>NW_003805518.1:606890-923558 GCF_000255335.2 Galendromus occidentalis | reverse complement strand
CTTCGTGAATTCCTGTTTTTCACTTATAGGAGGGATCGAGATTCCAAATGAGGAAAGGAGAACACATCAGTCACCGTCCTATCGTAGTACATTATGGAGTATCAAAAGTATTCGACAACACCTTCACCTGAGTGACTCAAATAGGCCTTCCCAGGTAATTCCCAAGAGGCGATCGCAAGACGATCGTGGAAAAGATTCTGTGAGCCACTTGTGTCTCGCGGTGCACGTCTCTGACGCCCCTGATATAAGGAAAGCCTTCACACCTATGATGCGCGAAGTCTCGGAGGTCCCGACTGAGAAAGTGTGGGAAGCATAACTTCTGGTCACTCCCAACTGCCTTCTGGCTCAGCCTCAGCCGCGATGCATCAGCCGAGCGGCACCGACGATGACCCCTATCAAGAGATTGCTCTCAGGTGGCTCTTTGAAGCATCCATCGATGAATAAGTCGAAACTCGGAATCTAGAGCGTTCGTGTGCCAGTCCTTCAAGAGAGTCCTCGGGATTCGAGTCTCTGGGGAAGATCTCTTGAAACGAGCGATGCTTCGGATTCTGAGTGCAGATATGCTCGTGGCCCTTGATCGCTCGATCATGAATCATGAGCCGAAGCTTCTGCACCTCGAGCTCAATATTGAGCCCGAGATCGGGATCACTTCCAGGAGTGCTTCGCTCCCCAGGTAAGTATAGCCTCCCCTCAGGCCGCCCGGCTCTTGTCAGGCGAAATGCATCCATCCGAGAACCGGGCAGTTCCTTTCATGTTCACCGACAGCGTCTAGCGCTATACATGATCTGGGTCTGTGGAGTGAAATCAGTGTTTCGTACACTCCACATGCGTGTATTCTAGCGGTGAGTTCCCTCGCTCGAGTCAGAAAGAGCAAGGAGGATGCAGAGCTCAATGGGCTAACTCTTAGCGACGAGTTTCGAACAGGTTCAAGATATTCCGCTTCTGCAATCTGTCAATCGTGCTTTGTTGTCGTTAGTCAGTCGAGGAGTTTGACAGAGCCGAAGCTTGGAGCGGTGCTCAAATAGCGGGCTCTGACCCGTGATTAGATTGTCTCATGGGGAGACTTCTCATTGGGTAATGGCAGACCGAATCTGGACTCAGAACATTTGCGCCCCGAGAAAGTAGGGAAGAAATTGGGGCCTAACTGGCTCACCTCCACGGAGTGCTCAGGGGCTCATATCTAAATTCAGAACTCTACTGTGCCAAACTCCAGTTAAACAGATTCTGTGGAATCATGAAGAAATCCGATAACCTCAATCCAGGGGAACCAATGGGAATCGCGGTCCCTCTTTTCCTTGTGCTCACAACACACGGAAATGTAATTTGTGATCGAAATATCAGAGGAAGGCATCAATCATGTAAACTCTTGAGGTATCCTTGAAACTTAGACCTCCAACGATTCGAGCTCCCCCCTGTCACGTTACACGGCTCGAAGTCAGCCGGCTGCGCTTTTTGGCTCAGTTGCCCGGAGCCGGTGGTTTGAAATGAGTCTCAGGTCTGCGATTCTAACCGGCTACCACTTTGTACGACTGGAGCCGAAAAATATGGTCTAAAGTGCCGATGTCTCTCCCCTCGCTCCTTCAGCAGATACCTCGATCTCTCGGAATAGAATGCATTCTGAAGAGATTCTCTACTGAATATTTTGCTGAGCTTACCAACTCCCGGTAATTTCAGAGCGGATACTGCCTCCGGAATCCAACGAAAATCGGAGATTCGATGGCGACCGTGCAACAGGCAGCGCCACGGCGCCAGCAGCATTCCGGTGAGAACGGGCTTCCGAGATACGCGGGATCACATCGAAGTTTCGACTATGCTACATGTAGATGGCACAGAGCAGGTTCGATAATCTCGTGGCCCGTCAGTTTCGCACACTAAAAGAATTTTTCTTTTAGGCTCCCAGCAGCAGCAGACCAATCCGAAAGTCGGCTCTGCAGCTGGTTTGGATCTTTCCCGAGACCAGGAGCTCCTGATGTGGCAGCAGGACTCTTACCTGGCACCGAACCCAGGCACAGATTCTGGAGTGGCGAGTGCGGGACCCGTATCCTGCGTCGGACCACTGGACGATGACATGTTATTCGACTGGGATCACAGTTCGACTGCAGGAAGGAATTTCGGAAGCCACATGAGTGGAGACCAAATCGTGGAGGAGGTCGGCCAACAGCTCAGTCAGACGAGATCGCAGAGGGTTCGAGCGGCGATGTTTCCCGAAACCGTGGATGAGGGTCTCGATATCCCATCGACACAGTACGACCCCAATCAGCCAACCACGGTGCAACGGCTTTCGGAGCCGTCTCAGATGCTACGGCACGCCGTTGTAAATCTGATCAATTATCAGGACGATGCAGACCTAGCAACGCGAGCTATTCCAGAGCTAATAAAACTGCTCAATGACGAGGATCAAGTGGTGGTCGGGCATGCGGCAGTCATGGTTCACCAGCTCTCGAGGAAAGAAGCCTCCCGGCACGCCATCATGAACTCTTCGCAAATGGTGGCGGCTCTCCTGAAGGCCATGACAACCTCGAACGACTTGGAAACCACGCGCAATGCAGCCGGAACGCTCCATAACTTGTCACAACACCAGCAGGGTTTATTGGCCATATTTAAATCTGGAGGCATATCGGCGCTGATCAAAATGCTCTCATCACCGGTGGAAAGTGTGCTGTTTTACGCAATCACTACTCTCCACAACTTATTGATGCACCAGGACGGCTCGAAGATGGCGGTCCGACTCGCTGGAGGGTTACAGAAAATGGTCTCCCTGCTGCAGAGAAATAACGTCAAGTTTCTGGCGATTGTCACCGACTGCTTGCAGATTTTGGCTTATGGTAATCAGGAGTCAAAACTGGTTATTCTCGCATCGGGGGGACCCGCGGAGCTGGTTCGAATCCTGCGAATATATTCGTACGAAAAACTTCTGTTGGCCACCACAAGAGTTCTCAAGGTAAACACGAAATTCGAGAAGTGGGGATATTCGACAGAAATCCAGATGATGATCCGATTACAGGATATTTGAACACGAATTATCTAGAAAATCAATGAGCTGCCTCCCACCTTAGGTGCTATCCGTGTGCTGCTCGAACAAACCAGCTATCGTTGAAGCTGGCGGTGTGCAGGCACTGGCTCAGCATCTGAACAACTCGTCTGAGCGTTTGGTCCTCAATTGCCTGTGGACGCTCCGGAATCTGTCCGATGCTGCCACGCGTCAGGTACGTCCGTGACTATAGCCGTCTTCCGTGGGTTTCCGTGCGCATGTCATGACTAATGAGGTTTGACGGATTTGCAGGACAATCTCGAGGAACTTCTCCGGAACCTCGTTTCGCTGCTCTCATCTCAGGACATGAACGTGGTCACATGCGCTGCCGGCATCCTGTCGAACCTGACTTGCAACAACCAGCGGAACAAATCCATCGTCTGTCGGGTCGGCGGCTGCGAAGCGCTTGTGACCACGGTGATCCAAGCGGGCGACCGCGAAGAAGTCACCGAACCTGCGGTCTGCGCTCTTCGGCATCTCACCTCTCGCCATTCGGAGTCTGAAGTTGCGCAACAAGCGATTCGCAGAACGTACGGCCTACAAGTTATCGTCAAACTCCTCCATCCGCCGTCAAGATGGCCGCTAATCAAAGCAGTCATTGGACTGTTGCGGAACCTGGCGCTTCATCCCGATAATCACGCCCCGCTTCGAGACCACGGGGCTATCCAGAGGTTCGCGCAGATTCTCCACGACGCTTTCGGAGACATGACGGCAAACAGAGCGAACGGGGGTTGCGGTCCCGTTATCGACGGCGTTGCGATGGAAGAAATAGTGGAAGGCACCGTCGGAGCCTTACACATTCTCTCGAAAGAGGCTCATAATCGCGCTCTGATTCGATCATTGAACGTAATTCCGGTTTTCGTCCAACTTCTCTACTCGGAGGTAAGACCGTCATTGTGAGAGAAGCCTCTAGTTAAGCATCCAGATCCCAGCATCCGACTTTTCGATCCGGAGTGCGGCGAGGATTTCGAAAGGTTTTTCTGTCTTCAGGTCGAGAATCTACAACGAGTTGCAGCAGGCGTCCTCTGCGAGCTGGCCGGTGACCGCGAAGGAGCCGACCAAATCGAAGCAGACGGGGCAACGGGACCTCTGACAGAACTTTTGAGATCTGGGAATGAGGCGGTCGGTGAGTGAGCGAGACTTTTTTTCGCGGAGAATGTGAGACGAGAACGGGGGGCATGCGAGAGGGTGCTGAGATTCATTCCTCTTCCTCAATGACCCCATCCTTTCAGCTACATATGCCGCGGCAGTGCTATTTCGTATGTCCGACGATAAATCGCAAGACTACAAGAAACGACTGTCTATGGAGCTCAATGCCGGCCTGACGCGACCAGGGGACCGTGCGACGCCGCAGTCTGGCCACGGGGACCAGATGGATCTCGGCTTTGATGCCGACCTCTACAATACGGCAATGTACCCCGTTCCGCCTCAAGGGGCTCCTGGAGGTCCTCGGCCTCTCCCAAGCCACAACAACAACAACAATTACGCGACCCACGGTGAGCTATTCGTCCTCAACATCTGAGCTAGAAATGCGGCGGAGGCATGATTAGTGGATAAATCGACTCGGACTGAGTTTTGGAGGCCGGGGCTTGCGGAATCGAAGGGTCTAACTTTCTCCTAACAAGCCTATGATCTCCTTCGCCCGCCCGCCCGCCTCTCAGTGTTCGATCAAAATGTCCTCTGCTTCTAAGCAGGGAGTCGAGGAGTCTGCCCGAGTTGATACAGAAATAGAAAAACTCGTTCCGCGAAACTCCGGGCGGGAATTTCAAATTCCATTCCTTCCCATTGAACAAAGCTCTGCCCGATCTCGAGACACATGCTTGTGTTCAATAAATGACCAAAATTTCGCGGAAGCTGACCGAATTCCGGAGACTCTCCCGAAAATTTTACATATATGTATTTGAATGGAAACTCTAATCTTCTGACCGCTGCTCGGAGGGATCTGGCATTGAGTCGAGGCTGATTCGGATTTGAGGCCCTGCCTGTGAGTTCACCTTTACTTCGCGTAGTGATTGAGAGATGACGCAGTCATCGATCGTAGTTTGAAGTGCTCTTCGCGAGCCCGAATCCCAACTTAGAATTTCAGTCTCCCGCCTCCCGAGTTTCCATATCAAGTTATCCCGCCCCTTCCACACGGAGAATCGTGCCGTTTCTTCACACCGCCCGCAGCATATTCTTTCATGCTTTCTGAAGGCTATCGTTCTCTGCAGGTACTGGACAGGAAGTAAAACTCGACATCGCTCAAAGCGGAACTCTCAGCCCGGTCGCGAACTACAGCAATTCGATGCATGCTGACGCGATGGAAGCCGAATCCGATTACGATAACCCTTTGTCTGCGGTGAACATGAATACTGATACCATGAATCCGGATTGGTACACCAGTGATTTGTAGATATTCCATTCCATGCAGGAGAGATCAACGAATGACAAATCCTTCTAAAGAACGAGATGACTGCGATACTTGAGATAAGAAATGTTCAGACAAGAATGACTCGGGATCGTTTGATTGCAATGATTAATTTATTCAGTGACAAGACTACGTACATAAAGAAGGCTCGAGTTGCAGTATTGTGCTCAAGCGGTTCCTATCCTGCATTTAACGAGCCGTGGAGACAATCCCACCCCTTATGACATGACTCATATATAAATTTGTACCTCAAATAAAACGCCATCGATCTGCATTGTACTATGAGCGCGCTAAATCATCTAAGTCCGCCCCTCCGAGGGTCGGCTCCCATTAGATGCCGAGGATATCCCGAGATTCCGCCCTGGCGGATGAGAACCGGCCAGCGACCTCAATCGACGATCTCGTCGTGGAACGTAAGCGTACCGGAAAGTGTCAAGGTTCCTACATTGATCGCCTGAATTCTCACGCGTAACTTATCCACGTGATTGAGCTCATAAACCACCCTGACATCCGGGTCGCTGTTGCTGAGCCCCGCGATTCGTTCTATCGGTACGGAGTCAGCATCGGAGACAGACAGTCAAGGCTAGATCAGCTTCGGAAGAGTTTTTTTCGATGAACCGATCTATGGCGTAATAAAAGTCATACGGATGGCGTGAGCTGCGGCCGGCAATAGTTTCCCTGTGGGAGGATATCAGAGATTCTTCTCATCGTCAGAAACTTGATGTAGCAAAACCGTTACGAGGAGCTATTGTCTCTTCTCCGCGATGAATCGATATATTTGAACGAACCTGCGGGGGACTCGCGCGTGAGATTGAAATCTCCGTTTGAATACTCTCCTAAAACAGTGGCGAAGTGCCGCAGTGCTTCGATTAGATCCGACGCAGCTTGATCGAACGTTCTCGCGCTGGCGCTCGCACCGTCTCTGAACGGAACCTCAGGTGCCACTGGTTGATCGGAGATCGGAGTACTGAACTTTTGGACCAGAGTATGTCGGCGGAACTTCAGCTCCAGGCTTGCATCGAGCCGGTGAGGACCGGCGTTCAAATCGAAGAGCTCTAGCAAAGATAAGGATCCCGCCCGGCCTCGCGGCCACGAGAGGATCGGTCAATACAGAAAGTTGTTCTGGAATGCGTGGAATCCGATTCTTCGTCAATGAGCTCGGCCAGATTGTGGGGAGGGGAGCTTCCAGCATTCTCAGACTCGCCGGAGCCGGGGAGAAGTAGAAAAACAAATCGGACCTAGGTAGTTTTTGCATTCAGCGTCATATACTCTGGGTAGCCGGGAACGTTGAATCCTCCAGGC
Source organism: Galendromus occidentalis (assembly GCF_000255335.2). NCBI lineage: Eukaryota > Metazoa > Arthropoda > Arachnida > Mesostigmata > Phytoseiidae > Galendromus > Galendromus occidentalis. The sequence continues at coordinate 916,818 of NW_003805518.1, read as the reverse complement.
TCTCGAACCCGGTTCCCGCGTTTTGCGCCGTGGATCAGTGGTTCCAGGAACACAGGGTCGGGGGAAGGACAACACAACAGTAAACTTAAGGGCATTCTCTCAACTTGAGACGTGAGATTGGCCTCGCTGAGCGATGAGGCAAGGCGAAACGATCAAATCTCGCCCGCACTGACCATGAGCAACCAGGAACATGGAGAAGCCCCGCTGAAACATCTGGTCTTCCAGGACCGATATTCGCGTCTGGATCGCTGGATCGTTGAGTCCCGAGGCGAGAATGAGGGGTTCGCACATGAGAATAAGCCAGTCTACTTGGAGCTGATCACTGCTTGGAGCCAAGCTTGTCCAATAGTGAGAGGCTGCTTCCTCTATGTGACGGATCGAATAGTCGGCTTTTTCCGCTGGCATTCCCTCAATGTCAGCCACGCAAAGCTTATATCGTATGCAAAGACTGCGGATCGATGCGCTTTGGTCTCTTCGTGCGCCCCTGTGGTCCTTTTCCCTGGTGGGAAAGATTCCCCGAGTCATTGTGGCTGTTCCGTAGGGAATCCTATCGTGCACAGACAAGTCCGAGATGAAGCGATTTCTGAACACCGTTGCTTACAGGAAAACGAAGATTACGCTAGATTCGCTTGAGGATTATCCCAGGTCTGTGAGCGCTCCAGTCTTGCCCGAAGAAGCTCGTCGATTCACATCCTCGACGATGGAGACATCTCTCGTGTTGCGACTCGGGCTTCCGCAATCGTCTTCCGTGACGATTACACCCCGGAGTCCAATAATGATCGTATAGTATTCCCTGGCACGCGTTGTGCGATTAGAGACACTTTCTGGTGGTCATTCTCATGCGAAGCTGGAGAAGAGGCAGTCGAAATGCCAAACGCGTCAGTCTTCGAAATCGATTCTGTGGTCAAGGGAGACGACGCGCTCGTCATCTATCCCCGCGGAGCGGAAATTGAAAAAGGAGACCTTTGGTTAAGTACGGCTAGTTTCGCATCTTGAGGGTGAGAGAAGTTGCATATATTCGGCAATATTTAGATCCTCTCTGGAATTGGATCTGCCCGCAGCCGGGAGAGATGCTGCTCCCGCTCGTCGATTCAGAATTCCACGATCTGATGGACTCGGGCTACCGACACAGTCAAATTCATTCGTGCCAGCCGTTTACGATGAAGAGCTCGCATTCATCGGCTCTCAAAGACTATCCACTTCCGAATATCGGATATCGGCGCTCAGATGGGGACGAAGGAGGACTACCAGGTTTCATATCGTTTACTCTCAAGATATCTCCATTTATTTCAAGTTCCTATATTCGTCATCTGTTTCTTATTTAAGGTCAGGTTCTGTCATCCGTTTTTTTGTACGGAGGTCAAGTTGGTGGTCAATTTTCTGTCTACTACCTAGTGCGTATCCCTAATACATTCCGAGCTGCCGCTGAAGTCATTTGGTAATCACAAAAAACTCACAAAGTCTAGCTTAAAAGTAATTCTAAACGGCGCTTGTCGGTTGCGGGATGCATCAGCTAGGGTTGCTCTGAATGATGTTTGTTGCACAAAAGCGCCTTCCGAACAAAAGTTCGTCGCTACCCCAATTCAATCATGACCGCTCGCAAGGATCCTCCCAGGATCTTCAGCCGAGCCTAGGGTCACCTCGATGATTTCGTCCGAACGTGCGGCCGCCTCCGAGGATGTAAATCATCTCTCAGTTTTCCGAGGCACATACACAAATCCGAAATGGAGAGGCAAGAAGACTGGAGAGACGACCCAATGTGATTAGAGTACGCTGCTGTTCCCGAAATTCAGTCTTCTACTTCTTCGTCGTATTCTTCCAAGGCTCTGTCCTGATCTGGGCAAAAATGGATTCTCTTCCACTGGTTTCGGTATCGTCTGAGCATTGGACGAACGTCGTTTTTGCCTTTCAAAATCTTCAACAATTTCAGAATAGATAAGAGCGCTTTGTCGTTGTTGTCACCGACGAAAGAACGGATCGGAAGCGCGTTCGAAGGTTGCATCATGTACGCCCCGGGGAAGTTATCCACGAAGACAACCTTGCTCATCGGTCGCCCGAGAGCCTCGAGATCTGTCAAGTTGGAGAAGCTTTCCGTAGATTGAAATTCTTCGTGGCTTGAAATCAAGATCGGGTAGAAAAGCGAAACCAACCTTTCACGTAGACCCCTTGATAGAAAGAGCAATGTCCGCGGTAGAGTCGATAGCTGAAATATTTCCTATGCGGATCCAATCCATCGAGGATACTGTCCGCGTACGACGGGAGCGCCGCGGTGTACACCACGATCTCATACCATCTTGATGTCGTTCTCAAAAACGATCTGACGTTCGGACGCATGATGGCGCACAGCTATCAAGGGAAAGTCATCTCGGTCATCTTTGGTCGGGACGGAAGGAGCGGGAGTAAGAGAGAGACCCACCGTTTCCGTCGAACCTAGTATTGAGATATTTACTTGTTCTACGTCATGGGCTCCCGGTGGACATTCGAATGTTGTGTGTATGAGGGTCTCGTCGAGGTCGAGAACTAGCGTTGGTCTATCGTCACCCTCAGCCTTCGGAGGTAAGAGTGCTCTTCTCAATGGGAAAAGTTGTCGGAACAGTAACCGATCCTGTGGGAGAATAGCTCATGATTGCTGATGGCTTTCGAGACTTTGAGGACTCCCCAACATCGGGATATCTATTTCGCGAATATTGGGCGCAGTAAATGATGCTTACGGATGGTGAAAGGACGAATCTGTCCGGGTTCTCGTCGAAACAGACTTGCGTCGCTTCGATGGGAGTTTGGAGCTGAGGATATAATGAACGTCAACGTTTACCTTGCAGAACTCGCTCACAACACAGGGTCGTAAGAATCTGGTTTCCATTCGAATTGATTGGGTTCATGAGGGGAATTCACCAAAGTGGCCATTCTTTACTGTTCCTGATATCAGTCAAAATTTTGATGGTATTCTCTAATCGATTTGGAAGAGTTTCGTTATCGGAATGGTGTCGACAGAGATTCTTAGATCAGATAGGTCCTATGAGATTTTTGGGAGTACGATTCCTCGTCGGCAGGCAGTCGAATGGTTTGGAGATCCGAGAGCCTCGCTGGCGTGCCCGATTAGGAATCAGGGACGGGAGGCGTGTATGCCGGGCCACTCCAAGAGCCGAGACGTCGTCGATGGCGACGCCACCGAAAAGGAGGAATCTCTTGCCCGACCAGTCCGGCTTTTCCCCCCATCTACCTAGACAATCGCGTTCCGGAACGCGTGACGGAACGATTCACGGCTCATGAAATCTTGTACTCACTTCTGGACGTTGCGCGCTCGTGATTCGAATGCTGTGTAGCTCGACTGAGAGATGGGAGTGGAGCCGCATTGGTTGAGTACCGATGACGAGGAAACCGTCATCATTATAGCTAGCGTGGCCCCAGGGCTGACGCCAATCGACCCCGATGGGTTCGTAATCACGGATCGGGTACATCAGGTATGGACGTGGCGGATAATCAAAATTGTGGCACCACGGCATGGTCTTTCTGTTCCTGTAGCAATCGAGTACGATTCGCGGTCTCCGATATGGGGTGTGTTGAAATCGCGGAGTTCTTTCTCAAATGTACGCGATCCTCATGAGAGATGCAGCCTTTGCTGGGAAAATGTTCAAAAACATGCAGCTTAGCCATGGAATTCCCAGATCCGTGTATCGACACGAGCCCGTTGAAAACCTCCGGAATTTCGCGGTTCTCGAATCGCAAGTTCTTGAGAGGCTCTACGAAGAGCCTGTGTGGGAGCCCAGGTCCGCATCGTCTCCATCATGAATCTCATTTCTCACTAGCCTTTCATGATGGAATCCACTCACCTACAGGCATTGAAGTGTGAACCGCTGCACGGTGGGCTCTCGAATGACTCGTTCGAGGTGCATGTCTTGGCGTTCGGTGCGACGTCCGCCGTCCGGCACTCGTGATCAACGTCGAGGCGTGCACATCAAAGGCAGAGCCTGAAGTCGGAATCGCTTGTTGCTCTATCAATCTTGAGTCAGCTGTATCCGGGAGGTGCAAACGTTCCTCCGGAAAAAATCATGCTCCCTCAGCAGCTATCTCGGCATGAGATTGTCTCCGCTTGTCGTTCATAACTAAGAGGGATTCTTCCTCGCAGCTCGTGAGAGTACCAGCTTTCAAAGGAGCACGGATTGACTCGTGGAAATATGCACCATGAGTCGATCCGTGATCCACTGAAGGCTGATCTTACACGTTCCGGGAGAAACTCTTTTGTGCAGGGGGAATTTCCCCGTTCGTACTCGTAGAGCTGATTCCGGACGCGAGGGGAGTCTTTCATTCGAGAAATCTCTGCTCTTTATTGAGTCTCTCCTAAGTGATACCCAGATACATGTCCGAAGCATACGCTGCTTTGCTAGACTGATATTTTCCAGATCGAGTTGGTCGATGGAGAACGAATCATTGTTTCGCCCTCGTAGGACTTGTGCGGATCATTCTCGAAGATCGACCGAAGGCTTTATTATTTATGAAGCGGTCCATCATGTCGTAGGCTTGACGGGGAGCATCAAAGGGCACGAAGTGGCCGGCGTTCCGCACGAGAACTTCTGTCAAGACACCGAACTGCCTCACATACCCTACTGGCTCACCCGTCGTCTCATTTCGCCATATGAGTCGTCTGGCTTCTGAAAATGCCTGCGCCCCACCCCATCCTATCGAGTTCACGAAGGACCTCGACAACGGATATGGGACAATGATATCGAACTGTCCACTGTATATGAGAACCTTGAGACGCCTTTCCAAGGCCTCCTCGATCCATGGTTTCACGGATTTCATCATTTCGCCCTTCAGGCTCTGTCGTACCGTGAGTCCGTCATTGAAGCTTGCATTACCCACATGGAGCGCTTGCCGGGTTCCGTTCAGTTTGAGGAAGCCCTTGAAGTAATTGTAGGCCTCCGGTTCCTGATTGGGGATTAAATCTTTGAGACGAATGACTCGAGATGCACAAGGAAAGCTACACCACTATGCGGAGCATTTGGACATCTTTTCGTGATAGATTTTTCCGGATGATACCTTCGCCTGGAGAGCGTTGAACTTCAACGAGAATCCACTCTTCCTCTGAAAGTAGGACTTCGTTCTGTTGACTCTGTTGCCATTGATGAGCTCGCTGAAAACTTCGAAGGCTTTGACATAGTCGTTCTCTTTCAAGGATTCGAGAACGATTCGCTCCTGTCGCTTGAAATACTTGGCTTGAATTTCGCTTATCAGTCCGAGATTGAGTAGAAAGTCCGCGTAGCTCATCATGGTTGGGGGATCACACAGACTGCTACCGATGATGATCCCTTGGAGGTTCATCTTGGCGGTGAGGTTGTTCCGGAGAATTTCATGAGCGAGTGCAGGTACGAATTTTCCTAGAAGAGACGATTCCCTTAGTCCAACGATCGGATCATTAGTTACAGGAGGCGGAAAACAATGAGCTTCAAGTGAGCGGGCTGGCCTGCAGCTCTTCGAACCAGGTAGTCCGAAAGCGCCCGAGCCGTCCTTGCTCACTCAAGAAGCGCGAGAAAAGCCTCCAGCGATCTGTGACATTGGTTCGTAGCTTCCAATAGAGCTAATGTGGGATTTCATGCCTTAATTCTTCCACGCTAGGCGGAACTGCATATTTTTGTGTCACCTCCGAAAGCGGAGCCGTTTCCGAGTCGTTCCGTACTCACACCATCGAAGCACAAAAGATGCTCTGCGTGTGAAAGGAATTCTGCTCACAATGGGATCGAATCCCATCTAAGTGACGCCCCGCAGAGCTCATGCGAACTAAAGTCTCAGCTTCAACTTCATTTCACAAACCGAGAGACGGTCGACCGTGAACGGAGACGTGGAATTCACGGTTTCCCGACAACTCCACTGACCTGCGAATGATTCCCCGGCGACGTAAAAGTCGTTCTCTCCATATTCATCGAAAAGCGTGAAGAACTGCTGAAGTCCAATGAAGAGATCTCTTCCAACGTCAGAGAAGTTTCTAGCATGCCCGTCGGGCGAAACGTACGAAAATCCGGCGCCCACAGGATTGTCGATGTATAACATGTTGAATGATTTCGCCCATGTGGAGGCGCGCGGTTGAAGCGACAAGTTCTTCGTTACCTCATAAGGGCCATGCTCGACGAAAAGGCCGAACAAAGACGAAGACCCTGGACTGCCCTGCAGCCACAGGACCACCGGGGCCGTCGGTGAGGTATTCTGTGGATTTTGATATTTAATCAATAATATTTTTTCTTCAATTTTCTCGATCTCTCATCTACGATGGGAGCACTCACCATCGCCGGGATGAACCAGAAGAACAAGTTCGCGTTCGTTGTTTCGTTCACAGTCAAATATCCAGAATAAGTTTCAGGATTGTCACAGCCATCGAGACTTCCGACGAGACTGAGATTCCTCGCTCGCAGCAATTCGTTCCGAGAAATCAGCGGCGTCAAGAGAAGGGGAGACTGTTCGGCGCTCGAAGCAATCCATATGAGAGGCAAAAGCGTGAAGATAGCGACCCTACGGCACGGTGACATCCTCGAAGTGGATGTCGATGCAAATTCGATCTGCTCGAGAATCATCGAGGGAACTAGGCGCTCGCAAGACTGTATTGGGTCGGAGAGAGTCGGAGAGGGAGGACGGCTTTTTGAGAGACAGCAGAGAAACCAGATAGTGAGTGGAATCCGCGGAAGCACGTGGAGCCCTCCACACGTAACGGACGAAGAGTGGACGCGTCCGATTCTACAACGATCCTATCTATTTCAGAGCAGTTTGCTTGATGGGGCGAGGTCCGGTCACCAAGAATATCGTTCTGCGCGGATGGGCGAAGATCGGCGGAAGATTCTCCCACCGGGACATGGAGAACCTTCACCAAGGACGTGGCAAGGCTAGCTCCGGGAGAGGAGAATACTATCGCGTTCGTGTTCCGCCGTTATCAAGCGGATTCGGATACAACTTTCTTCGATTGAGATTCTGGCTTTCTATGTCTCGCCTTATCGGTCGAAACGAAGCATCGACCTTGACCGGGCGTATTCTGAAGTTGCTCTATGACGACCATTGCTCCAATCGGAGGGCTCGAGCAATTTATGAGGCGATCGGTCCCGTGAGCGCGGACCTGAGAGCTTAAACCTCCTCTTTCTCTAGGAGAAACCTATCGAGCTGGTTCTCAGAAGCGTCCAGAGGAACACGACAATCTCTCACCGCTTGCTCCAATCTGAGGATAATCGAGGGGTATCAGTCATTCATAGCTTCATTCTAGGCCATAGGGAAGAGCGTCGAGCCTGGACCGTCGGCATCTGGCAGTGATCTGAGGACCGCTGCGGCATTGCCCTTCTGCACCTCAATGGATATCCTCTGCAAAAGAAACTCTTCGCGAATCTGAAGCGGATGAGTTGCCGGGAGAGAAGCTGTGGGTTTTCGGTCACTCCTTACGAGAAATGCTAATATCATAATAAATATCTACCAGTTTTTCTTTGGCATTAAGATAATCGAAAAGGGTCGCGGGAGGATCGGCCCGCGGACCAGGGCTGGCCCACCCGCGATCCAATAATGGAATCCAAGAGTTAATGGGGGAGACGCGAATGCCCTAGATACAAATAAGGAAAGAGAGAGAGAGATCCTGACTCGAATTTCGATTTTTAATTCCGAGGAAGAAGTTTGGAATGCACAGATTCTGGATACCAACCTTTACGCTCTGAGCGAGAGAATCATTAATTAGCGCAGAGAGGGGTCCGCCCACGCTGGAATTCAATCTCACCCCAGCGGGCCCGGGGTTATTTATTTAGCCCACTCTTCGCTTGAGGGCATTATTCTCGAATCGTTGTTCTAGTGCAGATGCTCGCTGATTCCACTCGGCATCTTTCTCAACAAGCAAATTCACTAGTTACAATGGCTTCGATTGTGTCTTCATCGAGGAGGACGTCCGCGAGAGGATCGCTAGCGTCGATCTATGGAGCGAATCCCGTCGGTGGACCAGGAGTGGGACGCGGAGCCCTGCTCCACGCTCTCTATATCCCACTAGAAGAACTGAGGAGGCTCCAAGAAACGCCCGCATGGTTGTCGGTGTGTTCTGAGCAGATAGCGAAGCATATCGCTCGACAGGTCGCCGCTCTGAGCCGGAGGTCGGGGAGGAAAATACGGGTATTCGATCCCTTCTGCGGAGCGGGTGGAAACATCGTCCAAGTGGCTCTCATGGACGAGGTGTCTCACGTGTTCGCTTCTGACATCGATCCGTATGGAATTCGCCCCGCTCTGGACATGGCGACGCTGTATGGCGTCTCGGAGAAGATCTCCTCCAAAGTCAATGATTTTTTCGAGATGAAGGAGACTCTCTTCCAAACGCCCGTCGACGCCATCATTTCGAGTCCCCCTTAGAGGGGTCCATCCTATTCCAATGGGATTTTCGATCTTCCGAGAATGGAACCGGATTTCATCGGCATCCTGCAACACTGTGCTGACTTTACCGGGAACATCGCACTGCTGATGCTGAAAAACGTTGCGATGGACCAGGTATCTCAGACGGCGAGAGCCGCGGGATTTTCGGGTGGCGTTGAGCTTGAGCTCAACTTCCTGGCGGGTCGCGATAAGACAGCCACATCCTACTATGGGGATTTAGTGAATGATGTGAGATGAATTTCGTTTTTCTTATACTCAATAACCTACTCTTCGTTGGAATTGCTCCAATATTAATTCTTTGCTTCTTACATGTGTGTGCCATGAGGGATCATTGAGAAAAAGTAATTTTGATCTTTGGCCGGAGAGAAGCAGTTCTGCGCTCCGCATAAACCTAGGCAGTTCGCCGTGAATCTTTAGATCATCAGGACCCGAATCCCGATGTCGAAAGCGCGACACGCCTTGGAGGAGCAACGTAAGGTCAAGTTCGGAATGTCTCGTGGGAATTGTAACTAGATGTCGATGAGCCGATCCGACACCACTCACAGTCATCGAAAGATGAGGTTTCATATGTTATTCGACCTCCGTGCCCATTGTCATGGACTGCTTCGTGGGACGCTTGAGATTTCCGTGGGGCGCGTTCGGGGACACCCTACATCGGACCACGATAGTCCCACATTAATTCCCGGGAGTTGGCAGATATTCTCCGGTGTGACTTCATTGGAACCGGACAGAATTCCATCGCCTCCCCCAGGGCTCGGTGATCGGACCTATCCTGTGGAACATTGGGTACGATGGCGTACTCCGAATCCCCCACCCAGCGAGTATCCACACGGTCGCGTACGCGGACGACCTTGCCACAGAGAGGAACCCCACAGTACTCGAGGCTCGCGTGAACGAAGCTCTCGCCAAGATCAGCGAGTGGATGGGACAAATAGGGCTGACCATGTCTCCTCAGAAATCAGTGGCAAGTGAGGAACAGCAAGTTGAACGCGAGCTCGACCCGCCCGTGATGCATCACCCATTCGGAGACCACGATCACGCTTCTAGTCATCTCGCCCTTATTCCAATCGACCATGTCATACCCATCACTCATGGCACAGACAGCTTTCAGCCAACGAATATATAATAAATGTTTACTGTCGGAGATCTATAATCGTCGAGTAGTTTGCGGTTTCTCGGCCATCTCCATTCCAATGATAACGTAAGGCTCATTGAGAGGCTCTGTGTTTCGCAGCTTTCCCCCTTCAGAACCCTATAAATATGCTTCATGTATATGACCCTCCCGGACATATTTGGAACGACTCTTATTTCGTAGTCCCGGCAGATCATTTCATTTTTCTCAGCCCTATCACCACGATAGGTACATAGTCCGTTAGCTCCGAAGGTGGGGGCGATCTAAGAATACCTAAGTCGCCAACTTCTCGCGGCCCCAGGCGTTCTGAACCCAAGCACCCCAAGCAGCCGGGCGACGGAAATTTTTCCGGCAAACTTGGCAGGCAGATTGTGCAGACTTCGGCGCCTCTCCAACCGCCCGCTCATCTCAGACGAAGAGGAATGCATCCATCAGTGTAAACATGAAGGCTCTGTTTACTACCCTTATATGAGAGTGTCCCGCGTTCGCCTCTGTCATAACGCACGGCTCAGAAGACCTTCGGCTTGCGAGTATCCAGAGCTTGGTTGATGATATCCCGATCAGAACTCAGTGCCAGTGAGGCAAGATGTTCAAGAGCCGAGCAGTAGAGGATGATGATTACTCCTCATCGGAGGTTCATTTCTATCGCTTTCCGGATCCTAGTATCGCTAGCTTTTATGGCATTCGTGAAAGGCTGGCTCGAATGGACCTCCGCTTAGATCTCCTGGAGAGCAGCATCGGACAGCTGTCGCAACAGACAGCGAAAATTCTGACTCTGACGGAGACTTTGGCGTCACACGTTCCATATGCGACAATGGGCTCCGACGGCGTCAGAAACGAGTAAATCAATCAAAATTTCCCAGCTCTAAGATACGGTGCGATCCATCGCGAATCGATTTCTGAAAGAAGCGAATTGGTTCCGCCGGCAGAGATGTTCTCGAGCTCCGGTCAATTCTCGGTAAGATTGCCGTTCTACAGTTGACGTGTTCATCTTTGTCACAAAGATAATCGAAACGAGGTCGCGGGACACGGAGGATCGACCCGGGATAAAAGTGCCACATTCTACTATAGAGATGTAGTTAATGATATGAAATAAATTTCGATTCTCCTATGCTCAACATCCCTTTTCTCTCTTTGGATTAGTCTGATATTCATTCTTCACTCTTCAAACGGGTATGCCATGGAGGATCATTGACAGATAATTTCGGCTATCTCGCGAAAAACTATGCCTTCATGATCTAATCCAGGGACAGCTTAGGTCTAGAGAGCTATCGTCGGGCTCTCCGACGAGGCCTTCAGAATAGAATTCTCTGTGGGGGTCCCCGCGCGCCTGACCCTATGCGATCCCGCTACGAATCTTCATTTCAGGGCGATTGTAGAATTTGGTAGGCCCTTCATTCATACAATTCTTCCCGATTGGTCGAGCTCATCGGATGAGGGGTCATCTTATGGTGCACGACAAGGGTCAATAGCAGCGGAACCACGCAGGCGCATCTCAGGTGGAGCTGGTTTAAGAGTTCTCGTGGGACTGCGACGCTCAATTTCGCGACGGATGGCACCGATCAAGGACATGACGCTCTCTAATTACCAGAACATCCTATTCCGCAAGAATCCTTCGCACTGATGAGGAGCTGGTCTTGGTAGCGTGCAAAGAAAGGGGGAAAGGCGTTCCATCTCGGGCGGCACCCCCAAGTGGGGGGCATTCGCGAAGTGTTACCATACACCGTGGGATGAGAATGGATATCCGTCGCAAGTACAGAAGTTTCTATACTCCAGAGAGCAAAGGATCTCCAGAGAGTCGCGACAGAGATGATGTTCGGAATGAGTAGCACTTGGAAGCGTGTATGCTCAGAAGTTCTCGGGCTCTTCATCAAGGAGTTCCTCGACCTCCACTTAGGATATCCCAAGGATCGGACTTCCTAGGCGCAAAAATTGATGCCTATCCAAGAGGGGAACGAGTCGGCGGGTAAACGTGAAAAAACATGAGAGAGCCTAACCCTCATGTCATAGAGGAAGATGGATGCTTCTCTCTTTGCGGGACTGAATGTCCCATTCGAGACTACGGGCGGATGCATTTGTGCTGCACCGGACTATGCCGCTAAGGGGAACATGGGTCTGAGAGGGTGATGATTTCCACATCAATCCCGGGAGAGCGACGAGAAATGTCTGATCGGGCCTTCTGACAGGGACGTATTTCGTCCGGCTCAAGAGGAAATATGTATCAAGATCGGAACGATACAACGGGGGATTCAGGTCCCTAACCTCATCAAATTCCTCTTTCCCTACTTGGAAATCGTCGGGGTCCCCTGGGAGAATATCAGAGCGCTGCCATCGCTATCCGTCTAGGTCTAGACGGCGATCGAGGGTTGGATCAAGCGCTCCGTACCGTCGGCGTTGGTCGGCGCCTTACTTCCTGTCCACCCTTTCATCGTATTCCTCACCTCATTTCGGATGATGAGCAGTAGTTCACTCCGATCTCGATATGGAATGGAATTGTCTCGTGTGTCTCGCGGCCCTCCTCTTGCCACAAGTTTCAGCCAACACCCTACTGGCTCGTTGGAAACCAGCACGCTCCCACAAGCGCGGGAGAGCAAGTGAAGAACTCCTCGAAATCTGCAAGAATATATCCTCGCAATCTTTCGGGGATCGGGAGATAGTTTTCGTGTTCACGCTCTTTACGTCGAGCGAATTCAGGGGATCTTTCAATTTCCTCTGGAATTTGCCGAAATCTCAGGTGTTCTTGGCAGCCGAGCACTTTCTTCTGAAGCCGAACGAGCGGGAAATCATAATTTCCTGGGAGCGCGACGAGCAGCCGTCCTTCCGCGCAATAAGTGAATTTTGGGACATACATAAATTTTGCGGATCACGAGACTGCGACTACGCAGTCAAACCGATCGCGCATTTTGATTTGGAGAGACGCGTTCTCGTACAGGTCAGAGAACTCAAGAAATATGAGTATTTTGGCAGATCCCCGCAATCGATCCGCGATATTGTTCGAGACCAAATCGATCTGTCCTACTACCACACCCTGTACAGGAGCACCATCGTCGTACTCAGGAAAGAGAACGAAGAAACCCTGCATTCGACTTTGATAATCAAGAGGAGCGGCGTGATCGTGAGGAGGAATATCATGCGTCTGATCGTAGAAGACTTGGGCTCCGATGATGCCGCGAGAGTTTTCGAACCTATCCGACACAAGGCGAACACCAGTTTGTTCTACACGCTGGACTCAGCCTTGATACTTTTCCCATCTGGAACCCTCGGTGATGGTATAGCATTATCCAGCTGCGAGCACGTAAGTAGCCAGTACGTAGCCAAGGTTCGAAATCGGGGTGGCTGAGAGCTGAGAGCCCTCACTCTTGTCAGAAAGAGAGAGAGAGAGCTCTCGGAGAGCTCTCCTCTCTGAAGAGCTCCCGAAAACCGACGCTCATCGTGTGGCATTCCATTTCAGAATCAAGCCTCGTACGTGCATGCGCACAGTTTTCTCGCATATCGTTTGGCGGTCCCGCTCGAATGGCAACGGCTGCTCATCTCGAGATTGCCTCAATACGCAGCCACCGAGCTGCCTCTGACAGTTTTGTCCCTGATCATCCTTCCGTGGGTCCTCTCTGTCCGGCGATACCGATCCTTGCTCCCACTATCTTACATTTTCTCGGGCGCCTATCATCTTTTGAGTGGTGTCTCTAGCGATCAGTCGCTCATCAGTCCCTCACAACAGAGGACTTTCATACTGCTCATTTGCGGTCTAGTTTCTCTCTCGATTCAGTATCCGATAAGTTTGCTCAAGAGCGAAGTCATATCCGCGCCGTATGAGAATAGAATCCACACGTCGAACTGCTCTGTGAACATTTGTAGATCGGTTGGTGGTCGTCACGAATGGTTTCAGAAAAGTTCCACCGAAGAGCTGAGCGTAATGAGACTTCTGCGTGAGAAGACTAGCCTTTATGCTTCAGTCACCGCGGAAAATCTTCACAAGCCATGCCCACGAGTCGCTGTGTCCACGGTGAATATGCTCAACTGGACAAGACTCGCTTTTCTCGCTCGATACCAATATATATGCAATGACCCTGAGGTCATGAAGATCCTGATGAGCCATTCAAGGTCAGAATTAGCCTTCGAGGTCTCGAGCGGCACGGACGCCTCCCAACCGCTTTGCGCTTCTGAGACGAATCATGGCGGTCATGTTCTGTATGAAGAACTCGTCAAACTCACACAGGAGATTTTAGAGCACGGTTTGCACCAACTGCATAGACTCAAAGCTTCGTTCCATCCCGGGGATTTCTACGAACGGAAGTTCTGGCATACGAAGAATCTGGAATTTGACTGGGGGGATAATACAGCCTTGAAGAAAGCAGTGATTTCGGTCATTCGGAACCTGAAGGGAGCCTACGCCAAATTGGACATGCTGGGCTCCCCGGAAGATGCTTACGAGATAAGCCTCCAGAGTGTCAAAATGACTTTCCTCATGCTCTCCGGCCTCTTACTCGTCCTTTCCATAGGCTCTGTCCTGACTCACCTCTACATCGGCTGGCGAAGTTCGTAGCTTCCGATCGCCTCACATCAACGCGTGCCCCCCACCCTTCATGTCGCCCATCTCAGCTTTCTCCTCGCGCACTTCCTGCCCCTCCATTGCCGTTCATGTCCGCAAGCTGCTTGATTTCGGCAGTCATGCATGATGTGCTCGCGCGAGCCTCCGAGTCAATGATGGGTTCATGAGTCCGTTTCGATGCGTTCCTGTCGGGGACAAGAATAAAGTGAGATCGATGCGTCGGCTACTATCAATGAGGGGTCATGTTCGTCTCTTTCTTGCGTCATCGCTCCTACGGAATCATGGTGGATCTCTACCAAGCCCGGCTTGAGGAGCCTTCCCGATCCAGGGCTGGTCTGGGTTGGAGAACTCCATGCGGACGCTACTCCGTGAACGGCGATTCTCCGAAAAAAAAAATGCGGAGGGAATCCCGCACTCGGTCTCCCCTGCCTCGAGCTGCTGTCAAGCAGTGAGAAGGTCAACGAAGAAATAATTAGGGCTAGTTCAAGCCATTGCGTCCGAGCGTATGTGGGTGGGGACGTGGAACGTCTCCGATGATTCCTGGCTTCCTTGGATGGGTGCTGTGTGAGTTTCTAGCGCAAGTGAATTCGAGCGCTGAGGCAGTCTGAGCACAGCTAAAATTCGAGCTCACGGGAGCGCCGAATATAAACACACACTGTTCTTGCGCGCAAACTAAACTTGAGGCTGCAGGCATTTACAAAATCAAAATCTAACTCGAAGCTTCGGTCGAATTTCTCATCTGCTGGCACGCGGATAGCTCGTCGTTGAGAAAATATTGATCTGCGCGCGGGGAAATCCTGTGGGAATCATATGAACCCGATGTCCCGTTTGCGATCTTATGACACCAACCGGGTGTCGATCGGTGTAGGTATTGTAGAGTTGCAGGGCGTTGGAAATGGACAAGTTCCGTCACATTTCGACGTGAAAACGTCTTTCAAAAGGCTGGGGGTATTTCAAGAAAAACTTCGTCATCATGCAGCGTTTTTGTAACTTTTCGCGGGCTAGAGCTCATCAAGTAATCGACGGATTTCCACCAAATTGATGTCTAATGATTGTAAATCCACGGGAGACGATCGTGGCTAGAAATCAGGAAAATCATAATGCTCCTCAATATATCCCCGTCAAGATCCAAACACCCCTCGGAACTGAGTGGAAAAGAGCATGAATTGCTGTTTTTCATAAAATTCAGCGGATTCAGTACGCTGGTTCGATGAACGTCGGTAGATAAGCATGATTTGTATCAGTTGCATCGATGATCTCGACTCAAAGTTTTGAGTACTAAGCGATCGACATAAGCATAGTCAGAGAAGAGGTGACCGTCGCGATCACTGACGGACTCTCTGTTCCTGCCGCTTCTGTCCTCACAATCGAAACCCGCATGCACCGCTTTGAGCATCAGGCTTGTACCAAAATATAAGGGCTGCAGAAGCGTTCTAACGGGTGAGGCAATGGGGATCGAGGCAGGATTTCCACACCTAAAAGTACGATTGCGAGCGAATACGAATAATGATGTCGATCGAATGCTCATCATCATGAGGCCGGAGACTCGTAGAGCGGAAGCGTCGCGCAGAAAGGGGAGAATCTCCTTGAAAGAAACCCCGAACCTTCTCAGAGAGATCGGCGTCATGTCTGGCGCGACATCGTCACGCACTAGAATCGAGTCATACGGGGACAGATCATGTCGAGTCAGTGGCGGTGGCAGAAAGTAACGTAATGTCATTCGATCCAGAGGTATGTGAGACGGACCTCGTCGGGGCTATTGATTTTACACGGGGGGGCAGAGTACGAAATCAAATGTTCTCCAGCGACTGGCCGTTTCACGCAAATCTTCATGGAGAATGAATTTGGCCATAAATGCGACGTCTGTGATCGCCTCTGGTTCCTCCGTGATCTGAAAACGGTCACCTCCTCGACGGCGACTGTCCTATCGACTCACTCCCCGGGGGACGATACAACGCGATTTCAGCTCTGTTGCTCTAGTTACAGCACATCTCGGCGCGATAAAGTTCCACCGATGAGCATGACGAATGGCTATAGCTATCCAGCCAAAGCATCGGACTTGCCTGAGCTAGACCCCGTAAGCGATCGACTTGTCTCCCCAAGAATCCCTTACATGCAAATACGCCGTTTGCGTCGTGACGGTTGTTACGGTATTGTCGGTCGAGTCATTAATGGCCCAATTGAAATCAACACGATAGTACAGAGTTTACCGCGATCATCGGACGACGATCACTCTTTCAACGTCAATTTAAGAAGAAGCATCATGCATAAATCCTCTCATCTGCTTCGTCGAAAAGTCCACCGTGCAAGCCAAGCTGGTGAGACATCAAGTGAAATCACCGATGATTTGATTAAAGTGCATGCATTGATGCTATTTCAATAATTTGTAGATTGGATAATCCAAAGGGATATATAATAATATCTAGACTAGAAAAAGAGACAGAAAACCCTCTCTTCACCAAACTGTTTGGGGATGGTTTTCAGATTGGCAATGTCCGGGAAATCCGAATCGAGAGCTAGAGCGAAAGATGCATATAGAACGAAAATATGTATAGTCCGACTGGACTCAGAATAGGGAGCCAACCCTTAGAAAGATCCAACCCCTATCTTATCGCTCAAAGATCGTAGTTCTTGAAGACCTGACGCAAACAGATACAGTAGAACCTCGTTATGAAGGACCCGGATACAACGGATATTCGATTACGACGGACCGATCGCTCGGTCACGGACGACCCTGTGGGATCTTTGATGATAAGCGACTCGGCTATGGCGGACCCAGTGACGGGACTCTCGGATGTGACAGACTGATCGAGGCTCCATCTCTTCTCCCTATATCCTCATGCTAATCAGATCGCTTGTATGTGAACCTATCCTTGCGGGTAGGAAGTTCGGAAACAATAGTTCGACGATTCGCATTGTTTCTAGCACTCATGCGCGCCGTGAGGGAGGCTACAGCGGTGTTAACGAATATTCTCACGCTCCACCCGATTTAGGACACATCTTCGGATAGAACGGACCATTTCGGCCGCTTCCTACAAGTCCGTCATGCACGGCTCTATTGAATGTTGCATGCGAAGTTATTATCATAGAGAAGCTCGATTCAATCTATAGCCGGAAGTTGATCCATCAGACCGAATGAGCGGGCGAGAAACCAGTCTGCTGTGCGCAAGAAACCGAACGCGGGAAGATCTTCTAATGTCTAATTGTCTAATTTTCTCATCGCACGGCAACGATCGCTGAACCGAGCGGTACGGAGCTTTCACGGCAGCTCTCGTTCCGTTGTAGAACGTCGTCGAGCTTCCTGGAGGGAGTCCGTCGACGAATAACGTATGGAATCGATTTTTCAAGAAAACAGCACACGCTTGCGATGGCGTAAGCGACGAGAAAGAAGCCATAGATTTTTCCGAAACTCTCGATCGTGAACTCTTCTGTCTGGTTAGACTTCAAACGGTAGCTCCAGCATCGCTGGAAGCTTTCCGCCGCTAGGAACTCGGCAATGATCCTCTTCTCTAGCTTCTTCCGTCCCACTTCGTATTTCCGATTCGGATCTGAAAATTTGATTGGGGGTACCAGAGCGTGCGCAAAAAGCGTGAGCATCACGCGACTCTGCTGCGTGAGGGTGTGCACGAGTGCACTCCTGTGGAGGCCCATCGGTCGGGCTATGCGAGGGACATGGAAAATCCTCAAGTCCACCATGTGTAGTTCTTCTTCGTATCCTCGGGGAAAAACTGCCACAGGGCGTCTCTCGAGAGAAAAGTTCATATGCTCCAATGCGGTGTTCCTGAGGCCGCAGATGGCGTTGCCTCTCGCCAGCTCCAATACTTGTATGGTAGCGTGGGGGCATTGCTGCGCGAAAACGGAGCAGGAGACAAACTTCGATGGCTCCGAAGATGCTGCGCGGTTGAGGAATTTGGACATCATGTAGTTTCCGTATAGCGTACTAACGAAGAAATTCATCATCAGAGCTGCCGAAACGACGAAGAGGACGGGAGTCTTCTTTCGCTGGAAATCTATGGAGGCGGCTGAGAAGAAATTGAAAGCTGATGCGACGATAGCACTCGTCATCGAGGAGTTCCCCAAAAGGGACGAGAGCTTGCTCATCAGTATCAAGAGTGCCGTCAAACACATCCAACAATCCAAAGGCATGACTTCGAGGAAAGCAGACATCCCCGGCCTTAGCAGATTTTGTAGAGCATAACAGTCTGAAAAGTCTGGTGTCTGAATGACGTTGTTCGCATCGGCAAGCCTGGCGAATGGCCCACCGAAGAAGCTCAGTATGCCCAGAGGTAAGCGCACGCGGGTGTCCGTGTGATTACATAAACATTTGAGATGTATGGACATCTCATGTTGGTAACCTATCCTGTAGTTCAAGGTCTTGTGATGAAACTGCAACCCTCTCAGCGAGCATACTTGTTCCTTCGCACCGATGCAGTCGGAAGTGGGCTCGTCCCGGCTGCGTTCCCTCCAAGAAAACAGATTCGATCTTCTGATACACCAGAAGGGCCTTTTCGGAGATATCCAGCTCAGAACCGGAATCCCGAAATTGGGGTTGACAGGGTAGAAATTGTTTTCTGACACATCGAGGAATACGAAGTGCACCACACACTTGTCCCGGATATTTTGGGCGATATCTGGAACCCGATCAAGTCCCGCAATCGGACCTGACAAAATAATGATCCTCTGAGGCGCCGCCACCGCATCGAGGAAGAATGGCGCCGTATCGCTGGGGCGACGTCCGTTCCAAGTCTTCAGTTCTCCGATTGTGAGCAGGAAATCATTCTCCAATAGGAGTTCGCTCATCTCCGTGTGGAAACTTCCTCCGTTCGGAAGTATGCCTCCACCGTCGACGATGAGGAGGTCCGCTCCCGACAGCCCAGCAAGTCGTCCGTACCTCTCGGCTTCATCGACCACTTCTTGCGCATCGATTTGAAAACAAACGTATTCTTCAAATGCTAGCATCAATAAAGTAGGTAAACTCAGGATCAGCATGTCCACAGAGATCGAAATAATGTCACTTCGAACCAAATGACGACCTCGCGCCGCGAAGCCACGGGATACAGCTTCCCCGACCGAGAAATAAGAGTGACTTCTGAGCTCACCACTGCATGTTCCGAGTAAGCTGTTCGCGCGGCCTTCGCTGACAATCGACGTGACTCGATCCTGAGTGAAGACAAAAGAGTCCCGTTGACGCCCTTCATGACTTACATCTTATCTTAATTGATGTCTCTGTCTGAAGGCTCAATTTCCCTGCGATCTATCCAGGCTCTCAGCGATATCAAAAGACGCTCATACATCGACGAGAAACGTTCAAGAGGTCTGAGCGAGGCTTCACTCCCCTTCAAGACGAATGCCCCCATATCTCTCGGAGAACATACCCGAGGATCATGATTCCCTCAGGAGTTTCTCAGCTGATCTCATGCGAGTTGCTTGCAGCGGTGGCCAACTCGGGAAAGCCGGTGGACCCCCAAACCGCCTTCGCAGGAGCTGGTGGACCCCCTATTTCCCATATTGATACTTTTCATTCGCCCCATGTGTGAAGTTCTCCGATATAAGGGAGATGATGAATGAGGGAGACCCAATCAGAAGAGTTCGAGCGAATTTTGGTTTGGGGATATGGGCATTTTATTTTACGGAATATGATCGGTGAGTCCGAAATTACCAAGAACACAGAGATAGAACTCGCATTACCGCACTGAGTACTAAGAAAGCGACTCATGTGATCTGATCTCTCGTCGACCCGATGAGAGACGGTCCATGTTTGGTTCCAAGGAAGAAACCCCGAGTCGCAACTCTGCGTGGATCTCGAGGCTGAACCGGTCGCGAGTTTTGATCGCAGACAAAAACGTTTTCTCACAGAGATATGCTGTCGAGAATGGGAGTGGAATCTTGATAGCTGCGTAGTTGAGGGCTGGGTACTCGGAACTCATTCCCAGCCAAAACTCAGACCTTGAGGAGGTTCAAAACTTCATTCCGAGCGCGCCGTCCGATGCGAGGTCCAAAATCCGAACAGAACCCCTCCTAGGGTCTGCACATCCTGGATAGTAAAGTTGGAACAGCTCTTCGAGAGACCGCAGATGTAGTCGAATTATTCCGACAACTTTGGGGGAGACGGGGTTCTCTGCTCGAAAATCGTTTAGAGCAGGAAACATCAAGTAATCTCCGTCGTAAGGGGCGCTTTGCCACAGTGCGAGCTTCCTACGGGAGCCATTCATTTTCCCACGGATATTGAATAGATCGCTCTGAGCTCCTCGCAGTGACATATTGGGATCATTGGGTTTTGAGGATATATCACTCAAGTTTGCGAGTTCCGCATTCCAGTCGAGATCTCCCAGAATTCCCAGTAGCTTCGGATTCTTCTGCTGTTGTAAGAAAGGTTCCCACTCCGGTAGCAGGTTGACAAAGCATCTCAAACAAGCGAGAGTTCGATGTTGCCGGGCGAATCTCGTTAACTATGCCGTCAATACTCTATCAAGTTGAGGCGAGAGTCTCTTTGCGACAAGCTGCTCTCAGTGGATGACAGTGGATGACAGTGGATGACACAGTGGGTCGATCGGAGGTCCGGATGGGAGATCCTTCTGCCCGTCGAAAAGACTCACTCTGATCGCATCTCTCCCGGAATGTCGCCGTGGACCCCCGAAGATTTTGATGTGGACCCCCCGGGGGCCCATGGAGCCCCACTGGGCTACCGCCCAAGCCTTGAGGCGAAAACCCCTCTCAGTTCCGCGAATTTCCGCGGCTTTCTCGAGGGATCACTCATTCATTAGATTCTACCCTGCCGTTGGGGTATAGGAGGTGGATACGCTCGGATCGCTTCGCTGATGTTCTGCTGTCTGACCATGAGAATCCTATTCCTGGCTCCTGCGAGGGATCCTGGCTTGATCGGGAAGCTCGACGTCGACTCGACTTCGGAGAGTGCCCGGTCGCCCGGTATGTGGTGCATGAAGGCTAGACGTACGAACGAGAAAATTGGATAAATACATTGTGACTTGCGCATCCATTCCTGAGACAGCTTGAGCACACTTACGATCGTGTTTCTGAATCGAGACTGAATGTCCCCACGCTAGGCTTCTTTCCTTGGCGACGACTCCGCGACGGACTCTAATCATCGCAGTGCGCGAGCTGTCGTCTGGAGCATCAGCTCGCGGATCAGGTGTCTGGAGCATGTCGGGACTGATCATAAAACAGAGAATAGAGAATCGAGTCTCAAGCGGACCCTAAAAATTGAGGCTATTTTGACGCCGAGGCCAAACGCGTACGGCAGAATACCTCAACCCGAAGCTGCTCGGTCCCTCGGTTTCGCCTCTCTGAGCAGGAGGTGGGCTACTTTAACGTTTTCAAGAGCTGGATCACAATCACTCACGAGATACTTACAAGAAGACCGAACTTGAAGACCCGCGGTTCTGTGATTCTCGACTCGAAGCGTCGAGCTTCCCAATACTCATTGGTTAGCTGTATACCTCGGCCCGACTGAGCCCACGGCTCAGTTTATGACCTGATCCGCGCCCCTACACGAGCGCGGCGCTTCTCATAGACATGGAGGTGTTCGACGATGCGATGAGGCTCAGAACATGGTCAGGGTCCTCACCGAGGGAGTAATTACAGCATTCCATGCCGGAGACGGTTCTGCCTATTGTTCACCTCTGGAGAGATTCCGTAGCACAGCGTGGGATATCGTCTCGAAAAACAGGGAGCCTCCGACCCTTCACAATGATCTGAAGGGCTAATGAGTGCAAAGATGTAGGAGGTAGTGAGTAGGAGCCTCCGCGATTCCGAAATCGGTCCGGGACTTTCCGTCACTTCCCCCATGCAGCTATGTCGCGGAAGCCTCTTCTCTCTGATCTTACGCGCCATAGTGCAGCGGAGTCGGCCAGTCCGCCACCCGTACCCCTCCTACCAATCTCTCTACGCTTCTCGTTCGAGAGAAACTACAATATCGATCTCCCGCATCGAAATTGTTTCTTCGATCTGAATTCAAGGGAGGAACATCATGTCGGCGGCGGGAGGAAACCTTCGATAATATTTTTTATTATTTCATTTTGAGCTCTTTTGAATTATATTACATTTCAGCAAGCTGTACATTGCAAGATCGGTGAGCGGAATATACACTTTCATGCCGGTCCTTGTTCCGCCTCGGCCACTGGATTACCAGAGCCGTCGGATTCCGAGCCATCTCCACTTTCTTGTGCGATTCCCTGATGCTCCGCTGCCGGCTGCTGAGGGACGCCATCTTCGAAATCCAGAATTATCTCGTCTGGGTCAGGTGCTCTCGGCAGAAACTCTTCGTCTGGATACATCTTCCGAAAAACCTCTTCGGCTTGCTCGATGTGGATGTCGTAATCAAGTTGTAGGCCGGGCGTCGACATCAAGTACAAACCCGCAAAATCATCGGTCGTGGGCTTGGAACGCATCGTCGTATCGATCATATTGAAATAGGCTACCCAGACCCGCTTGCTAGAAGGATATATTTTCTCCACCAATGCTTTCAGATCTTCTCTAGCGGAAATGACCTTGCGGCAGATGAAATGAGCGACCATCAAGTTCTTCGGGCAGATCATCATTCCGGCACCTTGTTCTATGACGGTGACCGCTGGTCGATCGTTCCCGGGGGGCACTCTCAGTAAGGTCCCAGCTCCCGGCTCTTCGATCGGAGACTCTTGATGTAGTATCACTATGGCTCGTGAGATGTGCTCGTTGTTGGAGGTGTGGCTCGGATCGAAGTCCTGGTTGATGACGACGTGTGAGGCGCGGAAAGTTTCTCCTCGAGATCTGACGGCTCTGACTCGATTGTCCTCGTCGACAAAATATCCTTCCACTTGTCTGTCGAGATGGTACACGCCGCCGAAAACAGCGCAGAGCCGGCAAAAGCATTGAGCGAGCTCTCCACACCCGTATATAGGGGAAAGGAACGGACTGTTCCCATATCGACCGAGTGATCTGATAAACTTGCGCGCGTCTTCGAGAGCGCTACCAGTCGTTGTGCTCGGAGTCGCCATAGCGATCGAGTGCAGGATGAAATGCTGAAGGTTTTCCGTCAGGAATAAAGCTTTCAACTTGATGAAGTCCTCGAAAGGCTTGTCCAACCACTCAGTGAACAGGGGCTGGTTCTCGTAGTCCAAAACATTCGTTATGAAACGCATGAGCGCACGTTTCTCCACAACGTTGACGCTATCCGTGGCGAAAACATCCGCTCTAGAACAGGGGACTTGCACGATATCGTCGCCTTTCAGAGTGAGGATCTTCGAAGTCAACTTGAACTCCGCATACTTGGCAATGTTCGACGAGATGAGTAGCTCGACCATTTTCCCTCTGGCGAAAAGGAGTTTCGGCGCGAGATCGAGGTTGAATTTCCGAGAGTTTTGCTCGAGTTTCTCCAGCGACCATTCGCTGTGCTCGTTCACCTCGATCTCGACGTTGGAAAAGACAGGCGAAGCTCTCGACTGAATAAATCTGAGTCCGTCTTCAGAAGTTGCTGCTCCGTCCCCATCGGATGGCTTCGGAGGCGTCTGTAAGATCTCTGTGAGATCGTGAAAGTTGAACGAAGCAAACATGGATCCGTAATGGCTCCTGTGATCGAAATGGAGCACCGACTTCCCCACGCGTGCACAGGCTGCGGCAACGATGGATTCCGGAACGCCGGTCCCAAGCACGATGACGTCCACCTCTCTCGGTAGATCATCCATCCTGGAATAGAATTCAGATCAGTTTAGAGAAGCTGAAGGATGACGAAGGACTTGGTTCGGGACAATGAGAGAAGACAATAATGATCTCGTTACGATATATGCTGCTGATAGAGGACCTCGCAGATGAGATACCGTGGGTGGGGACTCAAAGCGGCATTTAAGAGAGAATCCATTTCAGAAAGCAGAGAAGAACTCCTGAAAGCTTATCACTAACCTTATTCCAATTGGTTGCTCCAGGGATCTTTGTCTGTTCCGTGGCTCAAGGGGATATTCCGGAAGATATTGTTACTCCTGTCACTCCTACTAGAATTTTCACGAAATCACTTCGCTATGAGGAACACAGCTGACTAGCGTGCCAAGTCGCCAGGAAAGGAAAAGCGGCATGCCTTAGCACAAAGCAGAAAGGTTCCAACGCTGTCCCCCAGAATGAGGGGCTTAAGTTCGAAAGTGCGATACGCAGAGAAGTATCGCGATTTAAAGTTCGTTCATGAGTCATAGGCGAACGGCAGTTCAATGTGTATGAGCCGCTGATGATGATGATCTCTGCTTGCGCCTGGAGGAATATG
The DNA here is from genome assembly GCF_000255335.2 of Galendromus occidentalis. Classification (NCBI taxonomy): domain Eukaryota; kingdom Metazoa; phylum Arthropoda; class Arachnida; order Mesostigmata; family Phytoseiidae; genus Galendromus; species Galendromus occidentalis. The sequence goes on along the minus strand of NW_003805518.1, from coordinate 892,515 downwards.
GGGATCTTCGATCTCACAGAGCCTGAAGCCCTCCCTTACGGAAGGCTCGAGGAAAGGAAGAAAGTCACATCGGATCTGCCCTGCGCGTCTCCTGATCACTTCGGCCTTTGCGATTACCAGCGAAGTTCCTTGCTTGGAGTCATGCTCGAGACGATGGGGAAAAAACCCGTGCATTCGGAAGCCCGTCCCCGGTCCCCAGCCTCGGAAGGGAGGCTGGAAGATCCCTAGAGAGCCCGAAAGAATCCTAGACGGAACTAATTTCAACTCCAATGATCTGGAGGAAGAGGAGAGTTGTGGGTTATCATTAAAGACTGGGTATCTACGACCCTCCATCGCTAATCGTAAGCATCAGAGTGGTCCCCAGTGAATTATCTTGGCTGCTGTGACGCTCCCCCGATCGGATGGAGACTGTTCTGGATCAGGTACCTCACCACTATCTTCGCTCCCCGATTACGCTTCCTATGGTATGTTTCTTCCCCTTGCAACGACCGACACGCTGTGATTAGTGACTCCTTCAACCTCGACCCTCGCCCTCAACTAAAGATGATTGTTCTCGTTGAAAAAGGCGAAGCAGACAAGGTCGCGAATAGCGCGACCTCGGAGCCGAGACAGGTCGATGCAAGACGTCTTGTTGAAGGAAAACTCCGTCATCTCGGCTTCAAGCGGTCGATTCGTACCCTGTCGAACTCTGGAAGGATCGCGCACCTGCGAAGCGGATCTGTCACCTAAGTAATCCGACTGAATATCTGATGATTGATCCTCTCAGACGTTCGAGAAACCCTTTGCTGAGAGGAGTATCCCCCAACGCATTATGAAGGAACGGATGAAAAATGAAGTCGCAAGTTATATTCTCTTGAAGCATTATTCTACATCGCTGTCCTCGTCGCTGGCGTCGCGTTTTCGAAGCGGCAAGTCCTTCGGGAGATTGTGTTCTTTGAGGCACTCCATAAATGAGATCGTTCGATCCTTCATTTCCTCGAGAGCACACGAGTAACGACTGTGAAAAGAATCGATGAACTCGTATCAGGGCAGACTGTCCCGTCGGGGGAGCGAGGGGTCAAAAAGTGGGCAAGTGCGGATCATCTTAGGTCTCGGGCTGCTAAATACCACTGGAGGGTGGTGTAGAGACTTGCATTTTGAGCGTTGAACCATCCGAGGAGACCTCGGCCCTCCAGTCTTTGGGCAAGAGAGTTTCGATCTGTTTCAGCTCGTCCTCGTTATTCACATGTATGTCAAGCTGCCTGCGATCGGACACGAATGTGAGAATATTTTTTTTACACAGGGCTCCGTGGGGAACCCGTCACGAACAGAATCGGACATACACGGCGCTGTCTGCCCTTCGTGAACGCTTCCACGTACTCGTGGAATCCCAGTCAAGTCTTCCCACTATTGGAGTCGACTAGACCGTTCAAGTCTCGCGACTCCGAATTAGCGATCAGCTCATCCTTCCGCTTACCCGATGACCGGATCTTGGGTGATCCGACCAGCACGCGTAGCCATTGCTCCGAACGATGGCCAGTTACCCCGACGAGTGAGCTAAAGCGACAGACTTCCCGCGTCGAGGAATATGCCTCGGTTGAGCACCCGGTGCTGAACAGCTGATGTTGTTGCCGCCGCCTCGATGCTCCCACTCCCTCTCTCATAAGGATCGTGCTTTCGGAGTGTGTGTAAACAGAGGAGACATCCCGGGGAGAGGCGGAGCAGAAGCCACAAGCCATTCGGCGCAACTTCTCTAGTGAGGAGACATGCATGAAAACTCTGGGCAGCCCGGATGGACTTCGGATCCCCAAGAGGATCGTTGCTGAGCGAGTGAGTGTCCGACCGATCTGTAGCCTCGCTGGGCCTCCTGTGATGCTCATTTGTGGGCCATGGAGAAATATCTCGTCAAGAAAAGGGCCCAGCCTGACTCCGGAGGAGAGGGCCCGAGCTCGTCTGGCTCTTCAACTCGCAAAAAGTTCTCCCAGAAGAGATTGAGGGATTTGAAGGTACTCCATACAATGTGAGAAAAGCCGATATGGTCCGGATCCTGGGGACTCGTTTACGACTGCACTTGAATGCGCCTTGTCAAGGGAGAAATAGTAACGGAAGGGACTTTTTGGCGATGCCGTCAAACAGGGTGTCGTGATTCTAGAGGACATAAGAAAAGCCAAAAGCTTCCTGACTGATTCTGCGTCCACCGATGAGCTACTCGAGAAAACACTGCGGAACCTCGCCAAAAAGATTCCCGGTGAGCGACCCGCCGTCTCTCCCCCATCTCAGTCAGATCAGATGAATTGGGCGCTCGCTCTCATTAATCAGAATGTCTAACACAGGTCGTGATATCCTGCTGGAGACTGGAATAGGCAAATCAGTAAGAAAACTGACGAAACATGAGAATCTCTCCGTGCAAGCCGCTGCCAAGAAGGTCTTCGATTTATGGAAAGATCATGTGATACACAAAGCTAAGCAACAGAAGCAAGAGGTCAAATTCGATCTCGAATCTCAAAGGCTCCGGGACATAGCCAGAAGGTCGTCGACGCCCTCATGCTAAACATCCTCCACTTATGACGGATAAGAATATTTCCCCTCTCACTCGATAAGTATTCTTCCATAGATGGTTTGCAGAGGCTCTATCAACAACTGCCCAGGATGATGTAGTTATCCGGCTTGAGAACACCATATTCTACTCGTGCAAAAGGATCCTCACTGCCCCTTACAGGTGCGTTCGACTGATTGCATTTCTCTACTTGACTTTGACGATTACTCTTGAGAAGGAACTATCGCTTATTCTCTCAAAGAGCTCGCTAGTAATTGACCCCTATTCTAGACGAAGCTGTCGGCAAATCGCTCACAAGCTTCGGAAGGATGTCATCCTGCAGAATAGACTCGTAGCAGGTCAGTACTTATTTCTCCCGATCTTCAATCTCATTTTAAGCTCATGGACTACCTCTCTGACTCAAGCCCTCGAATTCCAGGGAGCATCGAGATGGAGGACTTCGTCAAGAAGTACAAATGTTCAATTTGAGGCAAGCAGAGGGAGTCATTCGATCTCGGGTATGGGAATACCACAAACAACGACCGGGCGTTGTAGGCTTTGGACCCCGAGCTCTCTAGGCTGATCGAATTCGAACATGTGGAGACGAAATAATTGACCCTCGATACTTGGAATAAAATTCAGCGACCGGTGTGACGGTCTGGCGACTTCTTTCCGACTGACGTCACCTCCAGGATTCGGCTGCCACCAGAGTTTAGGCAGGCCATAGTAGGGGGAGTGATGAGTACTCCAAGGATACATTTCCAGGCTGAGGATCGATTTCGACGTCATCCCATGTCGAAGGCTACGCCCGATAACATTGGATACGCTCTGGCTTGAGCTCAAGAGGATGATACTAATAATGACGCCATACGGGCAAGCTCCGGCGCCGTCCTTCCGCGGAGGCCAATCTCGACTCCTCTCCGTGACTCACTCGAAGAAGCAGCTCGAAAGTTTCGGAAGGCCAGCATTATTCTGTGGCGGGATCGCAAACTGGGTACGGCACAGCGATTTAAAGCTCCGAAAATCCCTTCATTCTCGAATAAGTGCCTTCGCCGGATCAGGCATCGTCAGCCGTCGCGTCGGCTGTATCCTTAGACGTCGCGTTTCAGTGCTCATGAGTCCCTTGTTTCCCGATTTTTCGAATTTCGCGCGTCGTCGTCGTCTGCCGTTCTCATTCCCCTCAGCAGGAGCTTCAGAAAATAAACATCCGCAGATGCGCGGGAACCGATGGCGATACTCAGACGTTCTAAACTTCATCACTGGAATCCGCGGCTGTCGGTGATCGACGCGAGGTCTTCGAGAGAAACCCGAGAAATTTGTGCTGGTCGTCATGGAGAAATCCAGCTGCTTTGGAACGTCAGCGCTGGTCGACGAAATCATCAGCGATGCTCTTCAGAAAATGGAATCGGTACTGTATTTCTCCTTCGGGCCATATGATAGTCCTTCCCCTAATTCAAACAGCTGGATAATTGAACCAATCAAAATGATGCAGTGTTCCATGGAAGGCCCACGCGAAGGCTCTGCCGAGAAGGCCAAACCTGTGTGACAGCAGGAATGGAAACGGAAGCGGTCCGAAATCCATAGACCTACTTAATTTTTTTTTCGGACGTTTTGAGCTCAATCGACTTTCCTCGCGTAGGGTGATCTTCTCCCAGCGTCCGAAGCCTCCTCTCTGTCAATTCTGCACGGCGGAAACCCAGTCGCGCGGTCAACCTCGATCACGAATATCCCGGGTCTGCGGGGCTTCAGATCCTTCACCGACGATGTGATAAAATCCTTTATGGATAGAGACAGTCGTTTCGGTGCGATGACGAACGAGAGTGCCTCGGATGAGAACTCGGGTTCAAACCCTTTCGAAGGCTTCTCCGGGACCCAGCAGTTCGAATCGTCCGGGGAGTTCGTATCCAGCGAGAAACTATTGAATGAGTTCGAGGAGGATGAGAAACGATGTCGCGAGGAGAACCTATTCCGCGAGGTCAGTGCTCTCTGCAAAGGTCTTCACGCCTGAGATATCGCAGTCCACAGATATCATCCGAAAAGTATGGCGTCACTCCCTTCCAGAATCGACCGGTTCCCGTGGAATGCGCCTCAATTTCGGAGTCCCCGGAAAAGCTGGCGAAAAAACAGGTTGCCCCACCAGAATGGACAGAGAACTCACCGCAACTGGATTCTTTCTCCTACTTCTGCAACCAGCAAAGAGCATCGACTTACGGCGCAGATATTTCCTTCCCGAACTCTGAGAAGACTCTCCATCTGTCTCAATCGAACACTCAGGAGAAATCGGGAAATAAAGAGGTATACACAAATGTGGGATGCCCACGACGGATGTATTTTCGAGGGTACTCGGTCATTTCCTGCGAATCTACCTTGCTTTCCTACCGTAGGCGACATCGAACTACAATCCGGGTCTCCCGTACCGTTTGGGAATCGTCCTGCCGGGGGTTTCGACTACCTTCGATCTGCTCCCTCTGGCAGCTTGCTCGAGGTCGGTGGTCCTGGCGAAAAGCTCGCTGAACGGAAAACAGCTCCCCTTGTGCCAAACCAAACAGACGAGCCAGCATCTGAGTCTTGTGATAAGTCCACCGCCAGAAGCCGTGGGAGAGATACTGATCACGTTGGAACTTTCACCGAGCATTTCCCTCGCTCTGTCGGCGTTCTGCATGTCACCAGCGTTCAGCTTACCATCACGGATTTGTGTGCCCCCAGGGAGTGGGAGCTTCGTGCCTTTGAAGATCGCCTCACCCTTCCCCACCACGCTGAGGCTCGGTGTACGGTCGGCATTGGTGAAGACGAGAGAGATTCTACTCACACCTGAGACGGATACGGTTTACCTCGAGCTCTACGGTCTGACCGCGGAGAGCGCCCTCGATGTCACACTCCTCTTCCGCGACCAGGAGTTCGTGTCAGTCAGCAGCGTTCTCGAAGTCCGCAAGCTGAGAATTTCGTTCCAGTGTCGAACTGAGGGTTCGAGCTCATCGCTGGTTCTAACGAACTCGGAAAACTTCCCCGTCGAAGTGAAGTTGAGAGATAACTCCGGATGCCTGAGCTACTCGAGCTCTGTACCTCTCTTGGAGGGACAAATGATCATCAAGTCCATGAAGAGCTTCATCATGCCACCCGGACAACCAGAGCGCCTTGTGACCTTCCGTCTGGATTTGGTGTCACCGATTCGAGCTCCCTTGTCCGGTGAATGCTCGGTACGATTCCCGTCCACTCTGGCAGATCTGCGGCCGAACCTCCCGCGATTCTCATGGCTCCTGGATGATGAAGTCGAATTCTCGATGGTCGACCATCAGACCAACAAACCTCAAGCCTGGAAAGACCGAGTGGTCATCTCACCGTGCCCGATGCTCGAAAAATACATAAAGGTAAGTCTAGGGACTCCAACAAGGAGACGGTCTGCAGCCTTGAGCCACCACCCTCGAGAAAACTGAGCTGACCTCCTTTTCTAGATCGTGGAAGAGCCAGGGAATCCAACCAAGATCATCTTGAGGATAAGCAGGCCTTCCCAGCTGGTCTTCGGACGTTTGAAATTCTATCGACGAGGAGCTGATGGGAAACCCGTGGGTGTACCGTACGGATTCAGATATCCCTTCCTCGTGCCGCAGAAACCCCAGCTGCGTTGGCATACCGTCGCGGAGAACATGGCGGCTAACGTCTACCAGATACCGATGGACGGAAAGGTAAGACCAAGGATTCGTGTGTCGGTTACTTTTCTTCGCGCAGATTCCGATCCTCCTTCTCATGGTGACTTCAACGTCCGCTTAGCAAACTTTCGTCGTGTCTGATTCGACGTGCGATTTCAGCTGCGCGTTTCGAACCTCATATCCGATGACATATTCATCGTCACGCCTAGCCAAGGCTTCGTGCTGTCGGGCAAAAAATCGATTGAGCTGAACATTCGCCAACCTTGCAAAATTTACTACGGCTTGGAGGCGTGGCGACAAATTGTCAAAACCAGAGTGAGCAAACATTTGGACCAGATTAGGGAAGCGCCGCTCACGGATCTCGATCCATCCACCATGCTTTGTGATTTCTCGCAGGAGAGCAACAAGTCTCCGGATAAGAGATGTCTAGACGTGGTAAGTGGGCCCCGTTTTTTTCCTCAATTTGACGCATCTATGCCGGCGCTCCCAGGTCTCTGAATGAGCTCGAACGGATGCCCTTTCAGATCCCGAGTGATCCTCAATCGTCTGTGCGGCTCTACCAACTCTTCGAAGGGACCTTGGACGTCGTAACGCTTCAACACCACACAGAGAACGGCACCTTCTTCGTTCGATAAACGGAGAATCATTTGGAGAATATTGATTTTCAGACCAGAAAATGACATGACCGTGGTGATATTCCATGATTTATTATTATCTCGCTCAATACGATACGAAATACTGACAGAACGAACGCCTTCTTTGCAACTGGTCGGTGCACTATGAAATAAACCGAAATCTCTATCAGAAGAAAGCATTCTTCCCCGAATTCTACTCCCATAGCTGACAGAGTCTTTAGCATCCTGATCGTGCGCCGTAAATTCAAAGCGGCGCGAGACAGGGGAGGCTTGCAATCGTGGCAAAACCATCGGAAAGCGATTCCTCCTGTCAGAGCCTTGCAGAAAGCAAGTGCAGCTGGTTGTCTCCATGATCTTCCGTCGCCTCGTCAATATTAACTGTAATCGCTATAGCTTCCCAGGACTTGGGCTGGAGGAAAATCCGAATCTCAGCAGGAGGATTTACCTCCTCCGTCACCTCCAGAAGCGAGGGCACGGCCCAAACTCATTTGAGGTCCTTTGGAATGATAAACCGAGAGTCACAGTAGGATATCGCCGATCCTGACGGCCTCTGGAAAAAATGAAAGAAGGAAGATCGCCAGATGACTCTACATACCATGGGAAGATGAAGACTTGGTTGAACTTTCGTCTCAGGATAAACCAGATAGACGAAGTGATCAGCATCACTTAGGGCGGCGGAAAATCAAGGAAGTTCATGGGAGCTCGATTTCTCTCCCATCCTCGGAAGCAGCCCGACTTTGTTCTCTGACGACATTCCAATTTGGGGCAGGGGGACGGAGCGCGACAGAGGCTGAGCTTGAGTGGGTGAGGGCGGCAAGATCCGCATCGGGCTCGACGCCGTAGACAACGCATCCATAATCGACTCCGAACAGCATTCTCCATTGATATTAGAAAGCACTCCAAGAACCTCTTTCTATCCCCGCTACTTCAAGCTCGCAGAACGTAGTCGATCCCTCCTCATCCGTCTTCAGAGAATTGCTTGTGCCGCTTGACACAATGCCTCGCTCAGATCGCTTCGCCGATTCAGTCCCGCCATCTTCGGCCACAGTCCCGAAGTCGGTGGTGTCGAGGAATGGTTTTGGTTTCGATCTCACTCCTGCGAAGTTTCGGCTTTCGCGTTCCAGGCATCGAAACGATATTAAATTCGAGCCATTAAAATCAATTGTTCGCGTCCGATTGCAATCAATCGATGGGGAGCTTAACCAGGCATGCCGATTTAATTCAAGTCTTCGAAAATCTGGCAGCAGTCATTGAAGCGGGACCTGTCAACACCTAAAATGGATTATCATCTTCACGCCATTGAACCCTCGGATGTTCTTAGATGATCATTAAGTTTCAGCTTACAAGCTGTTCACGTCACCGACCGTAGGGACCTATCCACGTGTGATTCCCCTCGGAGGGTTCCGGGAAATGTAGAAAATGCCGCTTTGCTCACCGAACGCTACCTTCGAAGACGAGTACGCGTTGGATTTCCTAAACTTTGTGAGACAGCTCTTCCAAGGTGTCCTCGTCCCATTAGTGTGCGGGATTGGTAAGTCGCGGATCAGTTAGAACTGTCGCCATCGTCATGTGCCTTCGATGGGAAGACTTCACGACTTCGGACCTTGATTTGGGTTTGCAGGAACTCTTCTGAACGCCATCACGTTCATTGTGATGACCCGTCGCTCGATGAGAACCTCATCCAACATGTATCTAGCCGCGAATGCTCTGTGTGACGGCACCTATTTGGCCTGCTCGCTAATCCTAGGTGAGTTCCAGCTCCTGATTAGATTTCATTCGGATTGTTCTTGATTTTTTATGAGAATTCGGCAATCACTACGGCTGTGCCTTCACGCGCACGAATGCATGCAGTGCACAGAACGCACAGCCCTAGCGATCACGTCCTGAGGGGAGATGCGATCCACTCAATCATCGGGAGACTATAAATGATGCGCTCCGATCACTCTCCGCAGGTTTTGAACATGAGGTGCCCGAAACTGCTGCTTTCGATATATTCCGCCGACTTATACCGATTTTCGTCTCGCTCATCGATTTTTCCCAGAATTGTTCCGTGTGGCTGACCGTAATCTATACTACAGAGCGTTACGTTGCTGTTTGCCATCCGCTTCAAGGTATGGAGCTCAAAGTTTTTCAGAATTCATCCCCTTCCGATTCGCTCTCCCTTCTCACAGAAAAATTATCTTATTCCAGCGAAAGCAATCTGCACCGTTTCGCGGTCGTTGAGGACAATAGCTTTTTGCGCGATATTATGCACTGTGTTGACTTTCCCGAGACTTTTCGAGTACAGCTTCGTTGAAACAGGCGACCCTCCGATCGTTTGTCTGACCGACTCGGATCTGTACAGAAACATAACTTACCAGAATGTATACTTCTGGCTCACTGTGGTTTTGAATACTATGATACCATTCGCTTTGCTGGCGTTCTTCAATGTGAAACTAATCCGAGCCGTTCGCGAGTCAGAAAAAACTCGAATAACTCTGTCGCAGGGTCGCGGTGATCGATCTGAAGCGAAGGCGACCATTATGTGTATTGCCGTGGTCGTCTTGTTTCTAGTATGTCAAACTCCGTCGGCTTGCTCTTTGGTCTTGTACAGAGGAAAAAGCGACAACCTCATCAAAGGCCTCGGGAACATTTTCAATTTCTTGGTTTGCTTGAACGCTGCGGGCAATTTCCTTTTGTACTGCTTGTTTAGTCCGAAATACAGAGCAACTTTATTCAGCCTCTGGGAGACAGGCTGCAGTGGTTCGCAGAAAGACAATGGAGGATACGCCCCGCTGAGCGTGTTCAAATCGAAGAACCAAGTTGGATATTTCATTCCGAGTCAGCTGACCAAGCTCGATCCTCGCTGATCGCTTGATGTCTGAACTCGACCGAACGCGGACGATTCCGAATGAAGCGAAGAAATTCGAAAGACTTCCCTGGGTGCCTCACCTGTCTCCGACATTTATTCTTCCTATCTATATCTGAGTCTCACTATGGTCTGCATCGGAACTCTATCGTCTAACAGATCGATTGGAAAGCTTAGCGTTTGGCCCAGATGATCGCCGTCATGGAGAAACGCATACGGATGAAGATGACCATCGAAACGAGGTGTTTCTGGTGCCGCTGAGAGGTAGGTTACAGATGTGAGCTCGGCAGAACCTTGATCATCGATTCTGAATCTTATTCTTGACTCCACGAGCCAAGAGTTCGAGTCTGCTCCACAAGGTTTCTTGTTTCGTCGGCAACTTCCGCAGGAGATCTTCACGCAAGTCGCGATTCCCGCATTACGGTTGAGAATCCCGGGATCGGCTCGGGTTGTCGGGGCATTCAGCACAGGCAGAGACAAATTCGATGTTGCGGAATAAATGTCAACCGGAAGGCGTCACCGTTTACGAATAAATTTCCGGACCGGTACTGGTAACACAACGGGCCATTGGGATCCGGAAAGTCTATCCCTTTCAATAATTGGTCTCACTAATTCGAAGATGTTCTCCAGGGAGCCTAGACCGCCCCGTGCGTCCGTGTTCGGAGCTCCCAGATTTGAGATGGATCTCGTCAAATCCTGAACATGAGACAAACCTCCGAAGATGTTATCCAAGAATGCGTTCGACGAACATATGAAACCTAACAACAGAGTCACAATTACGGTCCGGAGCATTATGCTCAAAATTCTAAGAGACAAGACCAGGCCGTCTCCTCTTAAATACGAGCGGGAGAGGCTCTCCGATGAAAGAAGCGTCGATGAAGGCGAGCCCGACTTGTAGCACCACCGAAGCTTATCTTCCTTGCGGGATCGACGGCTGGCGACAATCGGCTACTGAAAGACATCACTGACGTCGGTTCAGGGTTTATCGCCTTCCGAATCCCATACGACGTTTCCGCGAGAGAAGTCATATACACGAGTTTTTACGTTAAAAAGGACCGATTCCGTGGCTCATAATGATAATAATATTCGGAAGCTGCTGTGCTGTAAATCTGCGCGTATTTCCCCATATGTTATACGTAGACCCTGGCAGCTGTTCATGAGCGACTCGTGAGTCAAGATTCAAGGGACTATTTCGTGACCCACAGAAGTCCACAAGAGTTGATCGGAAGTCACAAACAGTTTTGAATGGGATCGTGAAGGGAAATTAGTCCTACTTCCTCTAGGCTCCGATTCTCTAGATGTGTCATTGAGTTTATTCCACAGGCGGCTGTCGAATACCCACATATTGAGCTCCCGAGAGCGCTCTGTGCAATCAACATGGCAGGCACTTTGCAAGTCGTTGTCACTCCATATGTCCAGTTCTCTGAGTTATCCAGGCGAGAACTCAACCCGAGCGTATCTCATACTCTTCGTAGATTTGTGACAGATCGGTAGTAGCGGAAGAGCATGCTCATTCCTCGAGGATACGCTTGGTGTCGGCCGCTCTCCAGAGCGGACAGAATCTTTTTGCGATTCCGAGTCCGGTATCGCGCTCTTTTGTAGCCAACGACGTTCAACACTTGGGTCACCCTCAGCTCATTCATCGGGTAATGACTTGCTGCCGCGGGCTCCCGACCGATTTTTCGAGCTCCCAAAACACGAATGAAACTGTTCAGCGTCCAATGCCGTGCATGAGGCGAATAGGCGATGTTCCTGAGTTACAGGGGAGTCCCATTCCTTCGAAGAGTTTCCTGAATCTCCGAATCAGCTGGATCTTATCCGATCGATGTACAGCTCAGAGTCCATGGGAATCATTTTCAAGACTCCTAGACTTCAAGCTCCTCGAACTCCTCAATTTTGGTGAAACAGGGATATCTCTCGCTGCATTTTTCCGGTCGAGCGCATCATTCCCGAAGATCTGAACAGGGGATGACAGATCTCCCGAAGGGAAGGGTGCCAACTCCGAAGATCATGCCCGATGCACGCCGAATTCGGGTGAGCACGACTTCAGTTGGTTCCATTCAAGTCTTTCCCTGGCACAACCTAAGCCAGGTGCGCCATCCTCTCAAGTGATGACTCGCGGTTCTCCGCGAGAGAGACAGCAACGTTAGGACTCGCTGATGACGCTGCCCAGGTCTTATTCCAATGCCCAGTGATGATGGCGTTCAGGTATGTAGCACCCGATCGCAACTTGGATGCGCTGATCGCATCGCGAAAGATGCTCGGTGCTCTTCGCTCGTGAGTAGGGGAACTTCATATTTCCGCGGGCGATCGGGGAAGCGGTAGATGCAACAGTGAATCTGCGTGTGGAAGCACAGAATTACAGTACTCTCCCAAGGCTCCGGTGGTTTCGTCTCCGTGCAAGGACTGAATATCCCTCTCAATGACGTATCCCTGGTCCGACACTGATGGCCCAGGCCTCCCGATGACCTTCAAACTCTGGCTAACCGTGAGTACTCAACGCGCTCGGCATTCCAGCCCCCGAAGATCTGTCGGAGGGACTGACGATTGCTGCTCTTCCACGTCTCGGTCTAGAGTCCTAGAGTGACCGGGAGGATATCTTACGCTCGAGGCGGGACGCAGCAAACGGAGATCTTGTTTCATCTTCGAGAAGTTGCAGCAGATTGGTAGCACTGGGAAGAAGGAACGATTTGATGGAGAGAGCGGCTCCGTCGATCAAAGTCGGCCTGCAAGCCAGACGACCGCCCGAGTCACGCCTCCCGCTCCCTCCCTTCATCTAGATTCTAGATCATTTGCGTAGGAAATAAGTATCCCCGATCACCGGTACCATCGGAACGCGCACCCTACGGTCTTGCTCGATAACCATCGATTTCGTAACCAGAATGCGTCGAATGAATCCATGTTCGCTTCAATAAGGAAAAGCTTGCAAGAGCGCAGACCCCGACCATCGATCCATGCCTCCCGCATAGCTTGCAGGCAATCTCCAGGTTACACCTATACGATTGGGAGCTCCGTATGACTATCACCCTTCAGTGACGGAGCGCATGATCCGTCTTGTAGAGGCATCCACAGTGTTGAACCTGTTTGGAAGTGCGACATCCGGGAGAGGAAGAGACAAATTGACGCTATAGCGCTCCGTCGAAGCTCTGAGTAGTTCTGTCCAGCAACTACCAGAAGATTGATAATCTAGACGACACTCAAACTTTTTGAACTCGATCGTCTCACATATCCTTGATGTTCGGCGTTTCGAAATATACGGAAGGAGGTTGAACTGACCGGGGGCTTTTGAGTCGGATGGGACGAGACGGTTTACAGGAAGCGAGCTCTGCTGTTTTCGGAACTCGAAACACTCTCGGAAGCCTGCCTCAGACCGTCCCAAGATGGAATCGCGGCTTGTCATCGAACTTCTCGAGAGACCCGAAAGAATTCAAATCATCTAAACCATTTTGGATGAAGAACCTATCTGCCCACCTTGGCTGCTGGACGGCTGGGGCATTGATGACTTGATGAAATCTCCTGTCCTGCCGAAGATTGCTATTCCGAGCCGGCTCTGTGTGGTATGTTCAGTTCGCAGACCTGGGACTGGAAAGGAAATACTCGCGGTCGCTGAGCCGCCGAAGCGGAGGTCCGACTCACAAATCAGCGGTCGCTTCTCGAAGACTTGGGATATTCGAATGAGAGAGGCAAGGTAGCCTCCGGTGGCCACCTTGGCGGAGAGCGCCCATCCGGTCGACCGCCTCGAAGACCCGCGCGTTTCCCTTATTGAGGGTTGTTTTCCGACGGGCGCCATATTCGATTTTTGAGTTCCTCGACGAGCGCCATACGTGATACTCGCTCGGGACACTAAGCTCTAATTGGTCGAAGTGTTCCAGGTGATTCTCCCAAGAAAGAAACCGAGGATTCGCGTTTCATGCTCGGGCAACAACTTGGAAAGGCAGCCCCATCTTTGTCTCTCGTGGAACCCTTCTCACTTCATATGTGGCACCCCTCAAGGGAGACCTATGGTTCTCTAATGTTTGTACATATGTTGATGATGTTAATATATCTTAAAAACATCAATAATGTATGTTCTGAGCCCAAGGAGAGTTTCGCGCTAGACGGTCATTGGCTAGAATCCTGGAGTTCCACAGCAATCCGAGCGTGGAACCCCGAGAAAGCGTCGATGGAGCCTGGGGTTCCATCGGAGCCCCTCTGGGAATCACGGCTCTAGAACTCGTAAACTAGGCAACACTCTCGACTGAGCAGACACCGGAGAACGGGGGCATCTAAGGAACGGGATGATTCTGCGGGTAAAACTGACGTGGAAACTGCCTCCGTGGAACCAGACCCAGGACAGTATGAGTTCGGTAACTACGATCCGAGGATGGTTGACTGGGTTCCCAGATACGATTCCGAAAAGGCGGAGTTTTGACTGATGTCATCGAAGCGAATCGTTCTGAACAATTTGTTCTTGTTCTAACACTTTCGAGATATTTTTGAGAAGAAACTGCAGTTTCGGAAATGTGAAGCATTTCGGAAAAGCTCGGCAGCGCGCATCGAAGAGCTTCAACATCTTGGTAATAAAGAAAGCGTTCTGACGTGAGTTTCAAGAAATTCAGAGCATATCGGCGACCAATGAATGAAGACACGGCATTCGTCCATGAGAACAGCGGAGTCAAACGTTTAATAGCTTGGGACCATGCTTGGTAAATAACGTATCAACGAGCAAGGAAACAATCGACCGAACTTATGAGAGAGCTCGAGAACATCTTCCCGGAAAATAATATGATACTTCTCAACAACAAACCTGAGTTGTCACAGGATAAATATGGTCAACGATCCTTTTCACCAAAACTTCCCAGGCGAACGAGACGAATTCTTGGTTGCTTCAACGTCTCGCTCCTTGAATCCGCAGGGTGTGATCACTAAACATTCTTCTGGGGTTGCTCCGCTCACGAACATCTTTCTAGCACTCATACCTCGGGCTCGGAATTCGCTGAGAAATGAAATTCCACCTCATTCTACTTTCCGTCGGCACCGATTCGAGTGCGCCTCTCAGAATCGAATTTCGGGGAGGATTTTTCATCTCACGGCTCCTTCTCCGATTTCTCGGTTGGATCCGGAGTCGTAGTTGTCGTGATCGCGATTGTTGGAACGGTCGAGCGCACTCGTTTTTCGGCGGCAGCCAACAGTTTGTACGTGAAAATTCCGGGCGCAGACTTTTTCACCGATGAACTGGCACTGGACTGCTTCTTTTTCTTACCAGACTGCTCCTTCTGATCCTCCGAGACATTTTGCGACCGGTTGGAACTCATCTGAGATTGAGACGAAGGGTCGCTCGGTGGCGTCGGGATTACAGATTGATCGACGACGCCGTATTGCGGACGATGCAGGGGATGAAAATCCCCCGGGCCCCTCATAGGTAAAGGGTAAGGGTTTTGCAATTGATGGGGATGCCGCAGCAGCTCGTGGTAGTAGAACGGCTTCATGTGAGAATTGCGTAGCTGGTGCGCTCTGTGCAAGGGATGACGTCCGAACTCGGGTAGAACTTTGGGGAACATTTCAAAATGAAACTCAGGTCCGATCAGGTTTTCCAATCTTAGAGCCTCACTCGTCGGCCAAATTTCTGGCATCAGGAGCGAGGCAGCGCTCCGTAGAGAAGCCAGTTGAGCATCCTTGTGATGATTGTTCAAGCTGTTCTGGTTGAGATTTTCATGGTTCACTTGATGATGGGAATGCCGGTGAGACTGGCGGTTTTTGTTCTTGTTGTTCCCGGGCGACTTTGCCTGGACTAGAGGCTCATTAGCCTCTGCGAGTAGTTTCGGGTCGATCGGACGTAAATTATTCAAATCGACTTCGCCTCTCTGAAGGCGTCCCATGAATTCATCCATTAGCGAGTTGTCCACAGCCATCTTCCCCGCCCAATTCGGGTTCAGTTGCGTCGCGATTGGGGAACGTGTCCAATCGTCGATCACAAACGCGTGCTGTCCGGAAGCAGCGGTCTCCATTAGGGGCATCCGATGTTCGCTGAAGTCGCCGAAAGATTCCAGATCAGAATGAGTGAACGGCAAGTGCATTCCACGAACGATCGGCATGGGGCTGCTCGGGGGCAGAGCCATCGTATTGAAAACATAGTTCTCCTCGGCTAGCAGTCCATCATCCAAGTAAGGTCTCCTCCCGAGTGAGAGCAAGTTCTCCAATCCGCCGTAGCTCCCATAAGACGACCATGCCGACGGAAGTCTGCGCGATGAGGGAAGCCTGGAAGAACAAGTGAAGTCCAGTGAAAACTGTCCATGGCACATGAGGAGTCGATGGAGGGTGGGCGTCGATAAAATATCATGACAGATTGCTCACCTTTCAAGCACGATTCTCGGTATTCGGTCGCTCCCTATCCTCCTCTGTGTCAAGTTAACGGAAGCTCCCAGGGCCTCCACTTGGATTACAACAAGTATGGCCAAGACACCGAGCAACCAGCCGAGCATTTTGAGCCGATCTGAAGCGTCGGCGGCAGAAGAGTTTGATCGTCGGACAGCGAGGAGAGAATTGTTGGGAATTATTTACGTCCTCTCTTAGTCAGTCGGGATCCGGCCGAAACCGCTCGGCACGCACGCCGCGACGGAACCGCTGCTCGCCCACTGCGCTGCTAAGATCCGATTCCTACCTGTTGAGAACATGATCGTCATCGCCCTAGACGTTATGGGAAGCTATGGTGAACGACCCCTCTTCCCCACATCCCGTCAATGGAAGAAACAGGTTAAGAATATTTGTTTCCGTCACTTTTGGATGACGGCGCTGAATGTGGTTACTAATTATCCGTGGTAGTCATCGGAAACGGAGCCAATGAACTGGAACGCTTCGCCATTTGGGGAAAGACGCATTCCTCAACACGACTCATTCATCTCTATCCATACGTCCTGGATTTTTTCTCTAGAGACACCAATAGAGCCTGAATGGCATCCGAAGCGAGAGAGAATCAGAACTGTCGCCCCCGGGACTCCGGGAAATCTTCGGGGCTTATCGGACGAGGATATCCAGTAACGGCAAACATTTCTGAAAAGAGCTCGGCTTCTCCGTCGCATTCGACAAGTCTTGTAAGCAGCCTTCTGATTATTGGGCTCATGTCCAGGACGGAATCCGATCTCAGCCTCCACGGAATCAATCTGCCGACGATCGCAATCTCTGCCTCAGTCTATGCCGTGGGCGCTCATCCTGATACGATTGGAAAGAACAAGATCGCACCAAAAAGGGAAGGTGTGAGTGCATTCCGGGATCCGCGTTCTCCACGAACCTTACAAATATTTCATGCTCAATGAATTCGGTGGCGTACATCCGACGAGGATCACGTCTTAGTTCCGCGGGAATGTGCAGGGTCTGATAATAATTGTCTCGAGAAAACAAGGAGTCGAGTTTCATATAGCAAAGATGATACGGAAGACAGGGAGAAATTAAGTCAGAAACTGGACGGATATTTCATTCCCTTAAAATTACCATTGTGAAAGAGCCGGCGCTAACAACTAAGCGAATGTATGAGTAAACGAGCGACTAACATGTGAATTGTGAATTCCCATCTTCGGGAAGGATGTAGTCCCAGTCAGAGAGAAGTTCAAGCAACATTTTTCGTGGGGATCCCACGCTTGTTCGGGAACAGATCTGCCCAACTTGAGGGGAGCGTGGCATCCGAGCTATCTTGTTCCGACCAGCAAAAACAAGAGAGAAAAATGAAATATTCGTCATGTTCCATGGGAAGAATGATCTGATCGTAACTTTTAATTGCTCTCGGAAGCGTCAGAGATTTGTCCGATAAGACAGCGTGCGGTCTCGCGGAAAGGTTCCCGACAATGGTGCTTTCGACTCGCGCGCCAGCAGCTATCGCACTGGAATCATGAGATGTCCGATATCCGAACGCTGTAGGAATCAAGGATCTAATCGAAGCGGCTCCCGAAACCCGCAAGAATCAGTGGTGCTTATCTCGGTTACTTGATTCGTCTGCCGAAAATCGAATCGGGGCTCCCTGCCTTCATCGAGTTCCTCAGTCGGCTTGACGCTCAACAAGTTGCTCAGATACAATAGATGAGTCCGAAGTGGCTTTTGACGTGTCTGGGGATTGAGGTTTTCAATCCCTGGGGCTTCTCGTGAGTTTCCCATCCGTCCATCATCATGCTTGAGTTCCGGACACTGTTGACACCCCACCCGGACCGGTATGAATTGGAACGAGCAGAGGTGAGAAGAAGACACCGCATCTTGCGAAGAACTCCACTTGGCTCAAGCAGGAAACTTTGTTATAAGAATTCCCCAGATCGTGAGGATCGTACGCAGTTCTTCTCTCACTAGGCGGTGTACTTTCTTCCCGGAGCGAAATAACGCCTGAACGAGAAATCGTTGAACTTCTCAATTTGACACGGGTTCCGAAAGGAGCCCGGGGTTCTCGAGGGCTCGGGACGAGCGGTCCTTGAGGTCGCTCTTCGAGGAGAGAACTGTACAATGCTCAATCTTCTCCGATAAGAGCTAATTGAAAACACGACGATCGCGTCTGCTGTTGACGCGCGAGTGGTCGGGACTTCCGGAGGCTCGGCCTCCGGCTCTGTGGACCAATCAAGGAGTACATTGAGAAGAAATATCGTGGCCGCGGAAGCGATAGAGAATCTGTTGACAGCCGTTTCTACAGAGACTCGAAAACTTCTGCTATTTCGAAATTTGTCCCATTAGAAGCGAATTGAGCAACGCCCATCCGCGTTTTCGTGTCGTGGGATTCCACGACGCTCAGCTACCGTTCCAAGCACAATAGATTTTTGAGCCAGACCGATTTCTCGTATCGCTTCAAGATCCCGGCATGGTGTAGTCTGACTGATATGACATCATTTTTCTCCATCTCCCACAAGCATCGTCGGGGGTACTCAGACAACGGGAAATGAAAGAAACAATGAAGGCATTTGTTCCGGCGGAAAGCTGTGAAATAAATCGATGAGTTTTTGTTGAATTCTCACCGAAAGCCGAAACAATGAGACGTGTTCCATTCGCCAAGTTGAAAAAATATGGGTATTTATTGTCAACGGAGCGTCGCGCCTGTTTGAATACCACCAAAGTGATTTTCGAAAAAACAAAACTCGGAGCAATCTTTGAATTATGGCTCAATAAATCCCCGAGTCGAGTGGAAAACGACGGGAGGCGCCTTGAGAATTACTTCATTTCCATGTCGGAACGAGCCTACGCGTCCAGCTCTCTCCTCCTCCTTGGGCAGCATCTAATATCTCATTTCTGGGCTGAATACAGCTAGCCTCTGCATGACCGGGGAGTCGGCTCGTTAGACGGATTCAGAGAACGAATAATGAACCCGGGCTGATCTGCCGATTCCCGGGGCAGACCCGATACCGAACCCGGGTCTCACTGGCATCGATGCGGCGTTGCACGTTTTCAACACGAGAAGCCAGACACGCTAAGACCACTCGACCGTCCCGACAGTCTGATGCAGCATCTTGTTAATCCGGAAAACAGGCGGACTTCTTATGAGAATTACTGTTCCATTCCATCAAAGCAAACAATGTGAGTGAGAATAGATACTATTCTGCTCAAGAGCGAGCTACGATCTACGTATGCATACAAGGCGTACTCGTTGTTCCAGAGACCGATCAACGAGCATTAGCCGGGATACTCGGGGTTCTGAGAGGCAAACTCGTTCCCCGCGAAGAGTACTTGATCTTTATGATCCTTATGATTGTTTGGGTGATTGCGGTGTTTCATCGGGTTATCAAGGTTCCACCAAGCTTTCTCGTCTGTCTCGCTGAGAACTGAGATACTCGTCCGATTTTCCCGATAAATGGGAATACCAACAGCGGAGGGGTCCACCTCCCCTCAACATTATCAGAGAAGAATTCCGTCGACGGAGGAGGGTAGGAGCGCCAGATACATGTCGAACCATAAAAACTAATCTCGGGCTATTCCGCAGATGAGGAGTCCCTGGCGGGACGAGCTCATTGATCCAGATGGGCTTTGAGTCACTTCGTTCAGGGAGCCGGGAACTTTCCTCCGGAAACGGTATCGGATCAATTTGCTAAACTCACAATTTCAAGGCTTCGGGGTCATTGCACAGAAGGCTCTTTTTCGTGCTCGGTCGAATCACTGCGAAGTCGCTGTCGAATGAGCGTGATGCCGAGTTGGGGAGATGTCCATGACACTACTTCCTCCATCAGATCCGTTTGAATTGGTTCACAGTGAATTCACATCGAATATAAGCTTCCAGAGGCTGCGTTGAATCGACATGCTTGTATGAGCTCAGTTCCCACATCGTGAAATACATCCTCTCTGCCTATTACCATCTATTACATATTTACTAGTCCAACAGCGAAGCAGAGCTGGAGCTCGACTAACAATAACAAATCACTCAACCACTGCTCATCTCCAAGTGATGGTGTCGGAATTACCATAGCGCGCCGATCGTTTTTTGCAATGAGCTGTTTCACAGATTTTCTTCTTCGGCTCCAACTAGTATAGTAATATTATACTACTTCTCTCGAACGATGACGATCATACCTTGCCTCGGCGCAGAAGCCTCCGTCAGGCATCAGCAGGGGTAGCATCAGATTCCCACCCTGAACAGACGCCGCGGTCGGCGCAGGGACATGTCGTCGAATGTCGTCCTTGACCGAGAATCTCGTCAACTCGGAAAGTCGAGACTCACTGTTATCTCTCCGATGGCCAGGGCGAAGGATGTGACCAGAAATTGATCCCCACCCTAGAGCATCATGCGTAGCTTTCGTGGGCGAGCCTCCGGAAACCAAAAAGTTTGTTGCCATATGGGCGAGGCTGTAGCGCCAATGAAACCTGTCTGCCTATACCTCACGCGGCGAAAGTACATTGAGCCAGCGCTGTAGACATCAATTCCTGTGAAGCGGTTGACTTTGAGTGAGAAAAAGCGGAAGAATCTCTTAGAGACCCGTTGCCATATGGTGTTTCTACCCTCCTGAGTCCTTAGAAGCACGACACCACGACGCAGAATTTCTGTCAGGTCTGATGAGTTGTAAAATGCTGGGTAGTGAGTGCTTGATGGGTTATGGTGATCTGGATCGTGTTGTACTACTGTAGTTCCGATTGTGCGAGGGCCAGAGGCTCCACGCAGCCGGAAATTATTCGAGAAGTATTGTACGCGAGCGGTGGAGATACGTTGAGAATCTACAAATCTTTCGGGTTCGGGAGTTATCTTCCGCTGCTCTATGAATTAAGCCGGAGACAGCCGAGGTGAATGTATTAAAATTCACCCGTTTAAGATTCTTCGGCAATTCCGGTGTGAGTCGAACAGATCGATCGGATGCACGAAAAAGGTCCGCCTATCGGTCCTCAATCGGATCTGATATCGCTGCTATCTCAGAACATGAATCTCCTCCACCCATCACGAGAGTAATCCGTGCAGGTTCGCGTATAGGCAGATACACGCATCTGAGTTGATTTATCCGTCATCATCTTCCGGCTCGATAGCTCACGACTGTCACGAGCCATAACATTTGATACCTCTTGACGCCATCAAATCGCGCTCCGATCACGAATAACAACTTTAATTGATATTTGCGACGTCAATAGCAGATAGGAGTCAACAGATATGCTAATGCGAAGGGATGTTTGTATGGAGATGCAAACAGGATTCCGACTCCCGGCTGGGCATCTCGTGCCGGAAAGTCCGCGGTGTGTGAGTCTGAACCATAGTGAGCAAAGGCGTAGCGAGGGGGGGCAAAGGGGCGGTCCGCCCCGGGATCATTGCTCCGGGGGCATCACAAGGCTCGATGGAAATCCACGGAGGCCAAATTTTCTTCGAGGTTCGGTCGTTATGATTAATGAATGAAAACTCAGATTGACTTCCATAGGTATCCAGATCGTTGAATGATAGATTTGGGTTTCCGGAAAAAAACTGAGGGGTCCATCATATCGAGGTCCCGGCACGGGATTTCAGGTGTCCGCCCCGGGCATCCTCGAGGCACGCTACGCCACTGATAGTCAACTGCATAGAATGAGATCGGTTGACTCCCCATGATCCTCCGAAGTAGAGGACGAATACTTCCCGATGCATGAGATCGGATGAAGAGGCAAACATGTATTCGGACAAGTGAAAATGAACAGGTGATATCGCCTTCGAATATGGGGCGCTCAGCAAAGTCTTTTGTCAACAGGAGTCAGCATCTTGGATGAGCTGATCGACGCTGCCTGCTCGGACGACGATAGGATGCAAGATAAACACCCCTTGCTCGCACGTTCCGGATCAGATGACACAGCTGTCGCTCAGCTACAGCGCATTGGACATGGGGATTAAGTCCTCTGTCATTCCGATCACTCCGGATGCTGTACCGGTCAGTCCGTAGATATCTGAAGCACTTTCAACACTCAGGTAGGCTGCTTAGAGTTCGCCCATGAATTTCAGGAGAACATAATGAGCCACATCAAGGCGGGGAGCGTTTCTGGGTACTCCGACATTCATCAGATACTGCAGCTGTGGATGGTAAATTCGTTTCCACATCTTTCGGCCAATGCGGCTCTCGAACCTGCGGCACACTGACGTATCGGAATCCTCGTCTCGTTGGGGTGTCAGAAACCGCCGAGAAACATCGCCAGAACCGCCCGTGAATACCTCTGACCTCTGGGAGCCATTGAAAAGCGAGCGATCGCTTCGAGAATCGCGTTAGTGCCCGAACCATTCGAGCGTCACAACGTGGCCCGCAGGAATCCCCAGAAACCGAGCATTCTAGGAAATTCAATGTTTACCCAGAAAACTTGCGCAAGCGGTCCTCCAATCTGCCGGGAGAATCTGAGGCCTGAATCGTCCTCTCCAGGCTCCGGTGTCAGAAACCATCAGTTTCAAGAAAGTTCCCGCAGCTGAGACCCTCGTTCGCCCGCGAATGCGAGCGGTCCATTGAGTCAGAGTTTCCACGAGCCAGAAATAGGATCGGAATCGCTCCTCAATCCCTTTGAAATTGAGACGTCGAGATCCAAATGCACTATACGACGCAGCGCGAGAACTTTGAGGGATGTCTCTCACGGATTCATGTTATCCGACTGGTTGTTGGTCCATCGACAGACGGGGTTCCCATGGGCCCATACCACGAGACTCTACCCGATCGCGCCTACAGTATGCTGGGACTATGCTCCGATACGTTCCGAGGTTCCTCAATCCTCATATTTTCCCATGCAGTCGCCTCATCCATTGGTCGCTATTTCGAGAATTCCGACTCCGGCAGGGAGTTCGGAAATTCACTTCATTCATCATCATGGATATTTTCCATGAACCAACGGCCCTTCTGCGTCGTATGGAGGGAGAGTTCCGCGCAGCCCTCGAACGACATTCCCGAATTGTGGACGAGAGCTGCGGCTCGTTGCGGGCGGAAAAGTCTGGCTGGGAATCGACGATTGTGTGGAGGTCCTGATTCAAACATTCGGACCATTTCCGGCCGTAATCAATCACGACGGCGGTCAGCCAATCCGGTGAGTTCTTCGCATAGTCGGCACTTCTATTCTACTGCTCAGGACTACGCCTCGCGTTCATCCTTCGGGCGTCAAAAACTTCTTCCGATTTTCCCGCATGTGTTCAACAGCTTCCCATTCAAGAAGTTCCGCTCGCGTGCGCGGTAACGTGCTACAATCTTCAAGCGGGAGGGTGACAAAATATTCCGCGCCACAGCCTTAAAGCCCACACCCGTTCCATCTGGTGGGAAAATAGGAATCTATCGAGTGAGCGAGAGACGAAGGCGATGCCAACGCTAGGGACAGAGAAGACTTATGTAGATTCGACGCGAGCGACCGGAATCGAATAATCAAAACGAAGGAGATGATAGCTTCCGAGTTGGCACCCCGCGATTTCTACGAATAAATTTCGGGGAGCTTTCGAGACGCTGAAAAACAAGAAAGCTTTCAAATCTGAAGAAGATGCGCCGACTATCCTCGTACCCGACGTCTTCCCAAGAAGCGTGCTGTTCGTCACGATAGACTTCAGATTAGCCGGGAACGCCCTCAGGCACAAATGACACGAGGAGGAGAAAGCTGTATTTATCACGTTGTTCGTCGCCGACGCTCAACGAAAGCAAACAGCGACCGAGCCAGAAACCTGCGGGATAGCCGAGCTGTTCGAAACGGATCATGAAACGTTCCATCTTGAAGATAATAAGGGGAAGAGCTGCAGAATCATGAGGAATATATCAGCAGCAGAGGACTTTAAAATGATGCCTGATTCACCGTGGACGGATCAGGTGGCTAATCTCGTGGCTTCAGAAATGATGCCCGAAGCGCCCTAGTATTCGATGTTTTCCACATTCTCCTCAGCTCTGAGATTTTCATTCACATCGGAATGATTTCCATTTAATTAGTGTTCATTAGTTTATGGAGGTGAATAAGGATCCGAAACTCGACGAGGGACACCAGCGAAAGATCGTCCCACAATATTTGCTTCAGAAAACTGATGCTCGAGGAATATGATTACTTAGAGGTGGATTAGTTTTGTTGGGCTCGTGTCTTTTGAAGAGGCATCACCTGTCGGGAATTCAGGTGAGCTGAGTGAGAGGTTAATTGCGGTTCTTCAGAGGCTTCTGCGGAGAACAGAACTCGACCGAGGAATGCTCGGGCCGATGTCGTCCCGGGATGTCTTGAGGCGGCTTGAAGCCACGATCTCAAAACTCATATCTGACGATTTCAGAGTCGATCTCTCGCTCTGAAGGTGTGATCCGCTCGAGACGAACCGGATATATCGGGAGCTGGAACCGAACTGCGAAGGAACCACATAGAAGTCGATGGGCTCAATTTTCATATAGGGAGGCTATTTCGTGCGAGATGATTGAGTAACACGATCCTCCTGTGTGAGCTTAGGGACGAGAGAAAATGGGCTAGAAGAAGAGACCTTCACGGAGCATGGCAAAGCAGGTGACCTTACACGAGGGGAGGATCCATAGAATTAGATCAAGACCTGTTATGACTTCCCAGTCCCCCATCGGGCCTTGGAGCTCTGGATTTGCGCGCCAAATTACGCCTTGGATCTTCCATCGAGGACAAGACTTTCGCCACAATGTCAAGGGACGGCGCGCAAAATGGAGGAAACGGGAGCTCTCGAATTGACGGAGATTCACCCCGTACCGAGAGCAGATTCTGAGCAGAATTTCTGGCGACGAGGCGCCGCTCAACTCTTCATTCTGCGGCTCTTTGACGCGACCAAATTCTGAGCAGGGCGCTACATTGACTCGAAAATTGATCAGAAATGAGGAGTGAATTCAAAAATGGGCTGGGCCTCCTTAATGCTTGCGATGGGCAGGAGAGCACCGCTCCTGTACTCCCGCGATGGAGCACGGAGACTCGGGTCGAGCACGGGTACTTCCTCGAGAATCAGGGGCGGAGAGAATGGTGCTTAGCTAGAAATTCTTTCCTTTTGGAACGAAATGATTCCTCATCAATGAACTCCCACCCTGGAGAGTCTCCTCGGGCATCGTGGAGGCTTGGTACGCGGGACGTTCAGCGGAGGCCGGCCCCTATGACTTTGGGCAGTAGAACGCCCTGAGAGACTGAGGAACATTTCTTGTTGAAGGAAACAGGATCGAAGCGGCGATTCGAGTGGATTCCTCGACCGCGATTTTGTCTATCGGGACGACAACTCATCAACGAGCCTCTACCGTCTGCCTTCTATTCAGGAGACAGACGAATCGCTATTCCCGGACTGGAGCTGTGGTAATCGAGATAGATGCGCCGGAGAGGATGGATGACTCGAGGATTATGGGTGATATAAGTCGTCGCTACATGCGACTGCTTGACGACAGCCGTCACCTTGAAATGATACAACCGAGCTCTGCTGCATGCGGGAGATGCTCGAGGTATGATAATCCTGCATGTATCTATGTATATTTCCGGTTTGTACTCGTAAACACGACTGATCTTCTCTAGGAACGACTGTGTATCGATGACGTTTTGCGGGCAAGCCTGAGGAAGAGGGCCAACGAAACATTAATATAGTTTCAGCCGTAAATTTCCAAGCAGAATACTCTGTTACCAGCTCCAAGCATCGAATTCGCGCTTGAGAGAAGGTCAACGTGTCCGGAGAGCTCGGTGTTCGACCGCTCCGATGCCTCGTTTGTTGATCTCCTAGCTCTCAGGAAGCTTGGTCTGTGACAGCGGAGGATCGCGATCTCTGTCAAGGACTCCGTGGCTCACTCTCACATTCCGGGGCACTACAACAATCCAACAAGCGGCGCGAGAGACTCCGAACAAAAGGTCCATCCCAGCCACCTCGATTGTAGTGAGCAGATAGATCACAGGCGCGCCTTTGAATAAGTGGCGACGGGGAAGTTTTAGACGTCGTTTGGGCGTCAAGGTGATGCGGTCGCCCTTGCTATCCTCGTCCGTGTATCTGGTCTTACATCGATCTGTAAGAGATGGGGAAATTCGACGCGCTCCGCTCGGAGTCGTCAGTGTTCATATCACGTTTTAGCTTCGCACATACTCCAGGCCGAAAGAGAGCTCCAAACGAAGCTCGTGGAACATGCATAATGAACTAGGGCCCTGGAGAGATGTAATTCGGCAGACCATTCATTCTTCGAGCACGAAGTGGAGGGGTGAATGAGCGTCGTTAATAGAATCGAATGTCAATTGGTAATTCCATTCTTCTATTCAAGCGCAAGTTCCAATGAGAAAGGGGAACTCCCCGCTCTGTTCGCGGCTCCAACTGCGGCTCAGGGAACATGCCTTCGTCGCGGTCGGTGGAATAGAGCAATATTAGATCTACATCCTCGAAGGATGTAGATCCTATCTCGCTTTCGCTTTGGTTGCGGGAGTCCTGTCAACCGGAGAACATTGTTCCATAGATCCTCTTCGCTTCTCGTATGATCTGATTCATGTTCACCTCTTTTGCCCCGAATGCTCCGCGAAGTGACGTCGGAGGTGGAGCTGGCGCCCTCGATCTATTCGATCAAAGTCGAAATTCGGCACTTGAAGGGGTCGGCAGTCGGAGAATTTTTTTTTTTATTTATGCTTGAAGCCCAGCACTCGACCGAGGATCCGCCTACTGTCAGAGCTTCTTCGAGGGTCGAGCCCGCGTATTAAGAGATTAAGGAATAGCTGACTATAGCTGATTCCCCGCCCTCTTGAGCTGTTCCTTAACTAGGGATCCCTGGCTCGTTTGGTGGTCCGCCAGGGCCGAAACGGAACGAACAGCGTATACTACGCATTCTGAGCGATATCCGAAATCATTCGTGACAATTCAAGTCGATACCAGCGTCCGCCTGCAAAGGAAGAACCATCCGTCTCAGCATTTGCTCACCCCATTCCTTCGCGAGTGAACTGTTCCTTCTAATGTGTTTTTGTTGGCTGCATGGTACTATACGAAACAAAGCTGCAACGTGAGCATGGACAGCAGTTCGCTTTACGACGGTCATCAACCCTCCATCGAATCGAACCATGAAACGAGTAATAAATTTTCCCGAGTCAATGAATTCTATCGAACATGCTCGACGGGCTCATTGTATCTCGCCGAGTCGCGAACTTCATGTATACATATGTACCACAACAAGGCTCATCACAAAGCTCCATGGAGTTGAGCGTTCTGCGGAATATGGGATTCCCGCCTTCGGGAGTAATACCTAAACACTGAACGCTTGTTACCGGCATATTCGGGATCGGCTTCTTGCCCCCGTACGGGGGTGAAATTATTTAATAGAGAATATGATCATTCACCTGAGCTCTGGACGGCAGCCTACGTATCAGTCTCGAATCTGGGTCTGATGGCTCAACTCGGGCGATGGGAATAATGATGAATACATACGCATGTTCACAAATTCGCATTTATTTCAATGGAGATGATGGAACTATCATACGTGTGCATATCATATGGATCGCATGTATCCCGCTACGCAAAAGCTTCGTCCATCACAGGGAAGGGAAGGCACCGTAAAGGGTGGCACGGTCGTTCCAGCCTTGATTCCGGAGCCAGCCGTGGTCGAAGTGGGGGTGGAAGTGATGAACGTGAGTTGTTTCAAAAACGTGCTCAACGCTTGAAATGAAAAATTACAGTCAGACACGAGTTGAAGGAACGCGTAAATTGTTCGAACAGAGGTCTTCACTATCCCCGACCGATCCCCGCCCCAGCCGTCGACGCCACGTCTGGGAATCATCAAGTGCCATAGTTCAGTGATCCCCGAACTCGTTTCCCCCCAGAGCCCCATCGTTTTCTGAGCTATTCCCAAATGCGTAGTCTGCTAACACAACAAAACCATCGATTCCTATCGATGAAGTTACAGAGGATGCATCGGAACGCAAGAATGAGCTCCAGCTCGGTGGAAAAAAAAATTTGGCAGACTGATAGGAGGCTCACGAAACCCTGAGGGTTTCGCGAACCCAGTTTGAAAAGCACTGAATCGGGCCGATGAATGCCCCGCCAGATTCCCTTGGATTGTTCCCAGGGGTCGGCAGGTAGGTTTGAGCACAGAAAAATCTCGGTGGAATACGTGAGGATCGGCGATATACATCGACCATCCCTGAGCCCTGGAGACTTTCATTGATCGTTTACATATCCGCGACAGAAACACGGGAAAGATGGCAAAAACTTTCGCGCTCTGGAACGACGCCGACGTGATTATTGACTTACTGTCCTCTTCCACCGTGGCCC
This sequence comes from Galendromus occidentalis, assembly GCF_000255335.2. Lineage (NCBI taxonomy): Eukaryota > Metazoa > Arthropoda > Arachnida > Mesostigmata > Phytoseiidae > Galendromus > Galendromus occidentalis. Next base: position 864,278 of record NW_003805518.1, on the reverse strand, counting down.
GCGAGTGGCCAAGGGATGGGGTACGGAATGACGTGGGGTTGCTGGTTGATGCTCATGGATGGATGTTTGTTGCCTCCGAGGATATGGCCGGCAAGGAAAGCGATGCCGATCCTCTCAATCTTGAGAGCCTGCGTGAAATCCTTAAAGAAACTCGATCCTTGAGATTAGAGAATGATTACGTGTTTTCGGACTATGCTACAACAAGGCAGCTCGAACAAAGCCCGAGCCCTGCCCGGGTTCCGATTTCATTGCCAGAATGGAGGGACCTACCGTGAGAGAGATCAACATCAATGAACAAGTGAAAAGGCTCCAACGCGATGAGAGCGACGAGATCATTGTCCCGAACGGCGAGGAACGCAACGCTCGTCTTGGATTGTTGGAAGATACCGCATTCAATGACCAGTACTTCGAACATATTTGAAGTCGGGAAGGGGCGCAGAAGGAAAGAGGCATGGCCAGGTCTCAGAGTCACAATCATGACATTGCTTATCCGCAGCCCGGAAACCCGATCTTGACACTTCCAGGAAGGGCTGCGATGGCCTCGTAGGCGAAACACAATTTTTATCGGTTTTCCCGAACCACGTATACCGAGCAGTCGGAAATCTGCTTCGCTGACAAACTATCAGTTCCCTGGAGCGGGATTCCCTCCCCAAACAAGCTCTCGGATTAAGACTGCTCAACCGATTCTGAAAATGTAAGGATAAGGCGAATCTCAGCTCGAAATGATTCACCTGAGGAGGATCCTCTCCATGAATCCCTCCAGGGAGGGAGAACGGCAGTTCAGTCTTCTTGCACTTTCTGACTCCCGGAACCTGGCGTCGATGGACTGATCATCACTGAGGGTTCGAGGTTTCGCAATTCAGGCTATCGGACCGCCTTGACCGACTGTCAGGAGACAAGACAGAGTGTGAGCCTTTCAGAAGGCCTCGACTGAGAGATGGGATGTCGTTTCCGATGTCTTTATGTCGCTCACCTGTTTATCGCTCCGCACCCGTCAGGCACAAGAGATAGATATCTTCGGCAGAGTCTTATCACAGGGAAGGTCTTCCCAGCCAAGCCAGTGGTAGCGATACGAGACAAGATGAATCATCGCTCAGAGCGAAATCAAGAATGAACTCGAGAGATTCGGAGCCTCCAGCTCTGAGGAATGGGGCGGCCCAGGAATTTAGTCGAAATATCGAGGGATTCCTGCCAGCAATGGGATGACGAGAACCGAACCGAGGGCCCGCTATCTCTCACTCACAAAAAACAGAAATCAGAACGCAGTGCATGGAGACTGTTGGACAATATTCTCAGAAAAGAAGTCTTATCCGCCTCGCGCAGGACTCTATCTCTAACGACGCCACCCGAACGTCTCGCTGACGAGATGCCCCGACCAGGATGTGATCTGTATCGATTCATGCCAGCAACTCGAAGACGGGAATCAATGGTTGCTAGATCAGTAATTATATTATCATTCACAATACATGATAGATAGCATTGGATGATACACGACCCAATTAGTCTTGAAACACTGGAACTCGATGCAAGAGCTCCCGTTCTCGATATTCTTCAGTGAAGATATCCTCATCCGAAGGCGCATCGCAGCTCTCGCTGCCGGAATCCATTTCAGGCCCTGATTCTTCGAGCTCCGGCGGGAAACTGCGGAAATACGGAGATCGTCGGCGGAACCCGCGTCCTTGGTACCTGAGAACACCTTCGGGCAATACATCATCCAAGGTTAGCATTGCCATGGTATTTCCTTGCGTAGCTCCGCCGCGCATTATTCCTCGATCTGCGGCAAGGGTGGCTATCCTCATGTTCTCGAATAAGGCACGGCCAACGCTATATTCATCTTCGACTCGGACGGTTTTCCTCAAGTTTTCCCACTGAGGTCTCTCGGATACAGAGATCTCGTCGCCGCTATCAGCCGAATCTTCGTCGGAGAAGAAACCGATATCAGAATCAGCCCTCAATGAATCGTGATGAAACACGCCCCAAGACGGGAGCGTACGGGTCGAAAGAAAGGATCAGCCTCACCGACAGTAGAGGTCACTGCACTTCTCTCATCCTTCTGATCTTTGATCTTCCGTATTCGCTGCCATTTCCGATTTGTAACGTATCTGATAGTCACGGCTAAATAGCCGAGCGTGCCGAGTTCCAGTACGACGAAGAAGATAAGTATCACCAAGCGCAGCGTGTCAGCTCCTGACGAGGGGTTTTTCGCGCACATACCGATCGAGGAAAGCCTGGAATTCAATCACGGTCTCACTCAGAGTAAAATTGGAGTAGACAGACTCCGCAACCCACGGACTATCTCAGACGGATCTCGTTGTTTCCATGCGACCGCACGTCTGTCGTCCGACGTCAGTATAGCTCCTCGTCACTGAGGACGAAGGATTGCATTCTTCCGAAGAGCGGTGGTAGAGTTTTCCCTTCTGAATGATTCGCGCATAAGAGTTTCTGCGTGAAGGGATATAGGAATTCACCGGTGCGGAGGATTACATGCGCAACGTTTGTGTGTACACGCAGCAGCTCCGACATCACCTTGGGCGCAATCCCAGTCAACTTGGCAACGGGCATTGACGGGCAAGGAACAAGAACTCGACGTCTGCTCTGGAAAATGGAGTTCTGTTTCCGAGACGTTCAAGATATATATCCCTCGATGAAACTCCGATCCAATCTATACGTCGCTGCGAACAGCGGCATCCCGAAAGGGCTCCGAATGCAAGACTCCCCCGCCGAGTATAATTCGTTCTAGAATAGCCCGGCAGGGCCCGAAGGAGAGAAGAGATTTTTACCGCTTATGTTGCACCAATACTGCTCAGAGATGAAGTTGTAGAGACATAAATCCGCGTTACATGTCGAATTCATCGCTTCGTTTCCTTTTGTCAACTATGTGTAGCCGTCGAAGTGGATTCCTCGGATGGTTCGATATCTCTCCTGTCGATCGACTTTGTCATCCATCGATAGAAGTTTCCGCACTCTCAAAACGACTGCGAAGAGTATAATTCAATACATATAGATTCCCGGTATCTGATGCAGGATGTTGATATACTGGTCCTCACCTTCGGTGCCGATTGAATTATGTTCGCGCTTCTATTGTGAGAACTCGAGGGAAGTGCCGAAAAACGAAAGCTTGGGGTGCTCGTGCTATATTCGCTTTGGCATTCCCTCCCGTCTCTCGAATTCTCGGAAGGCTGCTTCCTTACAGAGGGCCCGGTCGCTAGTGAACGCACGTTCATATCCATATATCCTCCTCCTTCTCACTCCATGGAGAGTTTCCTCCCTCTGAGGGTCTGTGGCGCCGGTCTTCGACGTCAGAATTCGGTCAGTCATGTCGTCCAGGCTGTACTGTCACTCGGCCATACGTCGGCGTCGGTATGAGTGTGGGCCTTTGACGGCCCTAGAAGGCGGATGAACTCAGATGAAGTCGCAGCCCCGACGCGAAAACTTAGGACTCCCTCGTCCTCAGACACGAAGGCTTCAGCGGGGCAGCTGCTCCCGAATCTCAGGTTCCGTCTCCGAGATGTATCGGAGATAGTCCTCCCATGCATTTGATGAAGAAGTCTTTTCCTGTGGGACGGGGAGCACCCCCCTAACTGAGATGGGGCTCCATTCCCGCTGAGAACACGGAAGCTCTCCATGAACATCTTCGGATTCTCCCTAATCTTCCACGATTCTTTTCCCGTAGAGCAATAATAATGAATGGGAAGCCCTCACTCTTAGCTCCGTGGACTACCGCGGGATAACTTCAATGGACCGTTATTCCCCAGTAAGCATCCTTTGCGATCGCGATCAGCTTGTTCATATCATATGATCAGAGCTTCGGTAAAATCGGACATTCCAACAGCATGTGCACTCTCAGAACTCCTTTGACTTTTTTCTTCTTCACGGTCACATGAAGATTCCTCAAGCTAACGAATCACGATGCAGCATATGCTTGAGCCTCTGGAATCAGTCTGGAGCGTGCCACTAGAATCGGGCCATTCGGTTTTATCGAAGCTCTACATATGATCCAATATTCGTTCTTGGCAGCCGCATTCTTGGTTCTCCGGTTTACTCGCTCGTTCTCCATCTAACACACGCAGGAGTCTGCTCAAACTTCCCTCCGTCTGAGCGGATTGACTACTCCCCAGACCCTCGTGAGTCGCGGGATCACGCTCCCACCATGTGCTTTCAATCGCTGTAAGTATCCACTCCCCAGGCTCAGGGAAGAGAATCGCAGATCGTTCCAACTAGGGGAGCGCCACCGCGAAGCTCGCTCCCATCGCTCCGTGACGGTGTTCATGATTCTATTCATGTCGAGAGTCGGAGAGCCGCACTTGAACAAAATTCGTTTCGGAAAATAGTTCGGTGTTTGGTCCCGATGTCGTTTCGCCTGGAATGGGGAGGCAAGCTGAGCAGCATCTTTTTCGTCGGCCAATCGTCCGAAGAGCCTCCCGGCCCGGATCAATGATTCGAAAACCCCATGGTTTTGCTCTGCGACGTGGAGGTATTCCATGCAGCTAATCGGGGACCGAAGACATCAGCTCCGCAATGGTACAAAGAATGCGGCCCCGAACTCATGGATTACACGCTGACCCGATACATCACGTGCATGTGAACTCATGATCCGCAATGCTTCAGCTCCCGGTAGGGTTCCCTGCTGCTTATTCGCATCTCCGTCCGACAGAAATCTCTGCACACGCCCCTTGCTCTAGCCCGAGGCAGCTTGAAGAACAGAGAGCAGAAGAGATGCGGCAATCCAACGGAAATTACGCAACATGGATGGGGACGAAGGTCATCGAAACCGCCGATAATGGAGGGTTAGAATCCGTCTCTTTCACTCCAGATCATTCAGAGATGATCCCCGACTCTCTATAGCATCACGCAGAGATCGATGAGTTCAGTTCGGATTTCGAGACGAGACCGAGAGAGCGACCCTCTAATGCAGTTTTTTTCGAAAGCGGAACCGATAAGTCTCTCACAGGACTATACGGACATGATCTGAAGCCGTTCGAGGCTTTGAGAACAGCAGCGCCTCTAAACTTCATAAACTCGCCTGCTCCAAGTATCGCCCTGGGATCATGCTTGACTTTCCCAGAATCGCATCGATATTAATCTCAGCTCTCAGAGAACCCGACACGAGGGGGAGCAATGGTGCCTCTGAGAGAAGAGGCTCAAAACTCGGCTCGTGAGGGAAACCCAATCACTCTTCAGCGGTGGGATCCGTTCATTTTCCGGGGGAATAGGTCCCGTTTCGCTAGGTACCTCGATGATACCTGTGCATACCGACATCGAGAAACCCCTCTCGCAACCATCCTCTCTCCAGCACGGCTCTGGCGGAAACAATCAAGCTTGACCCAAGCGGGACGTCAGGGCTTCTGGGAAGCAAATCTCCTCGAGGGCGGAACGAAAAGGAAAATTTGTGGTTCTCATCTCTACCTGGAGCAGGTGTGCATTCATGCAACGGGAGGTCTTCCGCCAGGAACAAAGGGGAACTCAGGCAGCTCCGTACGAAGACAGAGAAGTCGGGCTGGTAGAGGTGGAGTCAATCAATAACTCGGTTCCGCCTGTGGCCGGAAGTGGCTCCGCGCTCAGTCGAGAAGCATTCCGCAGCCCTCGAGTCGCCCTCCGAGACGGCTCTGGCTGGGAGTCAGCCAGACCCCCATTGGCTCGTCTCGTCCCATGGGAATCGCACTTCCTTGAACCATTACGGCATGACGGCTTCCCACCATCGGGAATTGCGGGGAAGAGCGATATCTAAGATCCGCGTGGGAGGGATTCCCCATATGAGCATCCCATGTTGGGAGGAGAGCTCGTCCGTATAGGCTACGATGCGAAAAATCTCATGACTTCCTCACACGCGGGCTTTGGAGAACCGTGAATCCACGAGCTCGGATGACCGGAGGGCAGCGCAGGAAAAGCCTAGGCATGTCTCGACGCTGCATGAGTACCGGATAAAACTTCGAGTTTCAATAGATTTACTGAAATGCATATCCTTCCCTTGGGGGTGGGTAGCACTGCATGATATCCAAGATGCGCGCTCTGAAGTGCCATCGCTCCTAACCCGAAAGCTGAAACCAATCACGACCAATGATTTGTGGCTCAGAGCACAGAATGGAAGCGGAATCAGCTACGGAGAGAAGTCCGGGCCATTTTTCCATCGGCACAATCTCGATGGCAAAACTTTGCATCCTATTGGTTCTCACAAGAGTCAGCGATTTCCTAATTTTTTTTAATCTGGATCTGAGTGTCGATAGACTCGGGCCGATCGCGACGTGACGGTCTTCGCGTGGAATCTTCTATCCTGAGGACAGAATCCCCATGCTATGTTTACATCGAGGGATCACCGATGAGGCCGGAACATCGATCGAGCATTTTCCTGCAGCTGCGGTATTCAGACCGTTCGGGGAGGACAACGCTCGACAGGAAAAATGTAAGTTTCAACCACTCGAGAGAAATCGTGTGGGTGCCATCCAGGAGGAGGACATCGAAATTCGATAAGTGATTCGATCAGACGATTCAATGCTTGCCTCGCCCCGCTCAAACAATCGCCAAGCGGACGGTGTTGTGAGCACCGTCCGCCCATATATTCGACCATGTGGCTTAGAGTCCTGAATTAATTAATTCAAGGATGCCATACATCTCGAGATGAGCGTACGCGTATGAATCCATGAGGAGCTCTCCGAGCACTGTCACCCGGCTCCGTCTCCCACTCAGTGACATTGGACTTGGAGCCGCTTCATTCTTCACACAGCGCTGCGTAGAAATAATGATATTCGCAGGTCACGCTCCCTTAGTCCGATTGCTCCAAGCCGCGATTAAGTCTCTTTCGATGACGATTATTATCGGTCAAGACGATAACAAAAGACTTCAGAATGATTTGTATCACCTGCCATCATCCTACAATACGCCGCGCCATCGATTGAGCGAGGGTTCCATCGGACAATGCATGTAGGTTTGGTAATGTGACCCGTGACCTGCGTTGAGGTCCAACCATTCGCTCCGGCGACGCATCGTCTGAACCAACACTCCCCGAAGTGGGGCGTGAGACAATTTTCGCCCTTAGACAAGCCTATGAGGAGTGGGGCACGTTGGAGCGTGACTTAATATTGAAATGGGGTATGGGAAACGAAGTTCGGGGAACACTGGTCTGAACTCTCGATAGAAGCGTCAAGTTCTCTGTAGGGCCAATATTAGCTGTCAGCTTCATTTCTCTTGGGTACGCCGCGGCAGCGTCCCTTCCTCGCACTTCGATGAAATGTTTTCTTCAAATATGTACCCTTCGCGGGCGTCTTCATCGATGGTCTTGGTATATGTACAACGCGCCAAGTACCCCATGAGTGTAGTCGGATTCTCTAGGCGGTAGTCACCGTCCCGTAAACTTTCGGTTGCTGGCTTCAGGATCAAGAGTGAGGTTAACCGATTCTCAATAATTAGCAATCCTTGTCGAAAAAAGTATTTCTCTCTGAAAGGGAGAGCGCAGTCACGCTGCTCGAGGAAGAGTCAGTTCGGTTCGGAATCCTTGGGGGCAAAAACTTTAATTCGATCTTGATCTACTTTAGGTCATTCGCTCTCGGGATCCGTCCTCGGAAGCGAGGCCCAAACAGCATGATCAACGACACCAGTTCTGCCCTGTGGCCCTGGAGATGGTTGCCAAGCTCTCCTTGTCCGTACAATCTGGAGGATTCGAGAAAGCCTCCCTCTAAATCGTGACAATAGAGTCTCAAAGACGCTGTGATCCGAATACTCAGCGTATGGGTTCTGACTCCTGTACAAGAAGTCGGATCTCCTTAGAGAGCTATCGTACGTCCCGCCAATCATCTAGGGGGTGGCACTCGCCGTAGGTGTTGTTCTTAAGAAATCGTATTGCTATTGTAATTTGCACCTGGGACCCAGATCTCGGGCTGCGTGATTCGGTCCGGAAATAATTAATTATCGCCTCCAGACCGGCTCGTCTCGAAGTGCCTCCTCGCGCGAGCATGGCAAAGTATCATGCGCTCACTATTTGCTGCTGATGCAATATTGTCCCGCGGCTGGAACGTGAAGAGCATTTCGATGCTCTGCCTCGACGAAAATCGAAGGTAGCGACGGCGAAAGCCATGACCCGCTGGAGAGTTTTTGATACCGGCTGAGAACCTGGAATTTTAAATTCGTCGCACAAGCAAGTGATTTGACCAATGCAAGCCTGCTGGAAGTTTCCCCGGGCGGATCGCGATTCCAACCAGGAAAAATTGTCGGGACCTTATGGGTAGGAAATCTCGTCACTGGGTTTCGATTGAATTCGCCTATTTCGATCGTGTCTATGAAATGGAACAGCTGAAGCTGTCTCAAGATACGCGACCAGCGACAGGGAACGACTTTTCGACTTTCGTTCACCCCCTTGGTTTCCACGCGAAGAGTAGCAGCGGAAATGATAGCATCGCCGATAGCGGTGACAGTAGTACAAGATGTCATTAGCTCGATGCGTCATCCATTCATCGGCTAAAACTTCCCAGGACCTTCGGTCTGGGAAGATTGTCGGATCTTCTGACCGATGCCGACTGTTGCGTAACGGTAGTGATCAGATAGACCCGTAAGCGGGCCAAGAAACCCCCTCGCCATAACCGGCACGACGGTTTGTATCAAACATTCGCCGCTAAGTTCGCAGACGCTTTAGAACCAGACGGCTCGACGGCTCGCGTGGATCTCAGCGCCGGGGCGCAAGCATGCCACTCTGTGGGAGTTGGGTAAACTTCCTCGTATTTCTTGTCCTTTCGTGTGTGTCCTTGTTCTGTGTGGATTCCATCGAAGCCGGAGATGTTGGATGGACTTCCCCCGCTTGGGATCAGCAATGGCAAGGTTAGAAATAGCTATCCGATCCGTCCTGGTTCCGGTCAACGATACCGACGAGTAAGAGTCGGAATCTCTAATGAGCGAGTTGGATTGGAACTCCACGGTGACCGGGGATACTCGCGGTTGTGAGGTTGTGAGCGCTAGAAACTCCGCCGCTCCTCATTGGGAGGTCCAATGGCTCTGACACCTCTCAATGTCACGCTTGGCTAGAACTCAAAATCGTCCTTTCTCGAAATAGCCCCTTAAAACGACTCAAAGAATGCTTTCGCCATTTCTCATCGCAAAAAAGCACCAACGACTGCGGCTGTTCTTACAGCACACGCAGAACAGTTGTTGGAGGGGTAGCGGCGGCAGCGGTCATTTCAACAGAGCTTCGTTTCTTTATTTTCGGAATAAACAACGCTCAAGACCTTTTTTCCAATCCTCGGTCGGCATGGACTGTACGATAAGCGGCGCGAAAAAAATTCGAGGCGGGCGTCGTCTTCAGTAGAGATGTTATCATCGTGAAATTGTACGTGTTTCGTAAACGTTTGTTCGAGCGTTCTTCGGACGATGCGTGCCGTCTTCCCTATGACGTTCGCTTACATCGCTGTACTTCCGTGGGCCCTGAAATATTCTCTGCGTAGTGACCATTCGATTCCGCGCGGAGAAGGCTCCCGAGAGGCTGGAGGTTCCCCTTGCGTCAGCGAATCTCCTAATCCTAACTGATCATAACAGTAAACTGAGTGAGAAGAATTTTCTGAAACACTGTCTTCTCATTGCTGCTATATTTGGATAATCGTTATCTTTATGAACATCTACCACATCCCACATCGTGATCGGGTTCCTCTCCCTGTGCGGCCGAATACGTACGAGCTTCTGACGAAATGCATAATCCGCTCCACAATATTAGTGCACGCTTTCTACTTCCGAAGTAGGTTATCCTTAAGGGGTTTTCCCGAGGATTTCCCACCGCCGATTTAGATACATCACGTATAAAGGGAAGTTTTCTCGAATATTGTTGGTGACCGGAACCCGGAACGACATGGAATCTGATCTCATTCCAATTGCGACCAAGCAATATGAGAAGATACATACCTTCGGATAGCAATTTCTCAAGTTTCGGAATCGGGAGGCGTACCGGAGGCCGATATATATTCTCGCAGAAAAAGTGATCTCATCGAATTCTCCCCGTTCAATCCAGAGGAGATCTTACCCAGACTCGACGTCGGTGTTCCCTCCGAAAACTTTGATTTGATCCGAGCCAAGCATCGAGTCCCATCAAAGTTTCAACAGAGCCACAGAATTCACCGCACTTATCGCTATCATTTTCGACATCTACTCCCTCTCGCCGAGCACTAAAGCATTCGACGATGAATTCCAGTGCCTCACGTGATGCCACCTTCGCACTGGCAAGGTGAAGAAGTTTATTCAGTCGAAGGGCCCATCCATGAGCCCAGCCATCCATCTCATTTTCATCATCATCATGAGCCACCGCGATATAAAGTGCGAACCGTCACTAAAATCGTTCGGAAGGTAACGTAGGAACGAAATTTCTAGTACCCTGGATGTTGATCTTTCTATTGTATCGCTCGCACGGGGCGACTAGAATCCCGAAACTTCTTGGCTATGCGAGCGCGATAATTGTGGCCGGGCATCTCGAAAGGCTCAGGTTCCTGAGCCAATGCGGCCCGGTTGAGGAATTGCGCGCTGGAAATTTGAAATCCGAAGCCGTGACGACGTTGCTCCGCTCGATCGCTGAGCTTCAAGCAGAATCAGCTTTGTGCGAAGCAGAGCGACTGACCGCCGAATTGATCGATTACGACTTCTCTCACTCAATTATCCCCTTTGGGCTGCCGCATACAGGTCCCGAAGACGGTGACTCACAGTTACACGACGTATGGAGACGACGATGAGCCTTGGATCAGCTTGCACGTCGATCGGAAACACCGGCCGAAGCCGACGATTCTCTTGAACGGATGGGCGAAGGATGGGAAATTCGGTCTCACGCTGAATATACACTAGAACGAGCGATATCGCGACCCAAGGTAATTTATCTTCATTGACGTCGAATACCAACTGAATTCATTTCAGCCAATCTGATTCTGATTTTTCCTGTGACGACTCTTTGTGAAAGTTGAATCTTCGATCACAGCGGCGACTCCGCTTTCTTACCGTAGCATGACGGCGGAGGACAGTGAAGAAATTGTTCGGCTTAGTATAATTTCCAAACGTCTTTCAGTTCGTGGGGAGCCATCGCAAAGGTCACAGTGAAAATCTATGATGTGATGATGAAAGTCCACGTTTCACGCATCGCAGAGCTATACGCCGATCGCGTTGACTCTGACAAGCCAAATCGGAGTTCTTAGCTGCATTTTCTTGAGAGTTGAACCTGTAATATATATACCCTGTGAAGTTTTTGATGAATAAATGAATGCTCAGCCGATGCCAATGATCGCCGGCATTATTGTTCATCTGACACAAGGGAGCGTGCCTTCGACGATCGCTTCAGATGGCCGTATGAGATAGAATCGTCCCGAACATTGCGTTGCGAAAACTTTTCACGTGGAAGCCACCAAAGCGAGACTTTCTGTCCGAAATTCCTCATTTCGGGAAAACAAAAAATACGTGTGCTCTAGCTTAATCCACTCAAATTTTTACGTCGCGGTTCTTCACGGGGCGTTCCACCGCCTCGGACACATGTTCGTCGGCAGAAGCAGTTTTCGGGGTGCGATGGAGGTTTCGCAATGACCACGGAACGATGCAACCCGGCGCTAGCTGGATCAATGTTTCCGAAATTGCAGTCCATACTGTTCAGACGATCTTGCCATGCCCGACTTGTTTCAATCACCCGCTTCCATTTCCGAAGAAGTATCCTACAAGTAGTATTGGGTTTGATCGATCGATCGGATGAGTTCTACAGTGTTTGGAAGATCCAATGCTCGTCACCATGGAGAAAAGGGTCACAAATTCATGGTGTGCCTGTGTTCGGCAGAGGGCGCCTAATACAAGCTCGTCGTGTGATGTTCATTTGAGAAAATGTCGCTGATCATCAACTTCATAAAAAAAATGATTCCCTCGCTCAAAACTTTCGCCTTCGACGTGCCGATACGCATTAATCACGTCAGCTCCGGGCCCCGAGCGCCACTCCGTGCCTGAGTAATCTTCCCTTTGCCCCGATCGTTTCTGTTTCGTAGCGAAGCCTTAACCACAAGGACGCGATGAATTTCGCGAAGAAGCGCTCCATGTGGTTCAGGGGTCTTCCATCAGTCTGTGGTCTTGAGCCGAAAATTCATTGAGGACCGTGAGTGTGACATTTGCTGGCGCGCACACCACAAATAGAGGCTTCGAAGATGACAGCTGTGAGATGGTTTCCCAATTCCGAATTCTCCAGAACTTCGATCGATCCAAAGAAATGCTGCTCAACGGGAAACATGGGGAAGCTGTTCCATGATCGGCCGTCTCCGACGAGGGCAGGTCGGTGATATTTTCTCCCGCCCGGAAACGACCCGTCTCAGCCTTCTTATCACAAGCAAAATGGAAGGTCATGGAACTCTGTCGACAAGCACAAGGAGCAACAACGAGATAATGTCATCTAACCCCTCTACTCCATCAGGAAACACCATCAAGTTTATTACCGAGCGAGACTTTTTTAGTTCGTATGTGCATCCGCTCTCTGCATCCTCCCCCGGCTTCCGTTCCGTATAATTTGTTCACGTTACCTCTCATTTGTGGCGCAGTGGGGTCCTTCCTCCACAGGAAACAGTCTGCCTAACCTGCATCTATTGATTCATTGATTTCCTCCAGGGAGCAATGATTCAAGGAATCGTTAGCCGTGGGATGAGGCGTGGAATGGTAAATAAGAGCATACATCCTATATAGGCCCGTATGAAGGATCACGCTCGGCCACAACCGAAAAAAAGATACGGTGAGACTCCGTCGGGACAAGTCGGGAACAACTCGGAGGTTAAAAGGAGCACTGAATGAAGAATATGCATGGATTCAGTCTCGTGTACAGGCTTTCCTCCAACTCCGTTAGATGGGAGGTCTGGGTTGAGAAGATTCCGTAGCAGTTTTGTTCGACGCTTCCAATCCGTCGAGTGCTCACGGCCTCTAAGAGCGCTACCAAGAGTTGACTTAATTCTTTCGTCTCAATGCCCTGCGCCTCACCGACTCTCAGTCAGCGAACTAGAGCTCTCTGCGGGTCACTGGGAGCTTCGAAAATGAGCGAGAATTACCCTTCGCAGAAGGGGTTTGGGAGTTCCTCCGTTGAGCTCGAAAGAATGGGGAAGCTTCGGCTTTCAGCGCCAGTGTGGCTTTTCTATTCGCTAATGGGATGAGCTGTCTGAATGAGATTTGGCAATTTCGGTCCGAAGTTAAATACGGGATCCTATTTTCGCTGCTTCGTTTGACGTTCCTGAACAAAGGCCATAGGAAGCGACACCCACACACACACACACATACATTCACAAAACTGCGGGTAATGCAAGGGTTCCCTCGGACAAGTTGACAGAATCGGCAACTTCGCTTACCCACAGATCGCCGCTTCGAGATACAGATAATTCTTCTCTGCAAGTCGTTCGTGGGAGACACAGATGACTTGCCCAGGGAACGAGCCCAGCTCGGTCGCGGAAGCTTCCGGGCCCCAGGAGGACCTCTTTCTACGCCTAGTTTGTATGGGGTAGAAATTTTGAGAGACTACGAAAAAAAACCATACGATTTCCGAATACCCATTTCGATTATGCCCATGTTCCCAAGGAGCGATAAGAGCTCCCTCCGATTAACGACGATTACCGGTCGGATACTGAGCGGCTGAGCGGTGTCCGACAATTGGAAGAGTCCAAGCTGACAAACGGGCACATCAAGGGCATGAGGGGCAGAGAGGAGGCAACCTGAAAACTGGTTCCTGACTGAAAGGTGTTGAATGTTGACAATGTTCTCCGACTCCTGCTCTCACAGGAGCTCTGTGCGGAAATGAATACCGCCCTCATCAGTGAAGTGGTCAAATAAATCCATCCATGTACGTGTTACGATCTCGTGAGTCTCGTGAGCAACGATGGATGGTGTCATCGAATCGAGGTTTGAGCAGTACCTTAGAGCCCCTCATCTGGGTTAGCGGGGACACCTTGTTGCGTGAACGGGTGCACAAAAGCGTACGTGAAGTCCTTCGCACGTTCCCCACTTCAGAGATGGGCTCCAGCAAATCTTCGTATGAGCGTCAGAATCGATCAGGTGCTCCTGATTTCGCAATCTCGTTTCCCACCGGCTGCTTCGACGCACTCAATCGCCATCCGAGCGATCCACGGATAAGGTCACAAGCCACAACCCAAAGGCTTTCGAGAGCCCTCAGTGACCAAGATTACGCCCATGGTGATCGATTTCTCGCGCTTCTTATGTCCGGTTCATTCGGAGGACCCTCAGACCCCCCTTCAAGCAACTCATTCAAACGTCGCGTCAAGTTCCATCGAACACTTTGGCATAGTATTCCGGGGCTCTGAGGTACCGTGTCGTTCCAAGCGCATGCTACTCTCCCAACTCTTGTATCTATCGAGCTTCTCAGTAATTCCAGTGATTCGGACGTCCGGGGTACGAGGAAAGCCAGCGGCGCGGCTCCGACAATCATGGGCACTTTCGCCGCGCGTGATATCGAAGCGATACCGGCATCGAATGGGTCTCATTAAATGCGGCTTCGGCGCTAATAACTAGCTCTATTTGACAGACGGAAAGCCAAACTTGACCAATAATGATACTGTCATGGTCCGCAGTGGATAAATAGCCGTGAAATCGATCAATCTAATGGTAAAACTCGTTCCGAGAAGTGGTGCACCCCTCATATAATCGTTGCAAGCGCCAGGCTGAAGGGAGAGCCGATAGAGATCGGATCCGAGATTAGGAGCCGCAGCGGAGAATGGAGTGGCGAAGGATTTCCTAGAGGGATCTCGGAAAGACGCCGACCAACCTACTCGGAGTTTCCCGATTTCTTCCGGGTCAGTGTCTCCGCATCGGGACGAATTGCAAAAAAGGAGCTCGGTTGCTCAAGCTCAATGGAGAGACGAGAATCGTGTCCCTGTGCCCCATATGAGCCTCTATCATCACTTGAAACAGAGATTGCAGGCGGCTGTGTACAAATGACTCGAGCGACCAATGACCTTGCCCGTAACAGAGCTGGCAGTTGTCAAAAAATGCCTGCCGCAGGGTTTTTGTCATCTCTGGATGGGAAAACCAGTTGCAGAACCAGGACAGCCGGACTGCAACTCGCCATTTGTGGGGTCCCATATTAAGCGGCATATAAGCGGCAGGCGACGGAATTCCTATTCGGAAGCCCACTGTTCACCAACTCTCCGTGGAGTCCAGAGGAATTCGAGGTAGTTTACGCTTTATTAGCAGAATCGCGTCGTAGCGTCCCGTTGGGGCCTCCCGCTCTAGAGTACAGCGTGGTCATTCGCCTTTTGAATTCCGGGGCTCACGAGTGAAGACCCCTTGCTGCGAGTTCGACCCTGGAGAACGCTCCGCACGCCGGTGCCGTATAAAGAAGTTCAGATGAGTCAGAAGAAGCTCCAGAGACTCAGCACCGCAATGTCAAGACGATGGCTCACAATATTTATGACGATCAATGAGGATCCGCACCTGAAAGATGCCTGACTGCCATCGATATTCGTTGGCTCGAGTCTGCGTAGGGATATGTCTAGACTCCGGTACACTCGAACCAATTACATTGAAGACTCGACACGTGGACATTTATTAAATAGTGGCCGCTGCAGAAATAGCCCTGATCTCCAAATCGTAGCACTGAAATACCAGCTCTCATCCCTTGTGACGGATTTTCTCGTCTTAATCGAGACATCATTGACGGCAGAAACTTTGCGGCTCTCATGAAATATGAAGCGTTCCGAGGTGATTAGCATTGGCCAGAGGAGTTTGATCCCCGAAGCGACCACACGTCATTTGGATGACGGCTAGACGATTAGGTCGTCCTATCCTGCGCAACGCCAAGTTGAAATGAAAGTCCTTTGTCAGAAATACATGGGCGAAACTGGCATATCCTGTCGCGCCTCGCTGCGTTTGCTTGTGAGGAGTATCGAAATCGTCAAAGGTGGCTAAGTCGTGTTCATATATATTGACCCCGGATATCGATTGATATCTTCCCTGGAATATTTATGGCGAGCAAAGGCAATCTCCTGAAACGCAGCCTCCCGGGCGAATGAGGGGGCCGGAGGGCAGCTCGCAACATATCGTAGCCCGGTATCGAGGGCGACCGGCCTCGCACAGTGTGTACCCACTCGAAACCGACGAAGACGATTCCCTAAGACGATATTCGGAAGCTTCCCCCCGCTCTCCCTGAGAGACACCAAGAATTGTGCACCATATTGATTTCCCTCATCTACTTAGTACAGATGTTATACCTCGTGGAATGAGCCGTGGCTGATACAGTCCTACTTGGCCTCGCGGTGATCGGCAGTCAGTGAGATCGACCATCGATCACCCAATGATCAGGGCTGGCGTGCGGGGGGCTTCGGATTCGCATTGTATTGCCATCACGGTCAGCTCTACTCCCGAGCCTAATACCCGGATCCGCGCCGCCTTAGCTAGTGATTATGAGCTTTCCATTGTCTTGTACGATACTTTGCGGAGGCGCAATCGCGGTTCGATGTTTCAGAGCAACGCGAACTGATAGTTCGAATGACTCTCAAGGGAAGAAAAAACAGTTCAGTTTACGGAACAATCCAATTTGAACCATATGAGTTGCCTGGCTCATGAAAGTGCAGTCAACTATTCGGAATATCGATGAGCTGCTCCTTCGCCTGTTTGGTGAAGTTTCAGACTTGAGACCGAAGTGGCGTGACTTTGGAACCATTGAAACAATGCACCTCCGATCTGCGACTCCAACTCCGATTTCGAAAATCTATAGGGCCTTCATCGACGCGACCGTCCGTAGCGGATTTTGAGCGCTCTGCTGCGGCGGCGCTCGCGTTGCGATGGCGTTGAGCGGAGGGCGAAAACTGTCGACGAACATGTATCCTACCGCGAAGGCCCATCGATTGGATCGAATGCAGAACATGATCTCTACTGAGAAATCGATATCCGAAGCCAAAAGTCGAGAGCCGTGAATCTCCCCTCGTCCGAATAACGTCTCTACGTCAATATGCTCAGAGGAGGCATCGCGTGAGCTGAACAGCATTCGGATGCAATTCAAGCTGCTACTTCCTCCAGGAGTCGAGTTTCTGGCAGGCTCTCGAGTCACGGCTTCCCCCAGCACTTGTGGGAGCAGGTCCTGTGTGACCTTTCGCCGAGCCCCCCTGATCCCTGGGAAGACTCGACGGCGACTTCTCTCCCACCTCCGGGAGCTGCCTCATTCAGAGTTATACTCTTCGCTGGATAATTCACCCTTCCTCGGGGGCTCTCTTCGACAAATATAGTAACTCGGAAGCGAAACCAAGCTATCAAGTCTGCGCTGAAACCGAAAGTGTTCGTCAGGAGCGTTCCCCTCATTTTTCCGGGGTGGAGGCAGCTGAAAGAGGTTTCTGAAAAATTTGATCTGCGGACAATTTCGTTCGGGGCAGGAGCTCAAAGGGGCAATGGGCAACGGCAAGGCGGAAGCCCATGATTCAAGGGAGTGCAACGAAATTTCGAATTTTCATGGAAGAAAGAAAGTCGGGTTCCTAGGTCTGGATCATCGGTCGGGTATGTACGAGATGAGTCGAGACTGGACTTTGCGAGAGGAAACAGAGAAAAATTACGGTATCGTTGATTTCGTATGCTGCCCAATTATCCGCATCATGGAAGGCATCTGTTTTCCTTTGCTCATCCCTTTTATTATTCTATCGGCGTATAACGCGAGGGCCGTTGCAGTTTGGCCGCGAATGAATGTTCGGGTCGTTTTTGCGTCGTCGAACACTTGGGTCTTCGAGACACGAAGGACTGCGTTCTCGTGGCGGTAGGAATTCGCTCGCTACATGAAACATCGTTCGCTAGGATTTTTCTTCCGTTTCTCTATTCGTCGTTTGTTCGTAGCTCACGGATACGATTTTCCCGCTCCCCGTACTCCTCCCCCTTCCTCAATCCTTCTGCGGCTTTCTCGAGTGGAATGTTGATACCCCGTTTCCATGAAGAACATTCGATATGGGTTAGTGTCAAGATCGGATCAGGCCGATGTCAAACCAAGAATTGATGCCCTGGGGCAAATCGATCATCTTTCGCTCTTCCACTGTATTTGAGTCTCAGATGCGGCTTTGCAGCCAGTCGTAGTCAATACGATACATCGGGCCGTCATCATCAACTTCTTCAGCGGTAACCGGTGATGATCTTTTGCCGTGACCTTGAATTATCAATCGACCTCAGACTTAGATTAGCGAATATTGCAAGCGACACAACTTCCGTGAGACGGAGAGCGAGGAACACTCACCTCCGAGGCACGAATGCCCGTAGAGCCTACAGCTGTCCGCGAGGGCATTCGGTTGGCGGCCTGGAATGTTTTCAAAGCAGTGAAAACCCGGTATTCGAAGGCCCTGGATGCTCGCGAAGGCGGCGAAAATCACTCGGTGAGCTCTGAACACGCTTTTGACGCAGCATTCCCGGCTTCGCCCGTGAGCGTCAGAATAAACTTTTGCCTCGGACTCCGCCGCCGTCAGGGCGGAGACCCGTCAGGGAATGGTAGTTGAGCTGACGAGGGAGTATGGTCGTTCTACGTCGGGACCGGGACGCGAGTTCCATAGGGTTACGGACGGGACTCAGCGAGCTATCAATGGCTGACGATTAATTTCGCATGGAATTCCGACCATTTATGAGTCATCGTCGACAGAGACGAAGTTCGTCATAAAACCTCTACAGCCTGCTACTGCCATTCATAGCCCAGTCTGGGTGAGCGGTCGCCTTTTCGAGCAGAGAAGGAGAGCTCCAGTCGAGTCAACTCACGTTGCGCAAACAAGAAACATTGTAGAAATATAGCGCGCCAGTATGTCATGATGGTTCTGACTCAAGTCGGAATCTACGGATGAGAAAACGATAGGAATACCCCTCAAAGAAATCCGTGACTCCTGTCGGGAAGCTGAGAAGGCCCCAAAAATGATCGCGACATGACCTCAAATTCGGGGAGGGCATCCAATAGTAGAGGGAGAACTGAATTCCGCGTGAGCACAGCACGGACTTTCGAAAGTCTTTCCTTCCAGGTATGTGCCTGCGTTTTCGGGTGAGACACACGCTCGAGACTGATTCTGTCGGTAGCTCGGAAAAGACAAAGTCCATCTTTGGGACGAGCGCCTTTCCCTATGAGCCGCCGCAGCACCCTGATACATTCGATGATTCTCGGAGCATACATCTTGGGAATTTCCAGTGAGCCGTGCCTTAGTCGCCTTATAAGTAGACGGCAATAGTTGACCGCGAGCCTCCTAAAGGTTAGTGGTCAGCAATCTGCCGCCGATCACAATGACGCAACAGGGAGGCACCGATCCAGCAATACTATCCGACCTAATGATTCTGCTCTTTTTACGCATTGGGAAGCACTCCGGAGTTTCACTAATACCTTCTCCCCCATCTGGGGAAGCCCTCACTGATACGCGGCCACTCTCCAAGACTCTCCTGTTTTTTGTAAGGTTGGAAACATAAAAGGACAATAAACGGGCACTCCTTTAGAGGAGCCGGAATGTGGTTCAAGGATGCGTTCCTTGATAGGACCTCTCTGACTGCGAGGTCGCATCGAAATTCGCGCAGCATGCGGGAATTCCCCGCATATTCAGAAAGTCTACGCTCGAAACTCAAAATGCTCTCCACCTCTGTGGATTCTTCGCTTGACTTCCATTCGTGAAACGCCGTCCGAGACAGAGGTAGCCGTGCCCGGCAAAATCCTCCGTCGTGGATTGCTTGAGGGTTGCAATCAGGGAGGTACTCAGGCTTCTTCATTACTCCGTTGCTACCCTCACGTCAGAGAAAAGGTTTGGTTTCCGAGAAGTCGGTCGGAATCAGCGACTCGCGGTAGGGCTTGGGCTGATTGACTGAGTCGCCTCCGAAGCCCGCCAAGCTTAACAACTCTGATTCCGGATGTCAGGTGGAGCGGATTCTGCCTACGACCGACGATGCAAGAAAATGTCACAAGCGAGCAGGTTTTCTTCAATCGGAGAACGAATTGTTCGGTGACGAGACTTACTGCTTCTCCTGAGTAGTGCAATGATCCGTTTTGTGTTGAAGTCGCGGTTCACGTCATTTCCTGCAATCCCAAGATCCTCTTTTCATTAGCTAGCAGGCGGGGACTCACCAGTTTTCCGGCAATTCAGTACGGAGCAGATCTCGGAGTATACAGGGCTATCACCCATGTGATGGAATTTATGGAAACCGCGAAAATCTCGACCACCGCGAAACCGCGAAAAAATGAGAGACCCCCTTCTCTATCCACGAGATCTCGGAAAAGTCAGGTATCTCCCTCCAAGCTAGTATTATTCGGGGGCGGATCGATTCCGATTCTGAAAGGGACTGCGAATCGAATCTCGTCGACATTGACCAGAATAAGGAAGAGTTGTGTTTCTGACGCGCGAACGAGCCTTGTAAGTGACATGCTGTCTGGCTCTCTTCCTGACAGAATCCAATTATCGGAAACCCTGAATTCGGACCGATTGAGAGCTCCCTTCTTCTACTCGTTCTGGGCATCTTGTCCCTACCTGCTGTCCGCCTTGGGCTTCAATCGCTTGAGTGCCCTCGGACTTCAATGAGAATCGTCAATAACATCGGATCGTGACCGAAAGTCGAGTCGGGAGCAAACTGATCATCTTTCGAAGTCTCAACAAAGGGTTGGAGTGGCTTGTGAGCTATTTTCAACGATTAGAATGCTCTTCCTCCCCAGTGCTTGATTGGGAGACGAGTCTCGTCCAAGACGCATATAGAGACTTGAAGACGAGATTCGGGGACAAGATCGATCTTGTGAGATTGGGGAGGTATCCATATGAGGAGTTCTGCCACCGCTCCGCGACCGCTGAGAACCGACCCCGACGCTCAGTTTGCGCACCTTTCGTTCTGGGATTGGTCGACCCGGAAAATGGGAGTGCAGAGCAGATTAAAAAAAATAGAAAAATCAGGCCCCCCGAATTCGATGAGAGGTTCGTACTCACCGAACGAAGTGGCGGCGTCTGCAGCAGAAACCTGTTCTGCCACGGACAGAACGAAGGCGAACGCCACCAAAACCAGTAATACGCTAGATCGCATGGCCAACCTGAGGCTAGCTTTCATCGTTAGTCGTCGTTAAATTCTACGGGCGGCCGTTTTCGAGGGTCTCACTGTCGCGAATGATCGTAGACAGAAGCGTGCCTGTCTTTTATACACGCAGGCTTTAGATATTATTGAGATCACGCTATCCTCTGACAAACAATTCACGTATCGGCGAGTCGAGTGGCTTTTTAGAGAGTGCGCCCCCTAGAACCATCAGCCGACGCAAATGTCGATTAGGCTCTTCGGTTCCTCCGGCTGTTCGTCGTCGAGCGCAAGTCTCTACGAGATTCTCTCAAAATGAACGGTCCTGTCGATTCTGAGCTCCCCCCCAATCACTCGGCGGAGGTCCATCGGGATCCACGAATTTCGAAAACTATGAAGAGAGTGGTATCCACTCGAAACCGACGCACCATATTCTGAGCCACAAGTATCCCCAGGCAGTACGCTTGTGTCCGATAGCCTAACCCAATTAGGGATATCTGTCCTGACGTCGTCGACCCAAAGGCACGCTTTTTGTCTTGCCCCTTCCGACCGGAATCGTCTGCGGGTTGAGAAGGGCCACCTACTCCTCGTGCCCGCGGCGGGATACGCAAGGCTTCAGTGAGTTGACGTATGTGCGCGTGAGCGTGCGCTTCGGAGCGGGCGGGCGGTCGGTCGGGTAATCTGTCGGTCGCTCGCTCGCACGGAGGGATGAATGGATTGATGAACGCGCGTTCGCTACGTCGGGACTTCGTGGGAGCGATCCTTCGCTTGTCAAGCTCAGGGTCTGTGTTGTGTACTCTGGAAAATGTCACTCGAAACAAATGGAATACTTGAAGGATGAACTTCCCTTAAATCGAATGCCGCCTAATATGCTCGAGCACCGACCCTTCGGACAAATTCCGTCGTCGCACGACGCGACAGACTGTGCCCATCGAGCGGTCGGCAAGACTTCATAGCTGCGATGTCGGTGCTCGGGAGCTGGTCAGGAGTTCCTCGTCGTTACTCTCGTGTTCTCCGATTGCTGCTCCTTTCCGCCGTGGTATTGCTGCGGACGATGAGGTCGAAGAGAGGATTTAAGCCGCCCCTGTTGTTCACCGTGAACTAATTTGTCTTGGTCCGGAACAAACACGTTATCCACATCCGCCGTGCGTTTACCTCCAGCGGAAGCTCAACCCGGAGTGAAATCGAGTAGGGCTCGGACAGGGTATGTATAAGAGCGTAAGAGCTATTGCGTTGCCCACACGACAACCTGCCATCGCGCCCGCCATAGACAGAAATGTCTTAATTGCAGTTCCCTAATGGGATGCGAGCGACAACTCGATACTCGAACGGTCTCCAAATTTTTCTGCTGATTCCGTGAAGCTTGACAGCTCTCTTGACAGCGGGAGGGTTCGTTCCCTCCGAGGAAAAAAAACTTAGGTCATCACTCCTGTAGCTTGCAACGCAGCCGACGCCGGCGGTTATTGGACGCGAATCAAGGGACACGGCGACAGCGGTTCGAATGGTAGAACGAACTCCTGTGGGACAGGAAATTAGTTCTCTCACTCTGGAAAAATTATGATTGGATCCGTGACGTCAGGCACCCCCCCGTCGACAGATTTCGATGGAATGCGGAAAAGAAAATCTTGACGTCGTCGGTCAGTCAGCGGAACAAAGTCTCTTCTGAGGCTATTTCCACAGACCGTGCGAGCGCCTAACCAATTTTGTTGAATAATTGCCCCCGCCCGCGTAGTTTTCCGTTTCTCCTCGGAATTCCTCCGCACTTCACTCCGACTCTTCCGGCGAACGCTGGCCGACGTTCCCTCACTGTCTGAAACTCTCGACGAGCATGCCTCGGCGTTTCCCCTGACTCCCGGGGGACTTCTCAGCGTTTTCGCGTCGCCCCCTGAAATATTCAGCAAGTTCCTATCTCACCCCGACGCGCTCCAGGTCTCTCGATTCCTCCAGGGTCAATTTAGTGCTCGAGAGCGCCATCCGGGCTCGTGTGACTTCCTCTGTCTTCAGTAGAAACCTGGGTGCGCGTGCCGAACGTATTGTCAGCAACGTCCAAGGAAAAACATGATTCAGGACGACGGGAACCCCTGTAGCGGAGAATCAATGCACACACCTCCAGCGAATTTCACGATCTTAATTTGTGTTGGTCGCGTCCAACGTCGAATCGAGCGCATCGATCAGCGCTTCGCATGATCTCTGATTGCGTGACCTTGAGGCACCTCGGAAAGTTCGAGACTTGGCGATAGAATTACTCCCCGAATACCGAAGAAGTTCCTTGAGTTTGTGATCCCCCGTGGATGCGTCCCGCTTAGGACATGAATTCTCGGCAAAGAAGTACAAAGCCGTGGAATAGACTCCCCCGTGCAAATGGTTGCGGTCACTCGGAAGTTTCAGACCAGGCTCGTGGAGTGAGATGCAAACTTCGGTCGATCGCATCGATGCCGTCCCGGTAGGATCACAAAGTTTCGCTAGTCGAGCCGGGAGGTTCGAATGCTACCTGCAGCCGATCCTGAGATTGTTCGATAGAGCAATAGGGTCCCACGTCCCTTATCGGACCCAGCTCTATCGGTTCCCAGGAACACACCCACGCGATTGTTTTATAATTCCGAACGACCTCGTATGACTGCCTAGTGAGCAGTCTCTCTGGATTCTCGGAGTCCTGGGAGATCCTAATCGGATGGGTATCGACAACGCATCTCATAGAGGGCTCTGCTTCAATCATTTCCCATCCTAAGCGTAAAAAAACGGATCCCCGTCGTAGTTGAAGTCAAGTGACTGCAGCGACTGCGCGCTCCTGACTCGTTCCTTGTTTCTTTTCCAGTATCTCTCTGTCCGGACGGAAGAATGATGTTGTACTAAGCCAGACAAAGCGCGAAGAATCAGTCGGCCGTGCTTATCTCGCACACTGAATCACTGAAGATCCGTGCAATGACTATGGCGCGGCAGCATCGGAGCAAACGAGCTCCACCGGAGCGAAGGCGACTTACGCGAAGCTTGCTTTCCTGTGAGCTCACGAGCTGCGACACGATGATCTGAGATCGACGGACCAATGCGTGCCCGAGCCGGCATTGCTTCGAAAATTGTCTCCATGGCCCTTCCGGAGTTTAGACACTGAGTTGTCCTGGCGATTGCGTCTCCCGATCGGTAAAAGGTCAGTGATACACAGGGAATATCTCGTCGAATAATTTTGGACCCTCACCAATGGGGAGCGTTCCTTTGGATTGACATTGAGGATTCCCCAAGTATCATATAAGTTGAAAATTTCTTCTCTTTTGTTGATACTTCCCACTCCAATAAGTGAGACGCCCGAACTAGAGTAAGTCAAGTGTCCTGCCCGCTGGCGGTCGTTCGTTGCTTTGTAGACTCAATTCACTGACGTCTGGGAGCTAAAAGTCACCCTCATTAAACGTCCCCCCGGGCAGTAATCTGCGCCGTGGTTAGCTTGCAATCGTCGTCTGGCTCGAGCTGGGTATCCGCGTGGATGCCGAGCTTGTTGCGGTCGAAGTGCGATAAACACAGCATAAACGTCTCACCTCGGTCAAGGAGCGCATCATAAAAAATTCCGAGCAGGTTCGGCTGGAAGCCGAACCAGGGGTTCACGTGGGACACGCGTCTGCGGTTGTGACGGAATGATATAAATCGTTTATTCAATCTTATTTTTTCTAGAAATGTGTTCTGGTTGATGAGCTTATTCTAGAATAGTGAGTATTGCTCGGTGATGGCTGAAATAGGTGATATTTGTAAGAATTTCTTGGTACTGAATGTGTCTGGTGAAGATGAGATCTATAGTGGATTGACCCTTTGTGGTGGGTTGATCTGATATCGAAATAGCACAGATTTCCATCTCGGTTGCTGATCGGTCAACCGGATTTCGAGAAATACTCGAATCGTCCGCCCAAAGATCTCGAGGAAAGGAACGCATTCGACCTACAGCGGTCGCACGTACCAACAGATGAATAGCTAGAAACATATGTTCATGCGCATGCTCAGTGCCCGATTCGTCTGCTCGGCCGCGGATACATTCTACCTATGGCGATCGAACGAGTAAGCAGACGAACCGCTGGAAACAAGTTCTCTTGCTCACATGTCGACCGGAAGTTGGACAGCGTACCCTAGCGTATCGCACAGAAGTTAATTGACGAAGAATGGGAAGCTGTTATTATCATTGGGAGGCTGTTATTATCATTGGAGGCAGCATGTCTAATACCCAGCACCTCAATGTCAGTCTGGTGCATTTCGATCTGAGCAATGCATCCCGGTCAATGAAGTCGCTTCTTTTTTCAAATTTTGGCGCCTGTGGATTTCGGGACGTCACATCCGTAACACTTTTCGTGACGTTGTTTACTCAAGTGAGCCTAAAGACGTGTCCCACGTCAAAACGTACGTCGGCCATCGGAGTCCAAATAAACGAGGACATCGTACGAGATCCTTTGTTCTTTCTCTCGACCTTTCTCACACGTGAACGCCACCGTAATTGAGCTGCGGAGCGTGTTCGCTCAACACGGCAGTCGTAAAGGCATTATTATGTGTCGGATCGTCGCAGTCGACTTCGAACGACTTCGCCGAGCCGCCGGCCGTAGCCATCGACTCGGCCCATCCGAGCGCAAGCTTGTGCGATCCCCCTAGTGGAAGGAGAAGGTAAGGAGCTTCCTCTAAAGCCTCTTGTTGTATTTCTGCTTCAGTTGGCGGCATCAATCCCTTATCAGAAATCAGCTTCGGTTAAAGCTCGATGCCAGCCCCGATGAAATGTATGGAAGCGGCGAGCAGATTGAAGCCGAGACGGATAAGATAGCGAGGGAAGTGTAAACAGCCCGGAGCTAGGTTAGGATCAGCCGCCTCAGGAAGAATTCTTCCTCGAGAAAAGCAAAAGACCCTCTGGAGAGACGAGGAGCGCCACTCGTACCTCCACACGCAACGCTTTTCGGGCGGATACGAGACACGAACGGCGCGTAGAAAATCGAATCTCAAAGCGATTGCTATAACGTGGTATCACGCAACAATAGCAATGAACTCCAGTGAACCTTCTCTGGATACGATCCTGCGGAGACGCCTACGCCAGAACGGAATCGAGTCGCGGACGCCGATAAGGAATGATCGATCGCCTCTCGGGCCAATTCTTCGGCACTATTAGATGATGTATCCGCGACGGGAGATTCCCTAATCGAATCCTCTCAGAGCTCGCGGAAGAATCATGAGCTCTGGCTCCACGAATGCGAAGGAGGACTCGTATCGACTCCGCTTGTGGGTGTTTCTCCCCTCGACACGGTGAAAGATTGGATCATGGCTCATGACGCGGCCGTTGACCATCGAGGAGAACTATGGGATCATGTTCGTCGCACGACGATGGGTCAGAAGGCCAAAGCACTCACGTCGGACTTTCGCATACGAAGACTGCGATTTTTCTGTCTCTCAAATAGCGAAATGTGTGGAAGAATCACTCGAAGAGCACAATAGGTTTCCCTATCGAGTTAAATGGCGTCACCATGGCGAATCGTAATCGTCATTATGATCGTATATTCCCTCTATCGCATCGTACCGGGGATCCTCCTCTTATTTTTCTTCCCGTGCCCGTCCGCCTTTTTTCGGATCGAAAATTTTTTCCTCGTGCGCACAGAGCTTAATTAAGGGACAAGAAGACCGTCACGGTCAAGGAGCTCTGCGGAAATCCATGAATTTCACCGGTGAAATGGTGCCTCGCGGTAACCTCTCCGTCGAGGACCCAAGC
Organism: Galendromus occidentalis; assembly: GCF_000255335.2. NCBI lineage: Eukaryota > Metazoa > Arthropoda > Arachnida > Mesostigmata > Phytoseiidae > Galendromus > Galendromus occidentalis. The sequence continues at coordinate 837,607 of NW_003805518.1, read as the reverse complement.
CGGCCACAAAGTTCACGAAGGCGCTCGTCGACCTAAACCCGAATATCGTTGAGTGAATCTCAATCTCGGAAGTGTTCACCTTGGAGTAACCTCGTTTGTAGTCGCTGTCCTCGGAACGTTGCTCACCGTACGGGACTCCAGAGCGAATTTGCCCTCGAAAAAAACTTTTCCTCCGACAGGGAAGTCCCCGACGACTCCTCTGAAGGAATGTCTGCCGGCGACGCCTATTGGTCCTAAGCCTTGGACTGAACAGACGTGGATTGGAATCGGGCTGCGTTTGACTCCTACGAGGATCTGAGCCTTCGGCGTCGCCAGATTTCTACATACATGCTGATAAAACGCGCACGGCCTTCATCCACTGAGTCTCCGGGTGAGCTCTGTATGATTTGACATCATGCATAATGACGCTCAACAATTCTCTACCAGAGATGGTTTCTCAGAGCCGGGCGTCGAATCGAGAGACCCGAGATCGCCGTGCCCACGATAGTCGGAGGAATGCCGTGGCAGGATTAAGGCTTTCTCTGACTTGACAAGGCCCCGGAAAAAGTCTCTGGGTTTGAGCGGAACATAAATCATCGTTGCATCGAAGCTTGCGGCGGAAGATTCTGGAAAATCGATAAGGCTTTTCGCAGTCTCGAACTCACCTACAGGCTGCGAGAGCAGTCCCTCCGAACGGCAACCTTCAACGCCAACCTTCGATCCCTCCACGGAGCTCCTCGGGGGATGATTCATGCTCCTCGCGAGAATATTTTGTTCGATCCCGCTCATTGAAAGTGCATGAATAGTTCAATAACTCTCGCCGCAAATAGCTCGAACCCGGGAACGGAAAATAGCGAGCATTCATTATGTCATGCTTGCGTGGGGGCAACCGTCGCCACAATCACCTCACCGAAAAACAATCAGCCAACCACGTCATCGTAGGAGTACGAACGGTTTTCTCCCGTCATTGCCCCCCTTCTTCGCTTTCCCATCCTATCCGTAATGACGATACGAAGGACCCAAACTCTCAGGGCTTGGATTAATGGAGAGGTCATCTCGACTCTAACGGAATCGGAAAACTCGTCAAGAGACCAGCGGATATATTCCTTAGTGATTCGAAGTAACGACGCGACGACATCGAAATTCTTTCGAAACCTTCGAATGACCTTGAAAAGCTCTTGCACGACTGTGGGGCATCCATACAGGTATGACTACATCCTGTACAGCGCTTTTCAAGCGCTCGGCGGACGGCGATCGATCGCACTCTCACTACCAGATCCTTGTTCGCCGTTGTGACGTGGAGACTTTTGATCCTGTATCGCTCATACTCGACAAGGAACCGACGAGGTCTCTAGGTTGCGAAAGCAATATTCTTCCTCACCCGAATTATCGACATGCCATGCAGATCTAGGAATCGACATCCGATTTTCGCTCGAGTGGGAGTCTCTCAAGCGAAACACGCTGACCGACGCAATGAGCGCAAGGTCCATTCGAGCGGCAGTCAATCTGAGCGCGGGGTGTCTTACTGCGCAGAGAGAATTTCAGCGCAGTCAATTTTGAGCACAGTCACTTTAGAGCGTACAGTAAACGTTAGCGCAACGTGGATTCCAGCGTCAATACGATTCGCGTACCGGCGTGAGGTGGGTTTCGGCGAAAATAAACGGAGCGTGACATCGTGAGACGATCTAGAGTCGTAAGGATATGGATGAATTAGTCCATGTCTTTCACTCGGTGGGGTTCAGAGCCGAACAGCACTTGAGATGTCGAGCCCTGGGTTCCAACCCCTGAAGTCCTGAAGGCATAATTCTGTAGATCTGGATACTACGCTACGCTCAGTAGACTCAGCGCTCAAAGATACACGGCTCCCGAATTCACCATGCGCGAAAGTTGCGCTCAGAGCATTTTGGAGCGCGGATGACTGTTGAATATTTCTAACACTCTTAGCGACGCCTCGGCTCTCGTCCCTCCGTAGTTTACTTCTTCGAGGCGAGGAACAGATTTCCGATTGGGGACTCGCGCCATTATTCAGGGGAGAAACTTATCCGCGTGTGAGTATCATTCCCTCATCGATGCGCAAAGTCGACTTGAATCTATTTCGAGGTTGCCGAGCGTGAGAGGAAAAAAACAAGAAATACTCCGTATATAGGAATCTTCGAATTCGTTTGATTGCCCTGAGCAATCGAGAACGAGGGCATCGATCGGCATCCGGGATGTCGACGGCGGGGATTGCGTCAGAAGACGCTGCTCTTTGAGGGAATAGGTCTAGTAGAAGAATAACCTTCCCTTCTAGAAGCACGGCTAGTTTTTCCTCGGCTTGCTCATAGCTTGACGTCTCCGAGATGCTTTGCGTGAGACTCATTCCAGGATGGTGGTTCCGTCAGAGTGACTGTAAGGAGCGCCGTTCTCGTAGCTGTAGGCGCCGGATGCGGCGAGTTTTTACCAGGACTTTGAGTAGCAGGAGCGTCACGTGAGGTTTGGATTCGTGCAAGGCCAAGCGGCACATACGGAAGGCTTCCATGAGCGATCCTTCCAACTTGCAACAATGATTCATACGTTGATTCCTCTATCCGCTTTCTTCAGTTGTGACGCGATCGAATCTCGCTTTATCAGAATTTTATTCTTTTAGTAAGCGTTCCTGTTCTCAATCAGCGTGTGGATGAAATCTACAGATTATTCCCTGTATCGGGGGCTCGTTCGATACTTCGGTTGGAAGAAACGATTTTAGAGTTTCTTCTCACACAGGTCCCCGTAACCGAATGATTGAAACCGTGTTGACGTGGACTTGGAGACATCTTCCCCGATTATGAATGCGCACTCTCCGGGGCTGGACTCAAATAGAGCAGCGCGAAGTTACATCCGCTCGCCTTTTCCTCTGTGGGGATCCCCCTGATCTTCACTCGTTCTTTCAGCTTTATGTTTCTCCCTTATGTCTTCACGTACGTATATCCTCGGACCTTCTGGCCTCCGGTCAATCGTCTGAGCACTTCAGTTTATCGTCATTCCAATTTAGGCTGAAAGCCGCGCCTCATTACTGCAGAATCCTTCGCGGGCCTAAGCGTACCGTGCGGAATCATATTGCAATCCTTGCAGTCCCTCAGCGGGGAGCGAATCGTTCGGTGGACTGTTGACCGTGAACGAAGCGTCCTTGAAGCTAGGGTGGGGGACAGGGGTTGTTGTTGAGGGAGCCGGGACTTGGAGGATGAGTATGCGTCTGATCGAAAACCCATAGAGAACACTAAGGTGTACCGTCCGGGGAGCAAAGTGTCGACAAGGAGTCGGCACGGCTCTGCAGCCACCGTTTGGAGAGAACCGACCAATCCTGTTGCGGAAATTGTCCGTTGAGCTTTCCCTCTACCCTACGGGCTCCTCGAAAATTCCGAAGTCTCTCGCTGAAATCCATTACGAAAGTCGTCATATGACCTGGACTGGAGGTCATCATTCTCTAAGTGCCTCTGGCGAAATTTATGAGAGTCGCATTTCCATCAAAACTTCGTCGAACCCATCTCGAATAGATTCATCAGAGGATGAAGTCTTCACTCTGGGCTTGCCGCCGCAGATCGACAGTGCGCGGCTCGGAACTTGACTCGGTCAACTGAATTCAGACTCCGGTCAATCCGGCGACCATGCGAGAAAAGAAAACCTTATTCGTGAGGAGCCGTTCTGCAATCTCCGCCCTTGACTTGCTCTAGCTCCGCGTGCACCAGGCGTACTTAGACCTCGATAAGGCCGTGGAGCTTGTTCACTCGCTACTCAGGGCGTGGAACAAGACTGCGCCGCAGATCTCCCGTATCTCATTCCAACCATGAATCTTCGTGGAGGGGGGGTTGACGAGGCCCTAATAAAGTCGTTGCTCTCGGAACAAGCCTTGGGGATGGCACCGTGAAAGTAGCGGGTAAGGCTCGGGACTTTTGACGGGCGCGTAGATTCCTGGACCCTCATAGCCGGGCTCAGAGAAAGCTTTCGAAGTTCGGTTCGAGGAAATGTGCGGTTGCTCGATTAATTCGGCCGATAACTTCGGCAAAAGCTAATTGCCGAACTAACTTTTAGAGGCCGAAAGTTAATTCGGCCTGGAAAAGCCGGACACGCGGAGCTCCGCTCGGACGATGCATCAGTCTTGGCTCACATGGAGTGAGCATGGCGCACAGGCTTGCCGAGTGAAGGACTCGCCCCAATCGGATCACGGAAGCTATCGTTACCTATTGAACTTCTACTGTCTTCCGAACTTCTTCTGTCTGGTCTCCTGTATCCGGGACGACATGGAGGGGGAGCTGCGAGGTATTGCGGGCCCTTGGAAAAACAAGACTCGAGCTTCCCCGAGTAATTCCCCTGTCCTCGTCAGCCCTGGACCACGGAAACGTGAGAGATCAAAGGAGCCTTCTAGCAAACTTCGATGGCTTCACGAGCTTACCGAATCGGAAGTATTGAACTTAGTCAATAACTTTAAAAGCCCAAAACCATAGGACCGGAAATCTTTTGACTCCTGGAGCGAGCTCCCGGGGTCTTCAGGCACGAGCAACTGTCCCTCCTGTCACCCCTCGTGTGTCGTGGACACGTGTGCGGAGCGTAAGCAAGCTCACGTGCATCGACTCATCCACGAAACGGCAGTCGCTCGAAGTGAGTTGAAACGATCATCGTTCCCATTGATACTGATGACTGGCGAAGGCTCAGCTTCGGTCGAGCCATGGAGACGGGAAGGTGGTCGTCGACGAATTTATCCAATCGATTGTGGGATCAAGAGCCATAATTGGGATTTGGGACCGGAAATGGTCGGGGAGTCATTTCGAAGGAAACAATGGCCAAAGCAATGCTCCATCTGTTGTTCAGAATCGAAGTTTTGTCTGCCCGGCTCTTGCATAATCGGATCGTTAGCTTTCGGCTGAATGGAGACATCCTTAGGTAGGGGAATGGGGAAGCGTCAAGTCATTCATCTTTCAATTTTACAATTTGAAGAATTAGCCTCATCATTCCACTGGCAATGGTCATCGTTAATGGATCAAAATGAAGCCATCTCCCACGTATCATCTCCATGGAAAATCAATAGACCAGAAACTGGACCGGATCCGACTCGAAAACTGAGAGAGCCTCTCCCGTACATTTCGCGTATCGCACCTGCCGCGCGAGAATATTCCGTCACGCAAAAAAAAACACGGTTGATATAAATAACTCACTCCAGACCAGCGGAACGAATGTCTCGATCCCGGCGTTCTGTGCGCTGTTCCGTAATTCCGAGCCACGTGTGAAAATTACAGATGATGGGAATCATGATAAAAACGCTGAGCCCCGCAGAAGGTTTCGAGAGTACTAGACACTGAATCAGATGTAGCCTCGAGATTCTAAACGAAGTGCTTCCTGGTAGTTTGGAGGATCGCTTTCGGGTATCTGGGCGTCAGGAAATCCCAATCCTTTTCTTCCTTTCTTCACGACTGATCTGTACGAAGGTGGTGGCGTCACCGTCCGCTGGGCAGCCCGAGGAGGGACCGTGGACTGCGAGATAATGATGCATTTTAGGAATTCAGCAAATGTTAATTCGGCCTTGGCGCGTACTACCAGCGAGCGTTGAAGTTCGCCCGCTCGGAATCGAGGAGCTCGTCGGGTTCGACTACGCTGTTTGACTGACTATACGAAGTGCGGAACTCACTGTCTGCGATGAGGAAGGATGCTCCTCGGTCTCAGAGCCGAAGGCTCGCTTGAAGGTTCGTTGACACCAGTAGCACGCGATGAAGAACAGCGACATACAGCCAGCCAATGTTCCTCTGATTCCGAATTATGGAAAAAACAAGGAACGTCGCGTCAGAACATCCAGATGAGCGTAGATTTATTTGGAAGGAGTCCCCCCCCCCAGCCCTCGGAGCTCCGCGAGAAATCAATAGATCCCGATGTCGAGCAAATCGCTGGAAGTGAGAGAGCCCAGGAAATGACGTCGCTGGACCCTGCTAGTTTTATTTTCGAGAGAATCTTCGCTGCTTCGGCGAACGGACAGGTCTGCTAACTTGACGGGAATATCGTGCACCGTCTGGTGAACTTCCTCCCCATTAAATGAGTCGTTTCCTCAAATGAGTCAGATTGACAGGATGTCCGAGAACAATCTGACGATAATTTGGATGAATCACCGATTGAATGATCTTCTCACCCTCGTCCAATAATATCACGGAAATGCCTCTATCTACTGAGTTCGTATCACTCCAAATCAACTAACACGAGGATGAAGGAGGTAACCGGAAGACTGTCGGCGTTCATGTTGACGACGTGCGCTCCCAGTCAAGGCGAAATTTACATCGCCGATTTGCAGAATTGCTCGATCCGTCTCAGATTCGAGAAGCTCTGTTGGGTCCCGCGGCCTTGCGCCATGTCTTCAGTGTCTGAGCCGACAGGGACAGAGAGTATCCTCTTTAGGGAACGGAGGCAATCCACAGAAGCTGCGCGCAGGATTCGAGTCTCCTCGGTCTCAGAGTAGCTCCAGAACCTCGGCGATGCCCGTCAGCACAGACGCAGTGATGATTTTCCCTGGAAAGACTGCATTGTGTTCTCAGGAATGTCCCATGCTCGGAACCATTCTACGATCCATCATCATCTCTCCTTCACGCTTTGTGCGGGTGATGATTTCGAGGGAAAAGAGGCTCATAAGGGGAAAATCCGGAGAGTGAAAAGAGAGGTTGCTCCGAGTATGAATAGAGTGAACCGCATGAGTGATACGAGACGCCCCGAGTGATCAAAATTCAGACGAACAATGAGAGGCCCATCTGGTGACGAATTATTGGGACCAACGACAGCTACATCGTTACTCGGGGCTTCTGCCTCGATAATAGCCCACCGGGCTTGCTCCTATACTCAGATTCTGGGAACGAGAGCCACCTACCCGTAATCGAGAGTAAGGGGTCTGAATTCGAGAGACTGTCCGTATCGCGTTTCGAGCGCTTACGGACGGGTCTACCATGAGTTTCCGTTCTTCCGAGGGAATGAGTTCGAAGTCGAAGATTCTGCTCAAGTGAATGCGAATCGGGCGTTCTCCGATCATATTCTTACGAGTTAGATCTTGTGAGGGCAGATGGAGCTCCGGAGCTAATCGGGCTCGAAAAGGCACGGAGCACAAAGGTGGATATCAGGAAATAGGAGATTGCGACTCACCTACCATGCTTCGCTAACGATACGCAGTCTCCTCGTTACCTTGGTTGCGAGTGGGCACCGCCTCAAGCTCATTGGGCTCAGTGAGAGATTTGCATCTCGAGGTGCCTCAGAGATGCTCTGCGGAATGATTTCCGATGCTCCCTTCCCTCATGCCACCGCGGCTTCCGTCACGGAATTTTCGAGCTACAATGGTATCCCGACAACGAGAAAACAGCAACTAGTTTCGCTCTCCCAGCTGGTGGTGATCCTTCTCGCGTCAAGGTGGGTGCGAGCAGCAGGCGCGCTCAGTCGGATGCCTTTCATTTCAGGCCTCCGACGCACTGTCTGTCGTTAGTCGCTCTCTCATGAATGCAAACTCGCATTCGACGCATAATTACCTCTTCTGAGGTCGAAACGAAATCGCCCGGTCCCAGTCGCCTGGATTTGCGATACGACACTCTCGAGAGCCTCCAAGTTCCAAATCCGATAATCATCCTCTGTGTGGTCTTGAACGAGGTTCGTATTCAATTATTCGTTACTATTGCTCGCGATCCGTTCAATTATCCGCGTTGAAAAGACTTGCACGGTTGTGCCATGCTGGGCTCCGGCTCGTCCGGTATGGATCTTTTAGCTGAGGCCAGATTTCGCACAGAAGCGTTCCCAGCTGTTTTCCGCGAGAATGCTTTTCGGCCAAAACACCGCTCGGCGCATCAGGGATTCCATGTTTCACTTTTTCATTCATTCTCTCGGATTCGCGCACGTTCATGGTGCGTGGGGGATCTTCCGTGAGCGGACACGCTCCGATTCGAGCAAGACGCGACGCCGACACCGAATTCCGCGAATTTGGCCAGGATTCCCGGAATCCGACATCGCGGGGAGGATCGGGGAAGAGCCCCGTGCAGCGACATCACTTACCCTACTGTCTGAGCTTGTTGAACTTCGCCGAAACAGACCCCTTGACGTTGAGAGAAGCCCCGGGCAAAGGGAGCCTATATGAAGGGAGCGAGGGAGACGTATAATACTCGCGGATCCATGGGAAAATGCCGGATCACCAGCGACGGTAACGCTTGATGAGAGTTGGCTCGTTACGCAACCTCACCAGCACTGGTGGCGCCGGCTCCCCACCTCTATGATCAAACGAAGAGATATGCATGGGAATCAATCACTTTCAAGCCAACGCTCCAATTACCTAAGTCGGACGCTCGAAGTTTCAGAAAACTTGTCGATGAGGTCGGGAGGCGAATTTCGAAACTTATCTCGGAAATTCGTACGCGCGAAGAAGTTAGAAAAGTGATGTTCCGTGCAGAAGCTTCTTCTCAACAGAAAACGGGATGAATTCCGGAAAGTTCACTCTTGGTCACTTGGAAACCTTCCGAAATGGGGCACCGCCAGTGGGCCCACTTCCTGCGGACGCCCCGGTGCGATGATCGCGAACCCGGTCGATATCTCACGAGAGGCTCGGGAGGTTCTCGTCGTGAAATTTTTTCTACTTCGATGATGACTGACATCGTGCTCATCCGGGGGGGCGATCGGAAGGGAAAGGACCGATACCGTGGCCACCGTGATTTCGAGTTCAATTCGGTGATCACTGCAATCGCTATCGAGAAACTTGTTACTTTTCATGGTGCAAGCGAGCCGACGGCCGACCCTATAATTAGTGAGGAGAGGATGAGAGTACGATAGTGACCGCGAGAGAAACGTATAAGCTTTTATTGCTCATTGGAGTTTCACTACCTACCTCCGCACGTTATCAACTCTAGCTCGACCACGGCGCCGACGTAGCAAACCCGACGCGCAATGACATATCTCGAAAATCAAGTGACCTGGAAATAATACTTTCCCCAAGCATGGGATCCGACTGCGGACCGCGGCTATCTGACTGACGTCTGTAATACCTTCTCAGTTATCTAGTGCGAGGCTCGGAGATCTGCGGTCATTAATTCGATCGGCGACCGAATAAGAGCTCGCTTCGATTCGCAGCTGATTCGTGACGATTGCGAGTCGGCTGCGAGCATGTCCCATGCGTCCGATGTCCAGATATAGTGGGAGCGGCTGGCGAGCCATGTCGCCATTCGAATCTCAATGAGCTCCGTGAACGCAGAAGTCCCTTGCGGGTCCCGCTCATATGGTCTGGGAGATCTCCCGGATGTTCTTGTCTAGGCTTGCGATCTCAAGCCCATGATAGGGAACTGTATGTAACACCGATCACGAAACCGCGAGGCACGAATACCCCCAGGATTTAATGGATCGGAGCGATTCCGGAAAATTATCTCGTCTAGGAGCAAATAAAAAATCGACTTTTCACCGAATACGTGCCGTCCAAAGTCATTGTAAATTCTCAAGGGGAGATCTAGGCGAATTTCTCCCGTGAGCGAACCTCTCCGCAAGTCTGAGTGCCGTTTTGACGATCAGATGCTTGTCCTGAATCGAGACCAGAACTTTCGCTCGGAGAGTAGGAGAATATCATTCCGCTCATTCCGTGGATCTCCTCGGCAAGTTCTGTCGGACGTGGAATCTTGGGTTGTTTCAGAGATTTGGGGTGTTTCTTGCCGGTCGGAGGAGGGGAAGGACTCACTGTCTCCCGTGCCTTCAACGACCTCTCAGGCGAAGCTTCTGCCACGAGCCACGGAACGACGATGTTTCCGAGGGGAAATCTTCCACAGAAGATAGAGTTGCTGATGCTGCCGAATCCGTGTTTCTGCGCCACGGACTTGCGGGACCTCATTTCGTAGCTCCGCGGTGATCGCTGCAGATAAACGGGATCATGAATCTTGACCTTGCAAGATAGTTTAAACCAGGTCTAGAGACGCATCATACAGACGCATAAGCCTCAGGTGCGATCATTCCCCCGCGCTGAAGGGCACAGGTGACACCATAGTCATCATCCGCGATGTCGCGTCCATTGCCGCCCGGGAAGGTGGGCGGGGACGAGAGCTCTCGACGATTCGAAGCCTCGCCTTCAAGGGATCCACGAGGAGCCAAACCGCCATATTCTCATATGATGAAGTTTTTGACATGGACGAAGCGGAGTTTCAAATAGCCATCCTCTGAGGAGTGGGCGCGCGATTTCCTTCCGAAAGTCTCACGCCGTAAAAGTGAGGCATTTGCCGTTTCGGGGCCCAATGTCATCGGGCTCTTCCCCTCTATTCTCAGGAGTTGGAGAATCGGATTGCACACTGCATGCTTGTTTTCTCCAATGATATCATTCGATAGAGAGACTATGCGACGATACTTTCTCGGGAGCTCGAGCAACTTCGAAATGATCTGTGGAGTGCCGATAGTCCCGAGCGCTGTACCGTGATCGCGACATCGGCGATGCGAGTGTGAAGATCTCTTGCTCTTGTCGCTCCATGACTACGGGACCTCATTCGAGAAAAGACTGTATCAAGCCCTACCTACAGCGGCCTGTCCGTAAATTATCATGGATCGCCTTATCAATATCTGAATTGCGTCTGGAAGCGTTGCGCCGTCTTTTTTGAACTAGACTCTGGTTTCTTCCGAGTCTCTGCGACGACTGCCTCTGCTTTAGCGTCCATTCTTGGACGACACTTCCTACCGCAGCCAGCCGCTGGGGAATCCCGCGCTTTGGCCCGGGCGCTCCGAATAACGATTACTAGACTTCCGATCGGAAATCCCGTTTACCGTAGAAATTCGTCTTCTGTAGTTCATGCACGGCTCGACGAAATCTGCCAAGTGTCTTGTCTTTGACCTCAGTCTTCACTAATCACGTCTTTTACGACTTATGCTGATTCTCGTGACTCCTCAGGATTAAAGCGCATCGAGAGCGACTGGTATGATCGAAACGATCATGTGACCAAATAAACCACGGAGTTGACAGGGTGAATTCCGCAGGTTATTCGGGGAACGATATCCGAGAGAGGACGGGGGAGTGGGCTCTCTCTGTCTTCTCCCTTGAAGATGGGAACAAACTCCAAGAATCAACGTCAGAATCCTGACTTGGATAGACGGATTCCTGCGGACCCATTTGCATGAGAGGAGCTTCATACCCCACTTGCATACATATTTCCGAGAAGCAGTGTGCTCATTTTTTTTAAGCTCAAGATCTATACGATCGCCTCGGGATCGACTTTGAGAGGCCGCGACCCTGAATATGACATTCCCGGTAATGGATTCCCCGCAGGCCATCGAGCTTCAAAGGAAGGGATTCCGATCGGTTGAGTCTTCTCGTTCACGATCCTGGGTCCTCGTGAGGATTCGAGAACGGATAGAATACCGACCTACCGAAAACGTCCTCACGGGCAGTATCTCCTCGCAGCGCCTCCTTTTTCTTGAAACTCGGAGGGGCAGGATCGTTCATCGACACCCACGAACTTTGCTGCAGAATCGATGACGAGTGATATGGAGAAATCGTCTCAAGACGATGGGAAACAAAACACACCTTCGAAGTATCGAAGCTGTTCTCTCAACCTCCGCTGCCGAGCCGATGTCTATCCGTCGAAATGTCTCTTCGTACTCAAAAAGGCTCGGGCCATAGAGAACGGGGTCTTGATCGATTCTAGCCGATCAGATTTACATATCCGTCACGGAAAGCTCCGCCAGCGTATTATACATGACCAGCTTCGAGAACTTAAATCGTCGCATGCGGCGGCGGTTTTCGCTGAGAAGGATCAGCGGCTCACCGGTGGCTTTATTACGGCGGGAAGACCGATTTCTCGGATCCAGGAGATCGGCGGCTTGGAGACTTCCCGGAAAAAAATGCGACCCAGACAGGTTTCTCGATCTCCGGTTGTGTCACCGGAATCGAGAGCACGACGAATCACGGATTTCCGGGCATCGCTCGACATTGGGTCGTACCGAATAATTCGCCAGGCGGCTCCCGGCGGAGAGGACACCTCATCGATAGCGAACGAAATGGAGGCTTGCGGAGCGTCTCTCGAAATGCGAAAGAAGGGACTCCCGCGTCGTCGAACTCCCTCAATTTATCTCTTTGTCGATCTCGATGCTCTCCGTGGGAAAAATCTGGTCAGAGTCCCGGGAGGCGCGGATTGAGGGGCCGGAGGACACTCCAGCTCAGACCTCGAGTCCGGTCTTAGAAGGTCCAGTCAGATCCCGCTGACATTCGCTCCTCCGCTCCGCCTGCCCGTTCCTCCGCACGAGCGCACGATTGACGGGTGGGCAGACAGATAACCATGACAGACAACATCAGAGAGGCCTATTTGGCACTCGTAGACGACGACCCTCGATAACTTGATTACGTTGTTTGTTGTTGCCCTCGTGTGTGACGTTGTTCATTGTCCGACGTACTCGGATCAATATCGGTGATCAACATGCTCTGACCGCAAACGTCCCGCGCACGGGAGTTCTCGGAAGAAAACTGCGGGGACTGAATGTCTCGGTCTTGGATGAAATCAAACCACTGGGCACTGCTATTCCACTGACTTAGTTCAACGATATCGGTACCGCGACGGAGAACGCTCCGACAAGGATCAATTTCCGAATTCGTCCGTCTGTCCTCGCGATCATTATTCCGAACGCAGCCGAACGACTTCGGATCGACAGCATTATTCAGAGACGTTCACACTTCTCTCGTTCCTCGTCGGCAAACCGCAGTTCAGTTTCCAATAACGGTATGCCAAATGTTCCCAGGGGAGAGCTGAGGGGTGGACGGGAGGGGGGGAAGTGAATTGAGAAGCGTAGAGAACAAAAAAGAGAAACGACAACGAGCGAGCGTAGAGAGGATAAAGGAGGAGAGAAAATAGCGAGAGGTGAACTCCCAACGTTTCTTTCATTTTATTCAGAGGGCTTCGAAAACTTCCTGTTCTAAAGAATTCATAAACATTCTTCAGTGAAGGCTCCCGTTGCGGCCGCTCCTGCTTTCGGACTGGACGAAGCGACGACGGCTTCGGTGGACGGCGGAGCGATCGGGGAGAGAAGCGAGCGCGGGAGAGAGAACTACTTGTTCTAGCCACTGTCTGAATGCAGCTCCCAGGAGAAACCTATTGGCAACAAAATTATCTTCCATTTGTGTACAGGAAGTCCTGATGGATTATCGTGTTTCATCGACTCACAAAGTCCGACAGGTGCATCACAGAGGCCCCGCCATGTCGTTTCTGTCATGGGAGTTCTTCTCCTCTTTGACTGATTCTGACGTCACGCTCATCGATGTTGTCTCGATAATACCCGAGAGACGGTCTCGTTCGCCTCGATCAACTCGGAGGCCAGATCGAGGCACCCACCGAACGGGAGCATGTTACGAGGGCGCGAATTCCCCTCCCCTCCCGGAGCCGGGGTACTTCGGAAACCTCTGGCTCAAGCCCCTGCAAAGCGAAGCATCAAGAATGATGCGGATCGACTCAATGTATTTTGACGTGAAACGTCTTTAATCTCGTCTTGGGGGGCGCGTTCAATGTACTTCGTCCTTCATGTAACGATTTAACGCCGCTTTTGGAAGGGTAGAACCTGCTTAGAAGAGCACAGAATTTGTTCACGATAGTGTTGATCGATAGACAATTTACGGGTGAATCTCGTATTCGAATATGAATTGGAACTGAGATTGTCCAAGGTGTCTACCATTCGAATTTCCGAGGTACTAAAAAACAGCGCGTTTACTCTATAAATATGCCTCTAGCGTCATTCAACGTTCATTTTCGACAGTGATTCCACGAACAAAATAAAGTTCAGTTCATGACCCTTCCGTTCCACTAGCTGTTCAGTACCTAAGGGTTCGAAAAAGGTTTTATTTCGGAAGAAAAGATATGGGAGACAGCCGGAGCCGGAGGGTCATGTATACGCACATCGTTTTTTAAATAACTATCTCCCGTGTGATTGTTCTTCCTTCGAGTTCGATCCCACGAAAGTTCGAAGGAAACCTACATGTTTTCAACAACGCAGTTGTCGTTGACGGCTATTAATTTATGCTGCGATCACCAGATTTTTGATCATCATCAACCATCTCAATGTGTATGCCATGGAAACGCCCCGCCATTGAACTTCCTCAAAGATCGCCAGACTTTCCTTCGGAAAGGATTTCCACGACGGGAAACTTCATTGATGTATTCTGGTGGCTTCTGCCGATCCCATCTGCAAATTCTAGGCTAAACATCGGGCCGATCTCGGACACATCCCAGGAGACATACATGCTCCCCCCTGCGTGACAACGGAGGAGTCATATAAAGCATATTTCTGCTATTCCTTTCTCGTGGTGCATTCCCTCAATGTCTCGAAGCCGGCGAATTCGGTGATTGATATCCGAGTCGTGATCTTTGACGTGAGGCCCCCGCAATCGTTCACCTGTCACGATGGAACCAGTCGGCAAAAACAAATTATAACAGAGTTAGATAAGAGCACGAGGATGATCAATGTCGGTGTTTGGTCGGAGTTCGTGGGGAAATTCGATGACAAAGAAGGACAGGCCGTTATCATCCGAAATCTGCAGATTCGCGACTATAAAGGAGTGAAGTAGAATAGGAATAGAATAGGACATAGAGAATTGAGGGTTTTGTTTTCAGTTGAAGGCGTTTCACGTCCACTGACGGTAGTGTCATGACACTACCTACGTGAAATTTTTTGAGGAGTCGAAACAATTCAATTTTTATTCATTTAGCAATTGTTTTCTGAGGATATATCGTCAAAACTTCGAGTCGGAAATCTCTGAGCTCGAGAGGAGTCGCTCCCCTGACTTCACTGTTGTTACCTACTATAACTTACATTCTATACTTTTTTTTGGCTTAATCCTACAGCAAGGCAGCTGGCAAGCGCCTGCGTGGGTGCTATCGCATGATCTCGAAGCCCTTCTCATGCCCGCGGCCTCACTTCTAGGGTGGGGACCCTGATTCCTGATAAGAGATCGGCCAGCCTCTGAAATCGACCCGGGACCTCACCGGAGAAAATCGCATATCATGGCGCATGTAGTCCATGTAGTTACTGTAGGAGACCCCCCGTATCCTCTACGAAGCTATAGCGAAAAACGCGAGATTCTTCCTACAATAATTTGATGCATGCATGTACTTTGTGATTTCGGAAATTCCAAAGGTCAGTGTCAGAGCAGCAAGGAAGGAACTGAAGACAGATCGATGGAGCTGTTGATATTCCTCTGCTGCTCGGCAACTCGTCCGCTGTATTTATGGGTGTGGCCTGAGCTCAGCTCGTATCCACTGCTCGACACCTGTCGTTTATGTGAGGTGTCGAGACAGAATGGCTTTTGAGGAGTCAGTCTCCTCGATGATAACTACCTTCGAACAGGATGAGCTTCACCGTGCAGAAAATACTGATACCGAGATGACCTCTTCACGCCCACCATCGCATCTAACGAGAGCCTTGGATCGGAGAACACGACCCGAAAAAGCGAGAACCTAAGGAGCGATCTTATCCTGGACGATGAGTCGGTTCCCGTGAAAGGCGGACCTGCCCGGAATACCCTGACTAGATTTCGATTGTCAGATCATAGAATTGGCGATGAGATAAGGTACTTGTATGATATGGGAAATTACTTCGCCTTTGATTGTTACAGAACGAACACCCGCTCGGGAAGAAGCTTCGTGAGTCCTGCAGACTCTTCCGATTTCCCCTCGCGAGAAGTTTTGGAGCATTCGTAGCGATTCCGATCCTCGATGAGCGGAAACCGAAGCTCCCGAAAACTCAAACAGATAAACTGTGTACAACTCTTCCCGTTCCGGGGCAATCGACCGGGAATCTGCAGTCTCTCCATATTTCTCCATAAGAACTTTTGGGTAATGCTGTGTCATTCCCTACGTTCCAAAGTACGGCCGGTCAAATCGCGCGGAAGGGGCATCGACGAGAACGGATACGAGAGAGAGTATCAGTGGAGGACAGCGAAGAACGAAAGGCGGGTTAGCGGGGCTGGGGCGAACGTCTAGCAAGCCGTCGAGGAGGAAATTGTGCAGATTTTTCAAAAGCCATCCGCCGGACGTCGACCATTGTTGCTTCCAGGGTAGGTATTGCACACGCCGCCTCCACCCGAGCGGGTACACTGCACTCTGCAGTGAGTGCGTTTCTGGCTGCTATTGTCAGAAATGGCTGCTATTTACTGTCGTCGTCTATCATATGCCTCTGATGCCAGACGAGCGACCACTGCAGACTTTATCCTTTTCGCTCGCTTTGCGCCTCCGCGAAGTCTTCATCCCCTCCGTCTGAGTACTATGTGCTGTTCTCGTTACATGTTCATTGACCTTCGTCCGAGCCCCGGTCACGTGAGTTCAAAGATCGGTCGTCGAAGATTTTAGCCCTGCGCTTTGTTCGGCGCTTGGTTTGCTCGTTCGCGAAGTAAACTAGCGTCCGAATTGAGATTCTCGTGAACAACTCAAAACAAGGACTCTTTCCCTGGCGGAGGATCATAGGCTCATGAGCGAGATCGCATCGTCGCGAGCTGTACCGGGGTGGGCGAGATTTTCAAACAGAAAACTCCCCCGTCTCGTTTTCGTTCCCCGCGCATTAAACGCCGGCTAGCGCTGCAGTACTTCATCATCTGAGTATTAGTGAAAACGGCGAAAACGTCTCCAGTGGGAAGGAAGGTTTTTCTACCGGCGTAGATCATGCTCGGCTCTGCAAGACGTCACTCGAACACGTTCGAATAGTCGCTCGTACAAAGGGGATGGGAACGGGAAGAGCATTATCGGTGACGAGCCGATGAAAGGAGGAAAAATTGCACGGTGACTTATTCGAAGAAAAATGTAGGTACATCCGGAAGCAGCCAGAGAATATGGAGGCTACCGAGAGCCAGCAGTATCTATGTTCAGTGCCAGTGGTCGGAGGAAAGCGCTCGGGATGTGATGAATGACAGCGGGCAAGACGCGTGTTCTGGAAACGCAGGAGAAACTAATGATGCCGACCAAGAAATCACAATGCCGAGCGTAGTTCGGAAGCACCTCAATCTTGTTCAACAGCCCTCGGACCACCACCATTGCCTCCAGAACATATAAAAAAGCGTCCGAGAGCGTTCCGTGTCATTTGTTGCTTAGCGAGGCAACGTTTTCAATCTGGCCCCGAGAAATTTCGAGGTCCTCACTAGTTGATTCCATCCAAGATGACCCTGGTACAGGCCAATGTTTCTGGTTTCGAAGAAAACTACTGTTGAATTCTATTTGTGGAAGAAGGAGAATCAGCCCCAAATGTTCCGAGGTGCCGACGAGATTTCACTCACAAAACGGTTCACTCGGGTCTCTGGTGTTCCCCTGGTCACACGCGGCGCCACCAGTTTCCTCAGGATCCCCGTCCGTCTCTCCGGGTAGCATTTGGACGCATGGAATTCTCTCAGGTTCGAAATCATGCTGAACAACTGCGCTCGATCGTAGTTGGAGCATATCTCAGAGCGGGCTCCCGGGGTATTTGTTGGTGCGGAAGGGTCAAGTTCTAGGCCACGTATGATACTCGTATAATTATCATGAACAACGAGGTACGGTCCAAGCAGCGACCGAGCGAACGTGTCCGTAGGTAGGTCTGCAAGCGAGCGAGCGAGAGAACGAACGTACAGCGGGGTTTGGATGATGGTGGGTCTCAGGCGCTGAGGCTTCCGTCGGGACGTTTCTGAGAACGTCCCCATCTGCGAACATTCATCAAAAGCTCGAAATTCGTGGGGGATCAGCGAGTGATATTTCGTGTCTGAAAAGCTCGCCAGCCAGTGAGGAGATAGAGGAACTGCCGAGGCGAAAGAGGGAAGAAGAAGAGCTGTCTGAACATAACAACATCTGACTGTGAATACTCTCGGGCCCCGTGAGGAAGTGGCCCCCGGAAGCGAAAAATGAGTGACCAGGGCTAAAACGGTGAATCGGGGTAGCCTCCGGCAGAGCGATTTTCGGGGAAATTCGCTCGTGATGCCTCCGAATTCTCCTGTTGCTCTCGAACCGGAGCCCATCCCGACCGACCGAGGGAGAAGCCCAAATTCGAGATGGGCTCCTCTCGACTCCTAAGGAAAGATCCCATTTCGCTTGGCCGGTAGGCCCTGTAACCGAAACGAGTACACCCTTACCGGAGCCTTCCATACCGTCTCGCTCCCGTTGTATGGCCGACTCATGTCAGAGACGATAATTCTGCTCGAGAACGTGTTTGTGAGGGCTCATACAGCCATTTCACGGCCGAGGTCGTCCCCGTATGAGAATGTCGCGACAGGACAGGCCTCATGTGATTTTTTTACGGGGGAAACTATAATATAACGATCTGTGAGGAGATCTACTATTCATGGGGCAGCCGATGTGCTCTTAGGCCGGCTTGCGGGGCTAGGCGAGAAGAGAGGTTGTATGGCTAGTTGTTTGGCTTCTTACTCTCGGCATCTAGTTTGCGTCGCCTGATGTCATCAGAGCGCGGTCGTATGAGGGTAAACAGTGAGCGGACGGCTAGCGAGTCTCTTTGATTAGATGGCTTCTTCACACTAACCATGTGCTTTCACTGATAGAGCTTGATGTCACCCATCGTCGAGGCGGCATGCAGAGAAAAGGAGAACCCACTCAATCGCCCGATACAGACTCTGATCGACGGAGCACTGAAAGAGGGCGTCGGCGCAGTTCTGTCAACGTAATGTACGAATTGTTTTTCGTGCCTGAGCTCAGGCGGTCGTTAACGGCGAAGAACCGAAGGCGATGAGTTCGGCATGCATGACCTGCGATGCTCGGCGATCGATAATAAGACTCGTCAGGGAATCGGAGCGGATCGAGGGGTCTTTCGATTCGCAGTCGACGCCGGTGTCTGGAGTAATCGACGGTGGGCTGATTCAATATGCAATCTTCGGCGAGCCGTTCGTGAGATAATACATGTGTTCTCGTCGCTGTTGTCTGACTGTTGTGAGCTTCGGCCGATGAGAAACGAGTATACATGGAGAACAGACGAGCCTTATGAGCGAGCGGGCGACCGTGCTGCACATTGGGCAAGCGAGCGAACCTGCCGAACAGACGCACGTGAAAATATTCTAGGCCCGCAGCTCAGCGAATTCGAGAATGCATGGAAAGCAATGACACTGGTTTCGCAGCCTCGGTAACAGGCTGAGCAGAGCTCAGGCAACATGCCGAAAGCGGAGCGCCGACGTTCTGGATACTCTGAGCTCCGCGAAATTCGACCGGAGAAGATCGGCATTCGATGACGCGAGGAACAAACAATGTTTCCCTACTCAATCGATTTTTCCCTCGACCGAGGATTTCCACGGAAATTGTTGAGGGACGTCTATCTCAGGGCCGTCGATCTGATCACGGAGATCCATTCTCCGCGAAATCCAACAGAGTCATCGGATCGGTTTGCCGGAAGATGCCGAGGAAGGGTTCATCTGTGCGTTTCAGATTGAAGCATGGAGAAATTGCCGTGAGTTCTCAGGATCGCGATGCGAAGGAATGACGGAAGGATTCAATGCTCTCTCTCCCCGCAGCCGAGCGTGTAAGAACGATCTGAATTTCAAATATTTTTCTATAAAGCAAGTCTCAAGTCGCGCGGCGTCTACTGCGCGTCGGGCGCGATCGATCCCTCTCGTTCGCGCACCGGGTACGAGCTCCGAGAATCCAGCTGCTCGGCCCCGTTGCCGCCGCCGAAAGACCAGTGAGCCCATATGCAAGCTAGAGCCCGTCGAATAGACAGGCGAAGCAAAAGTAAAGAATCGGTGCATTATACTCGATCATTGCGGTCGATGACCGCTCTGAGTGAGAGTTTCTCTGGTTGCTGTCGACGATAAAGTTGCTGCATATACTCGAAACCCGATGTAATCGCCGTGGAGAGCTCGTTGCACCTGTTGGAGCGAGTGGACCGCCCCCGCGAGTAAAAGTTCGAAACCACGTTGCAGTGGGCTCCTCTGAGTAGCGACTTTGAGCCGGGGGCAGGGTCGAAATCCGATACGGTCTCGAGAAATACCATATCGGCACACGGTATGAATTACGCAGAGAGCAGGAGGGTATATATCACAGAAAAGCGGTGATATTTATCGGAGCGTTTCGCTGATTGGCACAGCTTGTCCCATTTCTTACTGCAAGCCCCGCAAGTCGGCGATGTGAACACTAGCTCTCGCTAATTAACATCGACGGACGAGATTCGGCGGGAAGCCATGTACTCCGGAAGAGCAAACGTGTCTCGAAGATCCCCCATACATGGGATCCGTAGCACGCAATCTTGCGAAACGTCATTCGGGGAGCCTAATTCCATCGCTGTAGTGGTGCACTACCGTCCGTTTTATTCAGTTTTCGATGCCAACATCGTCGCGAGCCGGGACGGGGCGGTATACAAAAAGAGAGAAGACGACGCTCCACATCACTCTTTGTCGATTAGAAGCCGCCCTCAAAACCAGCAATGAGGTGAGAAGCTCAGAAAAGGTCGCTTACTTGCCGCGGATCACACTCGGATTCAGTCCCCCTCGCTCGGTAGGCCAACTGGCTACGTGGCGGGAGTCTGTCCGAACGAACCGCTGGACGGGGAAGAGGCAGTGCTACGGGGTAACAACTTTATGGTCATTTATTTGAGACGACTGTTGAAACCGAGCGCAACAAAGCCTCGCCTCACAGAAAGAATGGCCCAGCTCAGACCCCCGCAGAGTATATCTCACTCTCAGAGCGGCGGAACGACGTCGTCTCCGCAGCGTCGTTTACGTCGCCTACGCTTCATTCGCGCTTCCCGGTCCGACGCCCTGTCGCAATTCCCTCTCATCCGAGCTTTACGCCCGGAGGAAATCAGGGGGGAGGAGAAGGCGCGCAGGAACTCAAGGCTCCCGAGGGAACTCGGTGAATTCCTCCGGCGACGTGCGAGATCCTGCTTCGTGCACCGAATATTTGCGCAATCGCGACGCGCATCTGCCACGGGACTCGATGGACTCCGGTGAGCGTCGAAGGCGTCAATTAATTCGGCATTTGTCGCGGATTTTCTGTCGTATGATGCATGCAAATCCGATCTTGACCGCACCTACGATTTGCACACCTTCGAATCGCATCGAAGTTTGCGTCATGTCTTTGCTGAAAATCGTGGGAGTCTTAGACGTCAACCAGTCCCCTTCTCCATGAATTTGAGATCTTCCGGGAAATCTAAATACGAATTATTATTCAACCCGGTTTCCTCGTGTTCCTGCGAGTGGACTTGGATTCCGAAGTTGTGGAGGGTACTAGAAAGGTTTTCATCAATGAACAGGAGAATGTTAAAACGAAGGAAGTTCTTCCGTGCGAGAATTTTACTCGTATCCCGGCTCGGAAAACTGCAAAATTCAACGATGCGACCCCTCAGCCGTTTCCGTCTCGGACTTCATCGAATAAGCTCATTCCGGTTGAAACATCGAGTCGCCCACTGGGGCTCAGCGGCTGATGCGGGTACCGCTCACGGGAGAATTTTCCGGAGGAAGCATCATCCATCGGCGCAATTTAGCATCCATTATGCTGGAGGAGCAATAGTGGAGAGAAGTCCCTCTTCAAGAGTTTCAAGCTGTTGCATTGTTAATGGACGCCGCAACTTCGCGGATGGATGCATTTAATCGAGCCCATGTGGAAAGGCCTCGAGTGACAACCGCTGGACGATTGGGAGCGGGAAAAGCTGCTGTCTTCGAGCTTCGATTCATCATTTGCGTCCGGAGCGATCGATACGACAGAGCTCGTTCATTGTCCGACTGCTCGTTGTATCTCGTGCGGGTAGGAGTAATGTAGAGGTACATATTGCCGTAGATGCTGATGATATGTCACATTCTTCCTCTCGCAACCTCATCTTCCAAACTCAATGCGTGGAAATCCGCTTATCGACACGCACTTATAACAGCTTCCATTAGCATCGGGAGGAATAGAAGACGAGCTCGGTCTTCAGCACGCGGGGCGTTCATCCTCGAGACCGTCTGCTCGGGCCGGCCTCGCGATCGGCACATGCGACCTCGCAGATGCATTAATTCGATCTGATCCGCGCTCATCAGGATCGCTCCTGCTCTGATCTATCACCCGCATGAGGTCGTGCAAGCACTCTGGACGTCGACTTCAGGAGGAAATGGACGGAACAATAGATAGGAGAATTAGTTCGGGAGCTGGCGTTCTATTCGATCGCGCAGCCTCGATTCCACCGCGTTTCAGCAGAGTAAGAAGTTTTGAGCGAATTACCGTCGCACCTGATCAAACACTGAACGAAGAGGTCGATGGATCTATCCAAAGGCGGGGTGATCTTGCATGGGAACGCTTTTGTTCCGTCCCAGCATTCGTCCGCATGTCTCCTCTCGGAAACGCCAAAGAGGAATGGCAGAAGGAAATGAAAGCCTGAGAAATCTCAGGATAGCGTTGCGAAACTTTCACACGTCTGATTTCGTTGGGCGCATTTTCTGCACGACGACGCTGGCAAGTTGCTCAATCCGGGAGACGGCGCTCGAGAAAAGGCTGCGAACACTCTGGGAAAGTGTCTAGGTCTAGGTGAATATGCTCGTCGAGCTCCGACGAAACTCAGACACGTTCGGGCGGAATGCGGGCCGGGGTCGAATGACGAGCACTAGGTGTCTTCACTCTTACCCGTTTTGTCGTCCGACCTTTCCCTACCGTCGGAAGCGATTCCATCGGAGCGGGAGACTGAAGAGCGCGAGGCTTCGACGTATGAATTCCATTCGAGCTTCCGGATCAACGTATCCATCATCAGACGTTTCAGTCCTCTCCCGACTCATTTATTCAGACCACGACGCGGCGCTATTGGCAGGATTCCCCTTCGTCGTGGAGTCGTACCACCCATCGACGCTGAATGGAGAATTCGTGGTCGGAAAACTCGGGGAACGTTCTCTGGAATGAGCACGACTGGGTCCGATGGAACCTCCGGGGGTCGTTGATCGACGACAGTTGCAGATTGAGCACATCGACACAACCATTGACGAATCAACGGATACGATGTTTCACTTTTCTACGAGGTGCACTTCGACAAAACGCTCCATTGCACTGTGACGTGTGCTCTGGTCGATACTTGTGTCAGCGACACGGCCTTTCTCGCTCCGACAAAAGGTCTGGAATAGGCGAGAGTGACTTGCGCTCAACATTCTAGTCTGCTTCGTATGCAAAGAGATCTGGGCCGGGGAAAATGCTATTCGTATTTTCTCGGCTGCTCAGCGACGGTTAGAAGCGGGTCGTGCACGGCTCGACGCCTCGTGCAGTTTTCGGCGGCACCCATTTGTTTTCCGCGACCTAGAAAAACGGCACGGAAAGCCGGGATTCCTCCATCTAAGAGCCAGAACGAAATTCCGTGTCCTCTCCCTCTCCTTGTCTGGCGTTCCCACCGAGCCGTCAAAGCAGAAGTTTACCTTTCGGTCCCGGGGAGACGAAGCTTGCCATCTCTCTTGGAAGAAGACGAAATTCTTATCGGCTCCTACAAATCTCTGCAATCTGATTCTCGAGTTGCATGGAGATATTGGCGTTCTCCCTCTCTGTGAAGTTTGGCTCCATACAGTGGCACGGAACGTCCCGAGTCACGATAACATTGTTGCTGGAGACTTAGAAGTTTACCGAAACTCCCCAGGGTCCCCGCCTGCACTGACGTTTCGAAACAAGATAGAAACTTTTTTCACTTCTGGAAGCTGTCATATTCAACCTGATGTTCTCCCTCAATAAGTTCATCGAGGGCTCTCCGAAGCAACAAAGACTTTCCCGTTCCGAAGAGAAATCGTCTGAGCCGCCTCTCTCCGGTCCATTCCGCCCGGCGATATACCCCGAACTCCTATTCTCGCAAGAAATTCTCGGCTCTCCTCCTCCGTGTCGCTCCATTCTCCCGCCGGAGACGGAGATCATTGGCGCTGAGACGGGGTAATTCTCGCAAGCCCGCTGAGGACCTATCGGAGTGGACGACATCGCTTGAAGAGGGTCATCTTCGCGCGGGGCCGCCCCGACCGGCGTGAACGTAAGGGCGACGGCCTCTCCCTTCAGTGACCAAATTGTTCTCCACGGACCTCCTGGAAACTCCTAATCTCTACATTCACTCGCTGTAATTATTGCGGTTTCCCTGTCCCGACATGGGTTTCTTGGTCGGCATGCATGAACGAGATCACCGCTGCACTAAATCAGCTGCTCAACAGACCGGAGACTCAGCCGTGTACAGACGGGAATCCGCGAGATTTGCGGTCGACGCGAGTGTCAACAACGAGGATGGTCGACGAACACGAGGGGGCCGCATCGTTCATCTCGTCTCGTATTGTTGGACATTTTTCCAGACGGCCTTCCGATGTTGCGACGACATCGTTCTGAGCTCGCGGGCATAAGCCACACTGCGGTCTAACCCAGCAACTCTAATTGTGCGTGCGAGATCGCGTTCTGTGATAGCAACCGGAGTGTCCACGTCTCGCTTCCTTTGAGCTCAAGACTCCGGGAAACGAATCTATGAGATAGCCGGCTCCTTGGCGGGGCACTGCGGTCCTTTGTGTGCGGTCCTGAGTTCTGAAGTCGCAAAACACCGATGTCAGCTCGGTTTGTTGCTCCGGACGCTGCCTTATCGGCCGGGATTCCGTTGTACCGCGACCCGTGCGCAGGATACGCGGAACGCCATGTGCACGTGAGAAGTAGAAGAGCGTATGCACAGCGATCGACATCGTGTCCTTGTCCAACGATGTCATGTGCTTTTCACAGCGAACTCTTCATAATTGGGACGCGGCCTGGGCCGTGTGTAGGGGTGTCGTGCGCACCGGGGCCGGGGTATCAAAATTTCCACTGGAACGCGGAACGATCGACGATGGACAGTCCCATCAATTCAGGGGCCGAATCGGAGTAAGGGAAGGAGGAGAACAGCAGGAGAACCTGTCGAGCGAAGACGAGACGCGATGTCCTTCGGAACTTGGCGCTTTTTTTCGTGCTCTCGCTCCTGATGCTGTCGTGGGGGCCGGAATTCTTCGCGGCATTCGTCCTGACCCTCCACGCAGTCTCGCTCGGTGCAAATCTCGCCCCTCAACTCCTTTCGCACGACCTTTTTCCGTATTTCTCATATTTGGAAAGGGAGGGACATTATTATGTGGAAGGGCGACTGTGACGGAGGTCCAACGCAAGGCCTATTTACTGTGGTGGGATGATTGGATCTAGAATGTCCCGAAGAGCGGGGCAGGGAGCGGGAGCCAGCATGTCTCCACCGGAAACTTCATGGTCCCACAGAATTCCTCATTATTGTTACTTACTTTGGAAATGGGATGTTCGTTCCCTCACTGTTCCTCACTCAGATTGATTGATCGGTCGGTCGGTCGGTCCGACTGGCGGGTACATGAAGGCTGCTCCTCCGCTTCGCCTTTCAATTCATGAGCTTTTCTGCTGTCATCACCGAATCAACGCGCAAGAACAGTTCACTACTCTGGACGGGAGAGCAGAAACCATTTTAATGGTGTCAGAGATAAGAGTGGTGTTTAGTCCGTTGATGTCGCCTGCCACAGTGAGGATTCTCCGCTTCGTTCACCTTCTGTGATCGCCTTCAGGGAGCTGCTAAAGACTTTTTGACAATGGCTCCGTCACACACGAGGAGGAACCCGGAAGGAAAAAAGGACACAAGGCCAGTCAGTGCTCTACGGTCCGGTGGATTCTGCTGCTGCTGCTGCGGCCGCCGTGGTCACCACCACTGAGAAAGTCTTCTCGATCCGCTTTCCCTGTCCTTACGCCGCCGGTCGGCGCCGACCGCCGCCGCCTTCCTGCGGATTCGCTGTCCCTTTCAGGCAGCCGTCGCCACACGTCTGCCCCGCTCCTGCACAAAGCCGTCGGGTGAACGGAGACGCGTCAACACATCGGATCCCCTGTCAAATTATATTGAACCTACTATGTGGAGCGGCGAGACGTAGCCTATCAAGCTCGCCATCAACAAGAGCAGCGGCGGCGTCAGCAACAACAATCTCGGCAGTGTTGTTGACGACAACTCCTCGACCGACACGATCAACAACGAGAATTTCGAGCTGAGATCGCTGTCATGCGAGAGAGCCGACGCGATGCTTCGGTGCACCGAATTCCGCCTAAATTGTTTTTATTGTATCACGGACCATTCCGACAGCTCACCTGAGCGTCAAGCGTAACTGTTGCCGTCACAGCCCTGCGTACGCTACGTGAACTCACGCTCCGCTGGATAAATGCAGAGCCAGGTGAGTATACTCACAAGTTTCAGCTCAAGCATTACAGTTCTCCGGACGGATGATCGAACTGCAAGCCATGTTTGCTCGGTCGCATGAACAAGGGGCGCTCACTTTCGGAAGAACACTGATTCCCTCTCCGAACTCGCCGGCTCCCTCTCGCAGAACAGTGGAATCGATTTACTGCGATGAGCACTTGATGCATCCGCGGGGCCCGCTGAGATCTCGCCGTGGAAGATGGGATCTTGGAACGACGGATCGGAAACCGATTTTTCATTAGCTGTCTTTTGGGGGAGGGCTTTCCGTCGGGAGAATTTTGGGGGTTTCCTCGGTCACACTTCTCCGACTCTCGGATTTTCTCCGGCACCTGGGGGAAATCCCCCTCGGAAGCAAGATCCGAGACGTGAAGGAAAACCGATGGCAACGGAATGCACGTCCTAATGTACTGAGCCTTCTCCGTCGGGAGAGGGTTTCCCCGGAAAGTCCGGATAGTCGCTAAAATCCACGACTGCGGTGCACCGTCGGGGTGCGCGAGGAATACTCGAAACGATCAGGGGAAGCAACACCGCTGAAATCGCCTCGCTAACTTTATCTCGGGGAGGATTCCCGACGCTACAGTACCCCTCCCCCTCGAATCCCCCGAAACCCCCTCGCCGCACACCACCGACGATCCTTCAGGAGGGAAAAATAAATGGACCAGACATCATTAAGTAGCACTCGATTTATTGATCACATCCTCAAGTAACGTCTATCTAGTTGAACATTATGTACACGCATCGTCACGGTTTTTCGTCTGTACACGTTCCGGCAAGCCCTAACCGATTCTGCCCAGTTTCCGAGTCGATCGCTCGGCTTCACCTCGTCTGCGGAATGCTCTCCCATGCTCGGACGTCCTGTGTGTGTGAGGGTACCCAGTTCGAGTGGGTTTCGCCCGATTCGGCGGTTGTCCCAATGGTGGGTTCCGCTTTTGACAGCGTTCGACGTCGTAGTGACCGTCGCGTATTCGCTCACTCCTTTACCTTGGTCCCGTCGCGTCGATCGCCCGAGCGTTCCTCCCGGACCCCCGAGCTGCCTCCAGGCTCTGCTTGTTTCAAGTTGGAGGGTCTAAGTACGGATTTTTCGACAGGGACCGAAAGCGTCCAGACTAGCCGGACACGTTGCCGGTCCGGCGTCCGAAAGAGTCTCCGGGACTCTGTGGGGAGTGTTGCAGCTGAGATTCGCTGAGTATTTGTACATGAAGACAAAGACTCTGCGCGAGTTTCTAGACATATTTACAATGCGTGACGATCTCCACTCGAGGCTTATACTCATACAATCTGTCTATTGCTAGGCCATTTCTTTTTGTTTACTCTCCGACTCGATCGAGCATCTGAAAGATCGACTGGTAATCCGGGTACTATGCACAAGGGTGAGCATTTGTTGGCTGTGACAGTCCAAAAATGTCTTCCATTTATACCGCAAAACTCATCCACATTCAACAACATAGTGACATATCATTATTTACATATGTGTACGATTTCGTAGCTTCCGTCCTCAGCCCCTCCAACAGGAATCGGCAAGGAGGCGTGCGTGAACTTCTCGGGAGAATATCTAGAACATTCAGACTGCGGACGTGACGGCTTTTCTAGGGAAAAAAACTAGACCTCAGGATTCTCTTTTCGATTCTCGTCCGGAGGAGCATCGGTCACAATGACGACGCACTCTTTATTGTTGCCTCCACTTTGACCGCCGTTCCGTTTCTGGTCCCGAACTGATTTAGTCGATCGATTTTTCAATCGAGAACCCAAACGAATTCTCGTCCAAAAGGAACTTTCCGGAAGCGATACGCCTCTGTTCATGGGACGTCCGTTCCGATGTTGCTGCTGCTGCTGCTGTTGAGTTTGATTTTGCTGCTGCTGCTGCTGTTGTTGCTGCTGCTGCTGTCCGCTCACATTGTTATTGCTCAAAGCAGGTGGTCGACCCGGAACGGAGAGCAGGTGGTTCGCGGCGCCATCTGTCACAGTGCCCCCTGAACTGCTTCGCGCGAGACGGCAACTGCTGAGTCTCCGATTCGCTCCGGGACTGTCGTCCGTCGTGCTGTTATGATACTGGCCGTAGACCGAATGAAGCAGCGGGTTGATGTAGGTCTGACAGCAGGGGAAGAACATGTTGAAGAACGTTCGACGGTACTTGTTGCTCAGCAGACAGTAAAGAACGAAATTCCCGGACGCATTCACGCATACGAGGAAATTGAACACGTTTCCCAAGAGGCGGGTGTACGTCGATTCGTCGTCAACGATCGAGTAAATGAGAAGTCCCGCTTGCGGCAGCTGGCACAGCAGGAACAGTACCACGACGGCTATCAACATCACCGTGATCTTGTTCTCCTGACTGCTCGGATCTCTGGCCGAGTCGGGACGCTGTCTCAGAGTCATGGTCTTCCGTTGGCGTCGGGATAGGTGCACCGAGCGGATCAGGAACGAGTTGAACACGATCAGAATCAGCAACGGCAGGATCGTGTTCATGACAACCGTCAGCCAATAGTAGACCGTCTGGTACAGATAATCGGCTCCGAGATCCGAGACCTCCACGACGGCGATGGTCTCGTTTCGGTCGTTGAGCTCCTCGCTAATCTTGTACTCGAAATACGTCGGAAGGGTCAGTACGGTCGTGTAGAGCAGGACGACGAGTATGACTTTCCTCGAACGCGACTCGGTGCACAGGACTTTGCCGCGCATCGGATGACATACGGCAATGTATCGTTCGATCGTGAACGTTACGGTGAGCCATACGGAAGTGTTCTGAGACGTATCCACGAGCAGGAGCATCAGCGGTTTGAATCGCCGGTACAGGTTGTACGTCGGATCTCTGCCGGCGAACTGGTGCTGCAGGCTGAGCAAAATCGTGCAGATGAGATAGAGGCAGTCGGCCGTCGCCAACGCAGCCAAGTAGTTGTTCGTCGAGCTGCGCATCCTCCTCCGAGTCATGATGATCATCGTCAGCGAATTGAAGACGATTCCGAAAACCGCCACGCATGGCACCAACACTTGTTGGAACACGAACCGCACTGTCTGCAGCAGGAAGTCCGCCTCGGCCGCCTGACCGCCACATACCGTGGTGGTATTCGAGAGTCCAGTGCAGTTGACTTCCATGTTGCTCCTCGAGGCCGGAATTCACCTGAAAGCGAAAACGAGACAATCGAATTAGATCGTCGGCGCGTATTCGTTCATGTCGAGTGCTGTCTTTCGGACTCGAGTCGTTGCAGTCTGGGGTCCATCCGCGCAGCCACTCCGCCAGTAGAATTCCGTTGATTGGCTGGATACCGGTCAAAGCACCTCACGGGCTGCTCACGGAGGAATTCAGATCACGCCACGAATTCATGTAAATATATTTTGTACAAGTCTGGGAGTATTGATTCGCTGCCGCCGCCGAAAGATAATGATCCAGGCTCGACGGCCGGCATGTCTGTTGAAACACTTTGTCCAACAAGGGGACGGATGTTTGATGAACATTTTGCGGACGTGCAAATGAATCCCCATCGGTGCTCGGCAAAAAAAGTCGGCACAATCAGCTCTCCCGGAATGACTTGCTCAGAGACTGCGACGAGTCTCGCGCGCAACAGTTCCGTGACGCGGAGGAATGGAGTGCATTACCGGCTCAACTTCGTGCTTAACAGTTCCAGCGGAAGCAATAAGGTCCGAGCTCCGAAAGCGGAATTCCGCGGCTTTCCAGCACTGATTCTGGAGCTTTCGGATAATTTTCATACGCACACAGGAGATTTCGGCCCCCCAGGAGCCTCGCACCTGGCTTCAATAATAATCCGACGTATTGTATGCGTTCGAACGGCTCCGGCGAACTCATTGTTCGAATAGCAGCGCGTGGTGAGTTACT
Organism: Galendromus occidentalis; assembly: GCF_000255335.2. Taxonomy (NCBI): domain Eukaryota; kingdom Metazoa; phylum Arthropoda; class Arachnida; order Mesostigmata; family Phytoseiidae; genus Galendromus; species Galendromus occidentalis. Next base: position 807,690 of record NW_003805518.1, on the reverse strand, counting down.
CGCTCCGTCGGGAAATCCGGAAGAGTCTTATGCCGACGCGGAGGTAAAGACAGTCCTCAAAATATTTGCTCGTCAGGAGCCCCGTCAAGCACGTCACATCCGTTCGATCCACGTAATATTGTAAGTATTCACATAAATTACTACTGACATGTTGAGAACGATTCTACTTCGGATTTTCAGTTTAGCCCTCACTCTTTGAAGTCGCGAAAGCATTCGCGAAGATTCAGTGAACCTCGGAAAGTTCCGATCCCTGCGTTCCCGAGAAGACGGCGAGAGATTCGAACAGACGAGAACTCGCGATGGGAAGACTGGATCCTAATTATTGCCAGGGGGACTCATCCTGGTTCTTGCCAAATGGAAAACATAGAAGTTACGGGAATGGCGCGTGATCCGTCGAGGGATTCCGGGCTGGGTAAAGATTGTAAGCGGATTTCATGAGGATTCCGGCGCCCCATTTACAGAGATGGCAGTCGCTTGTGCCGGTCCATGCTCGTCCCCCTTAATCTTCCAAGATTCCCAATGTGAAGAGTTAGATCCGAACCCGTCAAAAGTTCTAGCCAGGGGATTTTTTTTAAAATGAAGCCCAGAGGCTATCCAAATGATCTGCGCCAGGAATGGACCTAAAGTCCGCGATCGGAAAGACGGCATCGTCCACGGGAGACTCTGGGTACAATCGCTAGAGGCTCGAGGCAGAAGGTCGTCCGGGAAATATTCGGCATGATATATGTAGAACGGGGACCCCCAAGGAACCTTGGTGGAGACAATGTTCGGCCGAACTAATTTCCGCAAAGGGATGATCGATTTCCATCGATGGAGCACTACATTGTGTGGCTCTGAGAATTTCCCCTAGGATAGGCGGATAAATAACCATCCGACCAGCATGAGCGATCAAGCCACGGTTTTGGAACGAGGCCAGAATTCATTGTCGAGGACAAGAATGAAGTCGACGTGCTTTTCCCCGCGCCAGATGAAACAATGAAATCGGTTGTCTAGAGACGTCTGACTGTCCGACCGCCCGACTGTTTGATTGCGAAGATGTGAGCGATTTAAGAGCACGCTTGCTTTGATGTGAGCACAAGCGTTGACAGTCGCTTCCAAACAATTCAAATGAAGTAGTTCATCTCGTTTTCCCGAACTCCGTTCACTCAGAGCCAATCGAAGCAAACTGAATGGCTCAGGGGGGATTGCCCTCAAACGACGAAACGCCTCTGGTAATGCTTATCTCGAATTCGATAAGCAGGTAAGTTTGGTTTTTGAAGCGACCAGCGAGTGTTCCGAAAAATTCAGGACTGGAAGGAAGGAGCGCAGCTCTTCCAATATCTCAACTGACCACACATTTTACTGTTTTTAGGCAAAACTTCGAATGGCATCGCTTTAACGAACGGGAGCCATCCGGCTGGAAAAGTAAGGACTCGGCGCGGTTTTGCCGCTCGGTCATTAATGTATTCGGCAGAGAGCGGGCTGGCCCGAATTTTTTCATTAGCGCGCTGCGTGCTGGTCAGGAGTCGAGTTACAGGCGCTGGCGAAGTCCGATAGTGTTTGTCCGTACTTGGGTAACGAAGCGCATATACACTAATTAGCATGGGTGAAACAGATCCACTTATATGATCACACCAATGGAAACGGTCCCGGTATGTTAGTTCCGAACCTAGTGATTAATCTACATGAGTTTCAATTCCGTGACACCTAGGGAACACCCTCCCGTTTGAGCATTGGGTCATCGGATAGAACTGGGGAGCGGAGAGCTCTCCGAGGGATTCGGCCGTGAGTCTCACGAAGACGGGAAACGGGGACGGGAACTGGGATCCTACCCAAAGACGGGATTTTGACTTTCCCATGTAGGCGAAAAATAGCGGCATGAAGAGGAGATCCCTGAGCTCCGTGAGTATTTTTCTTCGTTTCCAGTCCGGAACGTTTGGTGACATGGTTGCTCATGTTCTGGATAACTGATAGCATTCCCCCACGCGTTCTGTTTCCGTTTCATCTCTCAGGAATCGCTCATCCGGCCTGCGAGCTCGGAGCTAGTCCACTTCCGAATTCCTCACATCTCCCGGTGGAATCGACTCACCTCAATAGATTATGTTTGCCGTACACTCATGTTTCCCTCAGATGGACTGAAGTGGATCTGAAGTGGACAAAGAAGCTGTCATTAGTCTAATCATCGAAGGAATTGGTGGCTTTCGTTCTTGACCTGTCGACACCGTAAGCTCAATGAGAAAGAATCGTTGCTCTTGACGGAGCATCAAGCTCTAAAACATTTGATCGACGCGACGGCTCGTTCAGCTCCCCCGATCCCCGTCGACAATCGACAACATGTGTCCGACATCAATGTCGATATGCCGTCCAGGGAATTTTCTCACAAAGGCACTGATTGCAATCGACGACTCATATCGTTTCGCCCCGGGGCTTATCAGGCCCGAATTCGGAGCACGTCTCTCGATGAGGTTCCAAGTCTCCGGAGCTCTGATCCCCGAGAACTTTGGAGAAAGCCAGCGATTAGGATCGAAAATGCGTGGAACGACTCCTGAATTCGGTTTATTACTCTGATCGCGCGCTACGATTTCCCGCAATTGCGGTGGCGGCGGCTCAAACGAGCGAGTTTACCAATGTGTCCACAGCTCCAGATTTGGTAAATATTTGCCCAGAACAAAGCTCGACCCGCTTTGATCCGCTCATGACATCCGTGCACAAATATGGGAAGCTCTGCAGAGGTGGTGGAGCGAACGAGTTTCAGGGGACCAAACCGGGATGGATCGAGATTTGGACTTGGCTCCCACTAACCATCGATCTCGGGTTCGATGAGTCGATCGACGGGGTTCCGAAAATGACTCAATCCCCTCCACACGAACCGGGCCTACTGAAGTGGCCTGAGGGGGACGAAACGCCAGCAGAGCCCAACGCTGACCGAACAGAGGTTTTCACGGATACCGGAAGTCTAACTCAGGTAGGCTACCACAGTTTATCTGCGCGCTGCCTGAAACCTTCCTACTGGGATTGACCAGTGGGAGAGGAATCGACTACGCTCTGTCATTCGCCACCCACGGCCCCGCACGACTTCAGGCCTGCGCTGCTTCGCTGCTCAGTATGACATAAAGATTCTATCATTCATTCGGAATGTTTCGTCCCTTAGCCGTGTATCCTGGCCGGATCGTTATCAGAGTCGTCCATCTTAGGACTGAGAATCAGGAATCAGGACTTAGCATAAGCTCAGAGTAGATTCTATGACCGCCGAGAATCGTCTCAGACCCATTTCATGCAGAACACCGCCAGGGCAACGAGAATCGTGTTTTCTGCCCCTTTTCGGATCGTCGGATGAGAGTCCCAAATGAGGTAATGCACACGAATCCGGTGGATGAGGGAAAATCTGCTGCAGGACAATGAATGATACTGCGCCATTTCCACGATCGGATCAGTTTCTCATCTCAATTCTTTCATGAGCTCCTTACGGGACAGCCGCGCCGCGTCGGATTGTCGTTGTGATGAGTTTTCCTCCACGCAGAGCTAACTGAAGAAAAAAAGCCCGACTAGCATCAGAGATCCAGTGTACCGAGGGTTACGTATTGCTGAACGAAAAAAGGGGAAACACGCTTGGTGATAGCCATGGAGAAGAGCTTCGTTTCTCCGTTGCGGTTGGCGCACCTTGTTTGCCGAGCGCCGTCACGGATACGTGGGAGACGAAAGACATGACATCTGCTCGTTTTCGTCCGAGCTTACCTGCCCTTCGCCCGGCTACTCGCCCTAGCCTTCGTATCGCCTTCTCTCCACAAGTCGGAGAGCAGCAGGCTCGAGGGAGGAATAAGAGAGCCCAAAAAATCGGCGCTATTGTTTTCGGATGACGCGAGGCTCAGGTGGCGTTCCTCATGGTGACATTGCGTTTGAAGACCCCTATCACCTCGGCTGTTCCCTGTTGCATCTGTTTCTCGCTGTTTCCCTCATCGTCCAATGTTCTGCTTCTTCCCCCTCGATATTTGCCCTCTCGAGTGAGTTCTCCCAGTAGAGCTCAGGCGATCCGGGTAGTCAGGAATTCGACATCGATACTCTTCCAGACTCGTCGGCGGCCAGGGATCACAAGCATCGAGACTTGAGGATCATATACTCCTCCCCCATTTCTACCCCTCTTCCTTCTCTCTTCCGCGTCGCCTCCTCGCCATTTTTCTTCTGGATCGCCTCGCCTCGCTGGCCTCGTTTTCCATCTCCTTCACTTCTCATCCCGAATTCCTTTGCTTACGCGTCTCGGTTGTCCTCATTCCCCTCCCTATTCCCCTGTTTACTCATATTTCGTCTCGGTCTACTTCCTCGTTTACTTTCGTCGCTTCCGATCTCTTCCTCCTCAGACCTCTCTTAGCTGATCCGTCCCGCTTTCTCGCGCCTTCCTCGTCGCCCGCTTCTGAGAGCCATCCTGTACTTCGGGAATTCTATGTGGCTCTCTCGACGACAGTCGAAATCCCCAGTTTCGTGACTACGACGACGCTTAAGACGTCGCGTCGGAGAGTCTCCTGGTATTGCCTCTTAAACACACCGGGAGGTCTTGTCTGCAATTTATTGACAGGTCTTCGCTGACTCGAACGACTCTCTCACAGAAGTTTCATCTCCTTCAGATCGGAGAACGACGCGCTGCCCGCAGAAGAACATTCGCCCATGCGAGGTTTCACCAAAAGTGATCGGTAATCAATCTTCAGGCGATGACGGTCGGCGCCATGTCATCCGTGACGCAGCTTGCAGAACGAGTTGCAGACAGATTGAGGTCGACCTGCTTTCCCGATAAGCAGATTTCAGGAGTTACGCTGATGGTCTGTCTCACTCGATGCGAGTAACGCCGCGCCGAGTCAACAAGGATGGCTCTTCTGTGAATTTCGTCTCGCTAAATGCTGGAGCCCTCAAACTGTATTGAGTGAATTTCAGAAAGGGGCAACGCATCGCCGATCTGCTCCGCGACAATCCACGATTAGGAGCCGGGCAGAATTCCCCTACGCGTAATCACCCATTTCATCGACAGAAGATTTCGATTTGCCCCGTCACAGGGTAACGGTCTGACCTTGGTCTTGACTATGCATAGCGAGAATTCGATTTGATTGCTTCGGTCGGCTCTTGATAGCTGTGCAGATTTCGTCGTTGCCGGCATGAAGCTTCTTCTTCTTTTAGTTCGGTTGTTCGGAGCGTGTGTGCGTCTCGCGGCTCGAAAACCCCACCTTGAATCTGGAGCAACTCTAAAGGTTCCGAAGGGCTGCGGTCATCCCCAGTCTGGGCACATCCCATCGTCTTCCATCCTCATCCCTAAAATAGTTCCCACACTCAATCGACCATATGGATTCGCCGTCCATCGAGAGGAATACGGTGGCAATCGTTTCCCCGGTACATAAAAAGGTTACCCGTACTGTGGGAGCACGACGCTCCCAATTGGAAACCTCTCATCGTATACATAAATTTTCGACGCCGCGGCGTGATACACTTCGCTCTCTGAGACTTTCGCAGTAAAATTTGTTTCCGGCCATTTGAGCATCCAGCGGGAGGCGCACGCAAGTATTTTACGGAGCTCGTCCGCAGTTTCGCCTCAGAAGCACCCGCGGCCGAATGCGCCTGAGTTTCGGTTCGGCTCCAACGCTGAACATTTCCTCTCTGAGGCCCGGCCGATGAAGAGGTCCGCGCAGGTTTCCGGCGTTGGCCTGCAGAATTTCGATGTCAGGTAGAGCCAGAATGCTCCCTTGAGTTTTTCGGTCGAAACTCTGCCGGGAATTACTATCCGGGGAATGTCCCGCACGAAGAGCGTAGAAGCGTTCAAATGAACTAATCAGGTGTTCGATAGGTCGGTGAACATCGAAGATTGGTCGATTATTCCCTTTCCTTCGACAAGCTGGATCCGTTTCTGCACCTAATCAAAGAGCAGAGCATCGTCGACTTCGCACACAAAAACTCCACGTTCGAGTCGCTCCAACATTCCAGACCCGATTACGAACCCCGCGCGGAATCCATATTCTCGACGGACGCAGCAGATACGCTCCCGGGGAAGGTATTCGTTTCGCGCGCAATCCTCTACTAGAATAGTGAATCAATGTGAGGGAACTAATACATATACATACAATCCGCCTCGCCCCGGAATCCTCCTCCGGATAGCCCCGCGCCGCGCTCGCCACACGGAGATCTCGGTTCCGGGAAAATGTTTCGAAACTCGTAGTCGACTTTCTGAAAGACCATTGAGGAGTCATGTCTACGCAGTCGAGCCAATCGACGAGTTCTCTGTCGATCTCTTCGTCGTGTTTCGAGTTTTTTCATGATTCTCCCCAGCCTAGGACCTCCCTTTTCGACAATCGACTAGCTGACCGGCTGATCGTCCGCACGTCTACAAGTAACGAAGTCACGAGTCGGTTCCCGAGAATCGCTTCGGTCGTGTTCTGGCTTGCGTGTTTTATGGCTTGGAGTCGAGCAACATCGAAACGCGTCGGATAAATTGTCCAGACACGGTGCCAGACGCTGGAAAACCAAAACGTCGAGTCTCAGCTCGTTCCAGTACCATGAGCATCCGTTGGCTGGACTCAAGAATTTTCGACCGGCTCGACCTCAGTCTTGCTCATCGTTTTCGGATCGATCCGGAGGGCGGCTGCCATTCATCGCATCCATTCAAGCTCGACGGTATTTCCGTGTTTCTCTTGCAGGGGGTGATTACACCTAAGACACTCCCCGCTCATGGGCTATTCCATCATCTATTATACTCGGATAGACGAAAACAAAAGCGAGACGAGTGTATCCGGAGGTAATAAACTATTATCTCGAGGATTAACCATCCAAAGGAGAGCTTTATGACTTATGACTTAGTGACCTTGACAACGACCTTTCTCGATAGCTCGACGGTCGCCTTCCCTGTGTCAGGTCGAGCTCGCGACACATTAATTGCCTGCACTCGTATGTCAAGGAGCCGAATGACCGTTTTTGTCGATTGTCTTCATGACCCGAGCTTTACTCGGGCTCATATTGATTCGACCGGAGCCTCTTCGCCATAGACTTGTGCTGATCGGGAACTTACTTCTAGCTCAACCTTCGGTACTCCCCCCACAAAGAATCTTTGCTGCGGCTTTATCAGAGCCCGAAGTGATCGCATATTCATCTGGCGGAACTCTCACGGCTAGGTGGGAGTTCTTCCTGCAGGAGTCCGCGAACTTCCGTCGTGTGAGGTGGACTCACCCAATGGCAGACTCTCGGCCACGAGCAAACTCTTTGTTCCACCCTCTCTCTTCTCTTGGGACGGATCGTCAAAAACGCTTAGTCTCCATCATTTGTCACGTTTGTGCCCCGAATAAATCACTCGAGGCTGGGGGCGAGATTCCTGGGAGCTGCTCGCGCTCCGTGCTGTCGAATAGAACGAGGCGCCATCGGAAATGCGGTGAAATTCCAATTTGAGCCCGGATTGAATGGCGCGAATCATCGCTCTCGCCCATTCTTTCGACTGATGGAACGATTCGCCTTTGTCCGCGGGACGTGGTCTCCATACCCCATTGGTCGTTTGGGCAAACAGATGGTTCGAGCTCGTGCTCTTTCCGTGAAGCTGCTGTTGAATTCGCTCAAAACGAGGAACGATCGAGACATTCGATCGGGAGGGCCCGTGCCGAATCCTTTCCAGTCACGCAGGTGTCAACTCTGGAGTCGCAGTCGTTCGGTAGGATTCCTTCGCCAGTAATCAGAATTTATTCGAACAATGAAATTCGAGGCTCCGGAGCTTAGTGCTAGTGACAGAAATCGTTGACGACCGAGCTATTCAGATGAAGGTCATGAATGTGAAAAGAACCTTCTGACGGGCGTATGACCGAATCAGCGAAAGGATTCGTACGTTCGGTGCCTCCTTCTACAAATGGAATGAATGAATGAATCAATCACCTTTTGGTTTATTCAAAGAAAATTGAACCAAATGAGGTCAAGACTCGGAAATTAATGAATGAATGAATTAACTTTGGTTCCATTATTAGAGAATTGAATCAATATAAATTGAGGGTTCAATGAAAGCTAACTGCCCAGGAAACCAAGTTCCCTGAGGGCCCCCGTATGGAAGACCCCTCCCGCGTTGTCGAATGAACACGACAGAATGAATGAATGATTGAACGAATGAATGAATGCAAACGATGGAATGGACTAGACTTCAATGAGACTCAAGCGAGTGCGAACATGGACAAACCAGATAAGAGCGTCAATTCGGTCAATCGAATGTCAGCGTCAGACTCCGGCGGAGCATCGAGTGAACCACACTTCCAACGGCGAATGACGAGCCGGTTAGGCAGACGCATTCCCGGCGGAATTCTCCCCTGGGAAAGTCCCGTCGCCTCGGGAAGAGATGACTTTTCATGCATCGCAATCATTAACAGGATGTTGATGATGGACTCCTCATATGCTCGGAAAGTTTTGTTGAGATTGAAATCTCCGCGTAAAAGCACAATTACATGGGTCCGAGCCCATCCCCGAACTCACACAGCAGGCCGTCCGGAGCGGAGTTCTTGGACTGAAGAGCTCCTTTGAGGCTAGTTACGGAAATAGAATCAAGTATTAACTTCTCGAATTCTGGCTTCGATGTGACTTGAATGTTGGTCGGTCATACCGGTATGTGCCAGCAAGTCAAACTCGAGTCTCGCCCGGGCGTTTTCAGTCCTCTGTCGACAACTCAGAGACGGAGAAAAGAACCGAGGGCGAATGATTCCGCGACTGGTGAGCCCTCACCTCACTGCTTGGAAGTCTGCTTGCTTCCGCGGGCCAGCTGTTCGTCCGTCCGAGCTTCGTATCTCTGCTCATCCGTCTACCCGTTCCTCGCTCGCCCGCCCGTTTCTTCGTCTGGAAGTTCGTCACTCGGTTTCCCCGTTTGTCCAGCAGATTGTTCCCGAGTCCAAGCTCCACTCGGAGCAGCCGAATGCCGCTGGCAAAGCACTCGAGAGCAAAATACTCCGCCGAGGGAGCAGAGAGCAGACAAGCTAGGTGGCGGGGAGGAAAGTATTAAAAGAGCGGATTGCGTTCTCCCCGAGATTGCTGTTGGAAATAAAAGAAAGAGGGAGAAAAATCTCAACCCCCAGAAGAGAAAGTTCTCACGGCAACAGCTTCGACGGGATCACAATTGATGTGAGTCAAGAGGATTCTGGCCACTTCGGAGACAGCTCTAACGAGTTGCGGCGGAGCGTGGGAAATTCCCGGGATATTTGAATTCTGCGACCAGAAGGCATGTCATTCTCCGTGTCCCTTCCATTTATCGAAACCACCCACCAGGACCCATTAAGGATCAAACGACTCCGCTTGTGGCTTAACGATCGAGCGATGTATTGGGATTACGTGAAAATGGAAAATAACCGATTATTCGGAGACCTCGTCCCTAACGACCCCGATTCGGAAGCTAAGCCGTTATGGTGGTGAATCAGATGGCACGTTGCTGATAAGATGACCTTCCGACAAAAATAGTTCGGCGAAAACGGCTCCATGCATACCCGGCAGGAACGAGGGGAGGGAACCTTCTCGGACACTAAACAAGCAGCCGACTTGAGGAGGTCAGCTGAGAGGCTTTATTTGAAGCGAATATCCGTTGAGGAAAGGCAAAGCAGCTCATGTCGGCGAGGCTTCTCCTCGCTTTCTGGGCGAGCTTTTCACTCGTTTCGCGCATGAACGGAATCAGCTCCAAGTGGATGACGCCAGGCTTGCGAAGTTGCCAAGTAGGCCAACGGCGGACCGACGGTGTCTGTGAATAGGCGCTGAGGGAGATTTCTCGTCCACGCTTCGCCAAAGTACTATTGGAATGCGTGAGACCGCGAAACGACTGCGATTGAAGAGCGCACTGGCTCGGATTCAAAGCGGAGGCCCGGATATCAAATGAGGGTGTTTCCTCGAGCGAAGCCGAGGAAAGCGCCTAAGCAACTGGCGTTTTCGCTTCGAGACCGGAGGGGTAATGTTCATGACGAAAACATCGAGCGAAGGGATGTCGTAGAACCGTCCGAAACAGATCCCATGGAAAGTCCGCCTCCGCGAGAACTCTTCGCAGTCCCCCAAAACATATCAGCAGTTTATCAAGTTGGCTCCAGCTGCCGCGGAGACCATTTTTCATCAGTAGACGTGGTACGCCAACGAACGAGAGCGATATCAAGTGGAGTGAAAACAGGTGAAGAACACGTGCAGAATGAGTTCACGAAGACGATCCGAACGTATCGAAGCGCACATAGTGTCGTTCACAGGATAGATCATCGTTCCCCGCTCGCTCAGCAGAAACCGTACTCTGGTGGGTCGTTTAGTGCTGATATTCCGTACTTTGAAAAATGAGACCCCCGACCGGATACTGAGAAGTCGCTGTCTGGCGACATCGATACCTGAAAGACGTCCGTTTTTATCACTCTCGAAATTTATGGAGCCCAGACTTGACGCGAGTCGCGGCTATCTGCCAAGCCGCTGACTGAGAAACTTATCTTGTCCATGCGAAGACAGCTCTTCGAGTTGGAGCCGCACCGCCAAGCGTGCATAATAAACCATCGAATCTTGAATGGGATGATGCTTACGAAAGGTCACGCGCCGAACCAAGTGAACCGAAATGAGTAATTGGGCTCTTCGTTCCACAGAGATTGGGCTCGTGACAACCGGATCGTGACAGCGTTATCGTGACGTTGCGCTGTCGAGGACGAACTCGGAGCAAGCGAAGTGTAGCGTCGGAAATCTCTTCCAAGAATTCTCCTCATTAGGGAAGGGAAACGCGCGGTAAGAGCAGCAAACATTTCTAAATTCTTCTATCTTCAAATGAGCGATGCTCATTATCCCGCCGTTGCTCTTACGCGGGGGCGGGGCCTCTGCGCTCGAGTGAGCGACGTATCTTCGTTTACGGTCCCGAACGCGCATTGCGGCCGGCAGTGTCCGGTCTAATCTCATTATTCTTGGCGGCCAACGAGGGAATTAGGATGGTCTCCTGATTGGAAACCTTTCCTAAGGATGCTTTCTTCGTGATTCACCGGCCTCCGTCGAAGACCGCAAAGCGCTCTTACCGTCGATCGCTGGTTTCCCAGCCGACCGACGAGTGGAAATTTTATTCGTATGGCTCACGCATGATTGGATTAGTTGTCTCTTCCGAACGAGAAAGCCGTCGCATTTTCCGCGGGTCAGAAGCTTGCGTCTCGAATGGTGTCATGCACGTCACGTCATATCGTCGCCGACTTTCTATTATGTGTGTCTTCTGGCCTGCGAGCGATTCCGCATCAAAGTCTTCAGACGGGCTATGTCTGCGCTTCGAAAGGCTCGTCTTCGAGAAAGGTGTACGTGCGGCCTGAGACGCACTGCTTTACACTCGGAAGCCAAGTGTCAGCTCCTTGAAGCATTGCTCGGCAATACGAGCTTTCGCCGAGTCGACGATTTAAGCCTACAGAAGTCGACTTTCAGGTCACGTCGTCGAAAATCAGAACTGCCAATCTGGAATATCGATTCCGGGAAACTCACGGCGGACGGTGCGAGTCCTGAAACAAATCCCGTCCGTCCAGAAGCCGACGCCGTCAAGATAAAGCTTCGTACCTGCGAGCTCAAGGACGAGGCTTCGCGACGGCTCCGGTATCGCCGACAAACACTCGAAGAGGAGCTTCCAGTGTTCGCACACATTGCATTTCGTGTCAATAAGGTCTGAGCTGCCCGATTCATTGATCGTCCCGAGGAATATTTCCGTCGTTTCCGTGCGTCCCCACTCCAAAACGAAGCTGTTTACCGTGAGCTTTCCGAGCTGACGACAGCGCGTACGGAACGGACGGAAGAATGAATTCGTCGAAACACGATTCTGATCAATAGGCCAGAGCATACGGAATTCCGGAACATTTCCAGTTTCGAAATATTTCCGCCGAAGCGAGCTCGATCGAAGTTCGCTCGATGCGCTTGCCACGTTGCCTACAGCTGCCTCCCGCTGCCTACCAGGGAAAGTTCGCTTATTGCTTGAAGGTCTCTTTCTTCCAAGAAGCGAATTTCCCCCTCCTTCGGCGAAGGGTCCTGCTCTTTTCCCGAATTCTTCTTCGGCTCCAGGAATAGTCGAATGTTCGGTACTGGGATATTGGGATCATGTACCGAGTTCAGAATTGAGGCCGACCCACTGACCGAGCTCCGATGAGCGGACCGTCTTGTCGCTCTTCATATGTCTCGAGTTCACGACATTCATTCCTGCTTGTTCGCCTCGACATTGTGGATGAGACGACTTCTTGTCCGAGGGAGCAAGTATCACTGTTCTCTCGCGCAATTCCTCGGGATGACAAGATGATCTAAAAACTGTACAAAGAGTCTGACGCGTAGAGGAAGCGGCGTGGAAGCGAGAGGCCGTTCATTTCCGGAATAAGTCATATTTTATCGTTGCTGAGCCGGAACTCTCGATCTTGAAGTCTGGGAGCAAGAACAAGCCTCGACAAAGTGGATTGATGACTGTGAGGATGATAATTTAATCCAGGAAGAAAATATCAAAGCAGGTTGAGCGCTCGCGCGGCGGGGCTCCTCGAGTCGAATTCGAGAAACGACAGAGAGGGAACATGACTGAGACACAGGTGGTCGAGCATCAACGAATGGCTCGAATTCCACTGGTCGTCGAGGGTCGCGGATGCAATGACTTCCTGGTCAAGTACTCCAGTACAAATCCTTTCCGCGGAATCCAAGTCGGAGAGCTTTCAGGAGGTTCGAGGAAACGAATCCATAAGTAAACGTATGCGCGTATGTTCGAAGACCGGTAGAACGGTAGAATCTCGAGTTCAGGTTAGGCTTGCGCTTGAATTCTGTCAGGAGAAAACCCAATCTGTGAGTCGCGGTTCTGCAGGAGGAGCGGAGTGTAACTCATGGTGGAAGATGCACGCCACTGCCATCTCCTTCCGAGTCCCGACACGTCAGAGTACCTCAACAATAGCATACAATTCCAAACACGCGATCGAAGCGCTGCCGTGCTCTAGCTGCGCACATCTCATTTCCCATGGTTTGGGCGCCCACATGGATTCATGGGATTGCGTTCCTGTGAGTTCCCCGATACAACAAATTGAGTACCTAATAATTAATAATACTAATCGGGTTAAAAACGATGTCAGTGTCAACTTATCAGTGTCCACTGGCGACTCAGATAGCTTTCGCAATCGTTCCCCTGTGGTCGACAGAGGAGTTCTTGTTTGCTGACGCCGTCGGCGCGAAACTCGTGCTTTACATACGCGCATATCTCTGTGGGGAGGAGGAGAGCTTTCTTGCGAATGTGGATGACGAGTGAGAGAGTTTCGCGTCAGGACGTAATCTACGCCCGGATACGTCTTGACGTTGACTTCTTCTCATAATGAGCCGCAGGCGCACTATTGTGCTCGTCAGTCGGTAATGAAAATGTGACAAAGGACTCAACATCAGTTCGTCCACAAAGGAAAAATCACCAGACCGACGACTTGTCGAATAAGCCAAACGACCAAAGTGGAAGAATAAACGAAACAAATACGACGTCAGTGCGAACTCGCTGCTCTGTGGAGCTCGCCGGGTCCCGAAAGAGCTTCCGCGCCGGAATTCCATGTCGTGACTTCCAGCTCTCCTGCTCGATCTCGCATTCGCAAAGCATCTTTTGTCATCGAGCGAAGCGCGCAGGTCGTCCGAGGTCATGTCTGCACTGGACCGCACAAAAGCGGACTCGAAACTGAGGTGAAATGGAGGAGAAGCGTTCTCAGGGGTCTGAGTCGAAGTCCTGGAGGCGGGGAGCACGCTCGAGAGGTCAGAGACATTCTTTCCGTCTGAAAATTAAAGCGTACGACCCGGACTTGAACAGGTAGCCTCGACCAGCCCGAGAGCATTCGACAGCATCGGACAAACTCGTCTTTTCAAATACGTGGGTACCTGGCGCGAAGAAGAACGTTTCTCCCAACAGCTGCGGTAATTCTTCACGTCGGGCAGCTGCAATGCATCATCAATCTTTGTTTGTGGGAACCCCCCGAGCTCCGTCATCGATTTCGGCGCAGAAGAGGAATGACGCAGCTTCCTCCGAATAACGAGTGGTATATTGAAGTGATACGGAGAAATCGGGAGGGGCGGTTCGAGGAACTCGCAAGACACCGTGAGGTATCGCCGATTGGACCTATCATTTGTCGATACGCGTTGTTTGAGTCACGACGGCGTCGAGGTCGCGGCTCGTGACGATGGTCGCGCTCAGAAAAAGTGACGTGAATGAACAGTGAACGAACTTGAGCTTGAGACGGTTTCACCAAGGAGCTCAGATACTCTGTGCCGCAAGTAAAAACGCTGCATCTCCTCTTTCCCTTTCGGCGACGCGGCCGGAGAAATTATCTCTTCTGCTCTGGCAATCCAGAGCCGGTGGAGTTGCGTGTGAAAACGGGAAAGAAACTTTCTACCCGGCAATTATTGTCAAGGTCGCCTCGGCGCGCCGTCGTCGTCCTCGTTCCCCTGCTCGTCATCGAATGCAAAAACTTTCTCAACTTGGCAATCTGCTCCGACTTGCAAGGTGTGGTCTCTGACATTCAAGGTCTTGCTCGGACGGCTCGAGAGAAAAACACGGCGGACACGGCGGAACTTCGCTCCATTCCAGAACTTTCCAGGGATAATTTGTATCGCTTACTAGTTCGCCACTCCATTAATTTCTCGCGTCAATAGCAATGAGACCTCCACTTCGTTAGATCCCGTGATCGGCACCGATATTGAGTGCGAAGTGTCGTCTTTGCGGTGTCGGGCGATCGATCAGCAGGAAAGCGACCCCACCGGCAAGGCTGAACCGGTGACCCCCTCTCTTTCTACATAGACGTCGAGAAGGTCCAGTCGAGAGCTCTCCCCATGGTTTTCGGGGTTTTTGTGTAATTACGGGAATGACTTCCAGAGATGGACTGTTTTGTAGCTCAGCGCCTAGCTCGGAATCGGTGTCGTCCTCGCTCGTGACTCGTGATACGGAAAGTCCCAGGGAAAACTCGAAAGAATGGAAGGAGCTTCGAGCTTCGAAGTAAGAATTATGTGAATAGGTGATTTTATTGCTCTGACTCGCAGAATTATTCGTTCTCGATTGGGACGATTGAAGAGCTTGACTGTTACCGTCCTAGGCCGGAGCACGACTCTCTCGCCGAAGGATTGCTGGGTTCCGGCCGACGAACTGCGGACAAAAAAGGGCGGAGAAAAATTACAAAAACGTCGACGTCTACACATTCCCCATCAATAAACTAGACCAAACGGCCGTCCGAGCGGCTAGCCGTCAGCTCGGAAGATTGCTTCGCTCGCCATTCGGAATTCATGCTTCGGAGAGCGTTTTCTCCTCAGTCAGCTCATTCAGAGCATTCGTTGAATCATTGACTGCTTCTCCCCGCGAATCGATGACTGAACCTTAGAGCCGGAACGATGAAATCAAGAACGTTTCGAGAATTCGTTGCGAGAGACCCCGTCAGACGGAATGCTCCGGACGAGCGCGAAAGCCTTTCCCCCCTTTTGCGTGGATACTCGCCTAGAGCGACCCTTGGTGATCTCAAACTAATTCAGAGATCAACTGAATTGAAATCGCATGCCCTGCGGCGATTGATAATAAGCGCCGTTCATCCAACGCCGGCGGTCGATCTATCGATTGGCCCACCCAGTCAGTGACGGGCTGGAAGGTGCGCCGTTGATTCGTACTTGATTGAAAGGAGGGGGGTGTCGACAACGGTGGTCGCCTAAAGCTAAGCGGGGACCGTCAAAGAATACTTCGCCATGGAGAATGGAACCGACAATGGCACACTTCTTTTGTATTCGTGTTCCCCGAGGAGCAACTCCCGAGCACAGGCAGACTTGTTGCGGGACAGTCACAATCAGCTGGGAGCTCGGGACAGACATGGCATAGTGGAAGCGAGAGACCTTGCCGCCAGAGCAGCTCCTCAGGGGGTGCGCAGAGTTGGAATTCGAATGAAAATGCACGAGAACGAACCTGTCGCGAATAAAGGAGGAGCAGGGTAGAAATATTAAGAATCAGTGCGCTGACCCGGGAGCTCTCCAAGGTTTCTTGTCGGGCGAATTAAGTTTCCCGCTCCCATGATAGCAAGTCTGTGACCGGCTCTTGTTCATTCCGCGGGAAGAAAGGATTCTGGTCGCGGCCAGCATTTAGAAGCTTTGGGGAGAAGAAGCCGTTCCTAAATCGTCCACTTCGTTCCGCTTTCATTTTTTCCTCTCCGGGCGGCAACCCAAGTGAACAACTTCTTCCTTGTAGAACACCGTCTGGCGTGATCTACAGTATTTGGTTCGGGACGGGAAAACACTTCTGGAGATCCATTATTGCTCTTCCGAGGAGACAAAACACGTACGGGGGATGGATGGAACAATGCTTAGCCGCTTTTGAAAGGTTTGCGCAACATTTAGTCTAGGCCTCCGGCACAACACACGGCCAGTAGCCAGCTGGCCGGAAACTCCGAACGGTCTGGCCAGATAATGCATTAGCGAACACCGAAAGAGAGATACCAATGCGATAAAGGCGAAGTCTGTTATTGGTCCGAGGTGGGTATCGAACGACACGATGAAGCCTCTTGAGAGCGCCGTCGTACGATCTCCTGCTGAGAGTAGCCGGTAAATGAGCAACTCGACTCGTGCGGAACCTCGCGATTCCGGTACTCGGCTGATCCGGGTTCAGATAAGAGGACGACACCGGGGAAATGGGCGGGGAAGAATTTTCGATCGGTCGACTAATGGTGAACGACATGTGGTCGCTGGGTTCCCAAGGCTGAATCGAATGCGTATCTATTCTCTACGAGTAGCCGTTCGAGAATCCCCGGAACAGCGTAAACAATTCGCTGGTGGAATAAATAGAAGTCGAATGACCGAAGCCCATCTACGGCCCTAGAATGCGCGTCTGTGTCCCCATCTCAACCATAGGCGCCGTTTCCCGAGAGCCGATATCCGATTGAAGGGGCGGGCAAGTGTTGTTCATGTGGCATGAAAATGACCCAGTCTAGAGTCATGAAGACTCGATGAAGCCTAAAACAGCACACTTATAATCTCAGCGAGAGAGAGAGAGAGCGTGAAGAGAACTATTCGCCTCAAACCAAAGGTCGTCATACCGTTTTGCTCCTGAAACACTTGCATGCCAATCTCCGTGGAGCGTTTCCATCCTCTCAACTCGGACATTTGTTGCTCACTCTCGCGTTATAGATCCTCCCTATGAAGCATCTGGAGCTCGCCTCCGGTGGCCTGCAACAAACCGCACCGAAATCACGATTCAAGTACCGATGCCGCGGAATCGTGAGGTACGCTATTTTTTCATTCATTCCTCCAATCACCCCTCTTCCCAACGGGAACAAGTATATAGAACAGTCGCGAGCACGGAGCAACAACGTGTGGAGTGCTCAGAGATACCATCAAGGGGAAAAGTGGACGGCTCGGAGTCCCTCGGTGGGCCTAGCGAGATGTACGAGGTGCCGACAAGAGAGCTCCGCCGATATCGCTCAGGAAAACTTTCATTGATTCGAGTCCTAGAGTGCCCCGGAGCTCTGATTGACGCGATAGAGCCGACGTACTTTTCCCATCAATAGGATCCCACGGGGGAGGGAAACCGTTTCTCCAAGGGAGAGATATGTCGATCAGACTCAATAGTTCGTGGTCGCAACTATACTTCGAGCATAATGCGCGCAGAACACGGAATCTCGAAGAATCAACAGAGGAGAATTTCTCGGCTTGTTTCCCAGATCATAACTTCTGCGGGGAAAAAGCCGAACGGATAGCTCTCCTTCCGGGGACCTCTCGGCAACGATAATTATTTCATGTCTTGGTGTTCAAAAGGTGTCAAGGTGCGGAATGAGCGAGACGAGCGCCCGGGAAGAAAGCTTTTCTGACAGCTTTGTGAGACTGGGAACACAGTCGGCTGTCAGGTTTTCCCTTTTTCTCCGCTAAGCAAACTCGAGGGTCGCTTCATTTGAACGCTCGACGGACAGTACCTGCAGGTGAGCGTTCTTTTGGGTAAGTGTGTTGGGTAGCAAGTGAACAGACAATATTTCTCTTTTACATCACCAGTCACCCTTCATTAGTGCTGCACACAGAGTATTCGGGCTTTCTGTAACAAATTCGCTGACACTCCCGATGACTTTGCAGTTTTAACGACTGCTCAACGTTGCCTCTCTCCCTCGACCTCTCCATCGGTAGGGAGCTTCAGCGACCTATGTATATCTGTCGCACATAATTGGAAACGAGCAACAAGGGGAAAACAATTCGGTCCCCCTATGATTCAATCATTCCGGTTAGATCTCCAAGCGTGCTTCTCTGACTGGCCCGGCAGCGGGCTCGCTGCTTCCATTCGTCAGGGTGATAACATCTTTCGACTGCATACCAAACGACTCATGCTCGTTGAGTTTCCAGGCGGGCGAGATGACGAGAGATTTCTCCCTATCTTGTCCCTCGAATCTTCCCCGTCCATGGAAATTGTTCTGGCGACTTCCGTACGGAATTGGACTTTCGGACATGGCTAGTCAATAATAAAAAAATGCTCCTCGCGGCGAAACAGCCACGAGATAGAGCGTCCTCCGGAAGGAGCTGTCTTATCGCGACCGCTGTGGTACTTTGGGCGCAACGGGTCGTCCAGATTCTCAACCGTGGGACCGTGAGGCTGATGAAAATATTTATGAGACTCGAGCGCTTCAGACATTCAGCAGCCCATGTCTCAAAGCGATCGACAGGGTTGCCGAACTCCGTCATCGCAGGAGCTCTCCGGTGATGGCTCCCCATTTCCAACAAATCAGACACCGATACGGAATATCTGAATCGGCCAATTCACATAGGATCAATAGCGAAAAAAGGAAATTCTCGTCATCTCTCTGAAGCATGTCGGGACAGGGAAGGGGGGGGAGGAAATCCGGAAAACATGAACGAAGCCTTCTTTACCGGGGGCATGACAAACCGGACCTTCGGAACAAAAGGCATTGTGAGCGGTCCCAACGAGAGTGAGTGGCGAATGAGCCGCATACCGCCAATGAGAAGACATCCCGATTTGAACTCTCACATCGTACACATCCAAGATGTTCCCCATGGATACGACACGTAGCCGCATAAATAAGGCTCGCGATTCCCGCAAACATATAACAGAGAATGGTGAAGGTTCCCACGATGGTATGCATCCATCCATTTTTATTATTAACGCCGCGCCGCCACAAACATCGTCCGTATGAGAGTACATATATGTTCGCGAACGCGGGGAGGAGCTGTTCCTTCGCATGACAAAAGCGTATAACCAGCGAACAAACAAAAATCGCGGATTTCCCGCGCTGTTCCCGCCGTCCTGCGCTAGATTTACTGCACGCTGGCTGAGTGCATTGTTTGCTTCTGAGAAGGATACTTGTCCCAGGAGATCTTATCACCGAACATTGCACGTTCACCCGACGTGGCTTGCGGTGGAACGACTCCTCGAACCCCAAGCAATGGGTCACTCGAGCAATCGGTCAATTGCTCCGGTCGAGACGCTCCCCCCGCGTGAGTGATCTATAAAGCCGCTTTCGCGTGGCCATCGTGCCGGCAGCGAGGAGAGAAGCAAGTCATACATGTATCAGAATGCAGAGTATAAAATTCCGTCGTTGTCCTCGTAATAAGCGTATGACCGAACGAGCTCACAGCGAGTGGGGTTGCGAACGCATCTGTGGAGTGACCTCGACCCGGGGAGAAGTGAGCAAGCGAAGGGAGAGACGGAGGAAACGTCGGTCGGCGTAAAGATTCGAGCGGGTGGAAGACGGCGCAACAATGCAGGGAATTAAGATACGATGCGAGCGGGAATCTATCGCATGCAAGCGTATCATGGCTCCGAGCGTGACCGGCATCCCAATGACTTGAAAAGAATAATTCTGCGAGAAGCCTTTCGGAACACTTCTCTTTGCTCCGAAAACACAACCGCTCCTCTAGGTCTTCCTCATCTTTTCTCATGGGGTATGTGTTCGACGAATTATCACGTTCTACGGACGGATTCACTCTCGTAGCTGACCGAACCGTAGCTCCCGAGCTCTCACTGAACATAGGAAACGAGCAACACTTCTCTCGGAGGCCACTCGGCTCCCTGGAGGAACAACGAGCAGGGCAAGACGGAGCTCGCTTGTTTCTTCTATCCAAGAGTTGGTAACTCCGGAAATTCCAATCCCCCGCGGGATGATTCGAAACCGACCGCCTCTGCTGAACGGTCCTCGTTGTTCTATGCATTGCACCCTCGAGTTTCTCATCTATTGATACGATCATGTTCCAGCAATCAATCAACAGCGACAGGGAGGGAGTCCACCAGGATGACTTTATCTTCTCCCTTGACCGCAGAAAAATGAGACCACGTCTTACAAGAGCATGTAGTTGTTTCGAGGGAGTTGTCACTTGTCACCGAGGCGTTCTTCCACTCGCCTCGTTTGCCGTTCGTTTCTGTGCCGGTAAAGCCCCGCAGATCAAGTCGGCACGTGATACCGATCGCCAGACCGACTTGTTGCGAGTCTCTGGCCTGTGATCTGGGTCGCCCAGGCCGCCTCCGTAGAGGAGAGATGTGAGATTGCGGTCGCAACAGTCCATCTCGGAAACGGAAGAACGCGTCGAAAGTCGGGCAGAAATATCCAATCTTAAGCGTCATACAATCGACCAGAAATGGGGAATCGACGCTTACCCTATGTTCCCCAGAAAGCTGGAGAATGGGGATATTCCCCATTCCGACTTTCCGCTCCCCTCGTCTGAAGTTTGCTGACTTGTAGCTAGTCAGAGTTCTTGCTCTGACATTATTGTAGTCGATCCTCGCCGTGGACGTAAGTGCCTCGCTTCCGAGCAGATCTGTCACGGGCGACCAAGGAGGCTTCATTAAGCTGAACAACTTGGGGGCCTTTCCATCACGCCTGCGTCTGATGACGTCGGGGCTCGACTCGTTCTTTCTCATCCAATGTCGCAGCAACTTTTCTGAGCTGTCGCGCCGACCTTCACTCTTGGAACATTCCTCCCGGAGGATGCCTCAACTTCACTCTCGGGAGCAGACTCGGACAACTCCCGGAGACCAGTATGTGTCTGTTCCGTGTCTCAAAATCTCCCCATACAGGGGCCTGTCGTAGTCCATGCGAGGAACACGAATTCTCTACCAGGGATTTCGATGTGAGTCGCTTGTTCCGCGTGTCATCGAGTTCGGAGCTGGAGAATCCCCGTAAGCGGAAGCCCGGGAAATGTTCCACCTGACCGGGAACCAAAGCCGCTCCGGAGTTGAACGACAGCTTACGCGTCCTTCCGCAGTTCGTTCCTCTTTCCGGATAGCGAAAATCGACATCTTGCTCAAACGTTTTCCGAGCTCTCGCGAAACTTTCTGACTTCGGTGACTCCTTGTGACAAGTCTGCAGGGTTCAGCGTCCGACACAACGTCCCAATACGATCGAGAAGGGATTTCATGCCTTTCATTTCTCCTGGTGTTTCCACGGAATTCTTCCACAACGATTGCTCGCAACAAGTTCTCGGCAGAGACGTATCGGCGCATTACACGACAGCGGTACGGAATCCGTTCCGGGAAATCGAAGCAGAAAACGCTCGATGAATAATCACGTGATTCGGCGGCTGAGGTCGAGAACCAATGACAGTTCCCAATCCGAAACGTCAGAGAGGAGAGTTCCCAGCCGCAGCAGGACATGAAGACGGTTCCGGGTCGAAAAACGAAAGTGACTTCCGAGTGAACAGGTTTTCCACCGCATAAGTTCTGGGACGGATAAAGTTCAGAGCCTTGCTCCGGAACTAAGCCGGGAAGCAGCGCATTGGCTCCAATAAAAATGACTTTGCGGAAATGTCCGGGAAGTCCCCGGCAGCTCTCTCCTGGCTTCAGGGCATTCAGAGGCGTTCACCGTCCCGAAATCGTACTAATGAAAGCATTGGAGACTTTTTTCAGACGGTCGCGACGAGCTGAGTTCGCGGAAGCTATTCGATCGGAAAGCAAGAGAGCACTCCTAACAGCCCCTTCCGTCTACTTTCTATCCCGAGTTTTTCCCTGGATAAAGTTGAGAGTCCCGGTCGGCAGATGAGCAATTCCAATGTCTACACGAAACTGCCGCCCAGGATACCTTCGAACGACCTTTTCATGTCGCCTAATTGATCGATACCGTGAGAGACGCCTCCGTCGAGGCATTCCGTCACAACAATCGATCAGAGCATTCTGCATCGCAGGAATCCTGTCCTCCGCTCGAGTTCTCCGTCGCAGGTTTCGCACGACGAGGCCACGCGAGCGACGATTCTAGCGCCCAGACAAGATTCTGCTCTATCCTGTTATTTGCCGTTCTGTTCCGAGTCGACATTCGAGTCCCGAGCGGAGAGAGTGCTTGTCCCACAAAATGGAGGGTTATTTCCTTGGACTGTAACTCCATTCAAGAGTCCCGGGGTCGAATACACCCGGCTTGGACTAGGCAATCTTCGCTGTCGAAAACAAACGAAGCAACAAACAGCGAACAAATCCGGCGAACGTCTCGGCGGGAGACATTTCCAATCGATTCCTTGGAATTCGCTCAATTAGGCTTCTTATTCGTTTGGCCCTGTTTTCCAATCAAGCTCTAGGGACTTTGAACCCGCGCTATTAATGCTGCGCGGAGGGGGCTCTCTTTTGGAAAGTCTCTGATGCGGGACAGGTTAGTTCGCCTGCTTACTTTTTCGCTCGAGTGCGCCAACTCGGGATCGAAGCTGACAATACGGGTCCTCACTTGTGGGAGTCTTACGTCGCTAAGCGTAACGGTCGAGGGCGGGATTCCGTATGGAGGCTACATCGAGTTCTTCTCGACTTCGATTCTAAAGTCCCGAACGATAGGGGCAGTCACGAACTCGATGGGTCCCGACGCTCAACAGGGAATACCTCGAACAGCCGAAGAGCCACCGCCGACATTGGCATCATGCATGAATACAGCGAAGGGCTCATCCCGACGAAGCCTTCCATGAATCAGCGATTCGCAGGTAAATAACAACGAGCCCGAGCCTTCGACAGGGGGAATTTCCCCGGTGGGCACGGAGGTGCACGAGACACGAACTCGATGGGAGGAGCGAGGAGTTTATTGTTGTTCTCGCAGCTGTTGAAGTCCTTCTCACCCGATGAACAATCGTAATTGGCTACACGAACAAGGCCAAGTAATCCTCGGCAACGCCCGGGGGAACTCAGTCAGACACACGACGTAATCGAATCGTGGGCTGCTGCTGTTGCCGTCGTCGAGGATTTCGCTTTGTTGTCTACACACACAAATGAAATCGCTCCATTGATCTATCCTCTCAGGAGTCGAATCAATCCGGCGCAGGCATCCGATGCAGAACTCGTCGTCTTCAGTCGTCCTCGCGACGCCAGCTCGCCGAAGGTATCCGAGGGAGGAGGCTCAGGATCACCGACGAATCGAAGAACAGTTCAGGGGAATCCCATGCGAGCGGAGGGACAGGTCTTGCACGAACGAAAACTGTTGATTGATCCTCTTCAACCGATTTTCTCCGGAGCGGCAGGAACTCCGAGAACTGAATGTTCTGAACCGTTTACGCGTAAATCAATGTCCGCTAATTTTAGCCGGCGTGGCGTCGACCGAGACTCTCACGCCACGAACCGTCTAGCCGAACACGTACTTTGTGAAGGAAGGCACAATTTGTCAATGTTGACGTCGCCCGCTTCAGTTCGTGCATCGTTTGAACGCGCACCGAAATCGTGCGAGTGTGCCGGAAGAAACTCGTTTGTCGAGTCACCTGTCCTAGGTACGGAGAGCGGTAGAAATCGAAAGCGGGCGAACAACGGGCGAATCTGCAGCTAGGGTGTCACCGCGTTCGTAAGTAATTAATCGTCGCGCATCATCATGGCCGGCGGATGGACATTCCGGTCCTGGCCATCCGGCGCGTCATCCGCATCTGGGACAAGACGCCGACGCAGCGGATTCACGTGAAAGTCTGGGCTCGAGCGACGATCCGCATGCGTGGGAGGATAGACTTGCAAGCTAGACAGAAACGTTCCTGAGAAAACCGAGAGAGTCGACGCGACACCGGAGAAGGGCATCGATCGCGCATATCTATTTTTCTCTCGAAAGCCACAAAAGTTTTGAATACGTCTGCTTCCATCGTTAGATGGCTCTTCATCCGTCTTCGGGAGTTTCAAGTTCTTTCTCATATCCGGCGTGCGTTCGCGTCGAGCTCATCCGAAACGCTCCCTCGTGGGCGAATGTTTTGCACTTCCCCGGCATGACGGGCTCGGAAATTGCCGGAGTATTTCCGAAGGAGACTCTTCGTCTCGCTTCAATTACGTCGTCGCTCGGAGAAGTATCTCCCGCCCACAGCGATTCCCCGGCCGCCAATGGGCCACATCGACTGTCCAGCTAATTTTCAGGCATCGCGGCGACAATCCGCTCCTCACCAACGGTTAGCGAGAAAAAAAAGCTTGCGATCTCCCAAGTGGTTTCATCAATCAGCGGTCGAGTGAAATAGCCCCCTCGAGTCCCCAGACGTCATCATTGCCACCCTAAAAGCGTTTGCCCTGGCTAGACTTCGCTGAGTGCGGTCTATGGATGCAAAACAGCTTCCAAGTATAGCCTCGGTGTTTGTTCATGGCCGACGTAAGCGACCCGCCTAATTCCTGTGCGGATCGGAGAGGAGGACTTTGACGTGGGTTTTCGAGGGAACTCTGAAATCTCCCAAGCCGGAAATGCGTGGGTGAGCGTCTGAGCGCCGTTCATTGAATTCCCCCAGCCCCTCTGCCCTCCCCCCGCAGACTAGAGCTCTAACACCCTTCCACGAAGCTCCCATCGGGCTAGAAAGAGCTGAGATAGGGAGCGAGGGTCTGAATAGCAATTGTCGTACAAACAAACGGTGAACTGGTCCTAATAGCCCTTTGGGGAACGTCTAGTTTCGTCTGTTGCCTTGTTCAGTGCAGACGAAAGTTTTCTCTCTCGTCCCATCAGGACGTGGAAAATAGCAGTGGGATCCGAAACAGGAGTTCTCCACTCGAGTCGCTTTTTTCACAGAAGCTATCTGACTGAACGAGTCATTTTCCTTCGCACGGAATCGATTCCTCCAATGACATTTTGCCTGATGAGTTCACTGCGTGAAACGGATTTCTCCGTTTCTCTCCTGTGACTTCGGCGAATCCTCGCAGAGAAAGGGGTCCTAGCTCCGGGGAGGGAACGAATGTCCGGCTGAGAGCACCTGATGGCTAGATTTTTTTTTTTTCGACAGAAAATTATGAGTTCGACGTATTGGGAGAGAACGAAGTAAATAGCGAAGAGAGGTCACTTCTTCAAATGGATTCATGGAAAACGAGTATCCGTGAGGAGTGTAGTTAGCAAGAAGTCGAATGGCTTCGGAAGCTCAAGCGAAAGCAATCAGAGGATGTGGAAGTATTCCGACGGGATCTGTTCACGCGGATAGCTCTCAGTTGGGGCCTGGATGCCAGCGAGAAAATGTACCGTGGCCCGGGAGGAAGGAACCCCCGCCTGTGAGTTCCCTTTCGTCCGAAGGGAACTCACAGGTACTGCCCAAGGGTCAGCTACCCACTCGCTGTGTTCTGGGAACGCGCGCGAGGAATTGGCGTGAATGATTATCTATAGACAGGAGCAGGAACGAGAACGGATGGCACTGTTCTACGCGAAGTTCGGACTCCTCGGCAAACGTTCGATGTTTGATCGTCCAAGTCTGGATTTCCGGTGCCCATACCGTACTCGTCAAAACCTAATGGTCGGAGCGTGCACATGCCAAATATACATCTGCTGACGTCATCGAGCCTTAAAAACGTCCGTAAGCTCTCCAACTGCACGGTCGGAATCAGCCAGAACGCTTGGAACGACCCGCAGTCAGCCATCCACGCGAATACGTGAATAAATTATTGACGTGGAGTGAGCTGACCGGCTCGGCGGGAAATTATCGCGGGGGATTCATCTGTAAACGGAAGGAAAACACGGAGTCGCTCAGGAGCAGCACCGTGGGTCCTCGGGAAGGTCAAGGGAACGACGCTGGCCTCTAAGAGAAGACCTTCAGAGAAATCAATGCAACGATTGTTCGACAAAACGCTCGCTTCGACACGCTCATCACCTCTTTCGATTTCTTTCGCCGCTGCGGCGAGAGCGATGCGCCGATGTCCTTCGGCGGGAATGAATTCTGGCATTCGAATCGCTGTGTTGTGGGCAGCATTTGGTATGAGTGTGATTCCGACTGGGTTTCTATATCTCAAATGATGACATGTCGTCTGGTCCGAAAATAGCCACGACACCCGTCCTGCATCTGGCCCGCGGCAGGCAACCGAGCGGCACCGAGCAGCACCAGTCGACAGAGCCGCAAATCAGCTCGCGGGAAGGCGGGCTTGCGGGTCTACCGGTGTTAGCTCCTCGGCTAGTTGGTCGGTCGGCCGGTGGGTCGCTTGGCCACCGCCACCACTACCAGTCCCGTCTTGTCGGCCAACAAACCCGCGCGGGAACTCGTAACAGCCCTGAAGCCTTATTTCAACCAGTGCTTGTTGGAATGGGTCTCATGACGTTTATGGCTGTTCCGATTGTCGGTAGGTTTCTACTAAAAACCGTAAGCAAGTCGCTCCTGGGCTCGGATGTCGCTTGTCTGCCGGGGACCCACCCGTAGACACGGCGACATATCGGCTCGAGCGGACAAACCGACACCTCGATCAATCAGACGACGACGTGCCCAACAGGCTCGGTAATTTGGCTGAGGAACGACACATGGCGACTTATGAAGACGACTCGTCACTCGACCGACGATCTCCGGTTAGCCGGAGGCCATCTCGAAGGTCGTTCGGGAAGGGGCATCGACGAGAGTATGCGAGCACCCGTTCGCGGTTCGATTGAAACGATTTGGCCAGAAACGACATCGTAATCTGACCGCCGCCGCCGTTGTTGCTCATCGAGCTCAGAGACGATTTCTGACCACTCATGCACTATGTGGTGCTTCCTGGGAATGTCGTCCAGGTTCGGAACGAGAAACATCCGACAGGTCCCCTCGCCGGAGAGCATTCTGAGACAGGGCTCCTTTTGGGTAAACAATGGGAATGATCCGATCTGTGAGTGTCGCTGTGAATAATTGCCCGTCCCTTGATAATAATCAGGCCTTCGAGCCAGGCCTCTCAGGACTTGGAAAGCTCGAAGCGTCATCGGATTCCGAGTATCGAGATTATTCGGAGGCCCCGGATCAGGGACTGAACGAGACAGAAAACGGCCAGTGAAGCGGATTGGCGAAGTATCCGGGCGGTCGATTAAAAGCGTTGCAATGTATTCGTTCAGAGAAGACAAAGTGGTCCTTGATGTTTTCCTCCGACACTTTCAGTCACGCGCTCGGCTCTCCGGACCATTAATCACACCGCTCTGAGTTGTTGACGTCATTCAACCGCCGAACCGCATCCCCTCCAAGATAACGTCGGCGTGGGACGTGGCCATGGATTTGCGTCCTCAGATGTGAGCAACCACGAAGCTCCGATTGTTCCTCCGATGGAATCGAAATGGATCAGTGGATGCGGATCAGATGAAGACGTCGACGTTGGGCGTTTCCCTTGGGGTCCGGGGAGACCGCTGCAGAATTTCTAGTCGCTTTCGCGTTGGTTTCGCTCGAATTTATCTCGCGAGCGGTTTCCAGGACCGCAGGAAAAGTCCGCGCGGGGAAAGATGAGGGAGAGAGATTGACAGCAGAATACTCGCGATGGAATCGAATCAGCCAGAGGTCGTCGACTTCGTCCCCGACTCGGTCCTCCTTGAACGATCTTCATGGTTAAAGAACGCGCTGTTCATGATCACGACCCGAGCGAGCTCACTCGTATCCGTTAGAGTCCACGGGTTTCCGCGAAGCTCCGCTCTTGTCGGTGATCCAGGCGCCGGATGATGGAATGACTACTCAGGATAACAATGATCTCCGATACCTCGGGGGAGGCCGTTTGAATATCAGAACAACGTTCAATGGCTGTCCACTGATAAGAAGAACCGATACACGAGCCAGGGACGTCGGACCGCTTGGCTGAGCGCAGCACCCGATTCCTTTATCGCGTTGTTTCGCAAACCTATATAGACTAGCCCGATCGGATATAGCGACTTCGATTTTCCGGTTTTGCATTCGCGGTTCTACGGTTGGAGACCCCCTACCGGCAACTCTCCGCTTCCTGCGCGAGCTCTCAGACGATTCGATGACGACGATTCGATGCGTAGATTGCGTCAGAGTCTACGAGCTCAAGACGGATCTACCGAAGCATGACCGTGCGTCTCGAAGCAGCCGAGCAGGACGGTCATGGCTTCCGTCCCAACCCAAGTCCCGATACTCAAAACGCAGCAGAATCGACGAGAGATAACGGCGATTAGGCCGACTGGCCGTGAGGTTGTCCGGTATGCCGAATAGGACTCCCTAGTAGTATTGGGGCTCTTCGCGGCTCCCGGGATCATCGGTAGTTGTTTTCCCTTCCAGGATTCTGCCGCGATTTTGAATATGAATGATCCAGCGACGACGAGCGGTCCCTCGCGCCGGAATTGTGCTTGTCGCACACTATGCAAATATGTCCCCCATCAAAACATCGGCCAGCGCTCGGACGACTAGTCGGTCGGTGGGCTGGCCACTCGGACGGGGGCTTTCTATTCCTTCCATACATAATTACCCGAGGACTCCTCAGGACAATGAACTTCCACACATAAAGGAATTTCCCGCTCCCTCCCCCACCTAGCCTTCTATCCATTCGCTGACCTAGCGAATTCTCCTAAATAAATAAATAAGTAGAAATCCGTCAATCGATATACATATGTATATATGTCGATGGATAAATGTATGTGTATGTATCTACCGTCATATCCATCGATCGGAGGAGCGGCCCGAAAGACATTCACATCGACGGCGATGACGACGGTGATACGTTTAGGAGGCGGTGACTTCCTCCGGCTCATCCGTGTTCTGCGATACGCCGCGCCGCTGACAGCTCCTTGACGAAATTCAGCCCTAATCCGCTGATTCGGGTCTGACAGAAAGAAGCAGGATGCACGCAGAGATCGTCTGGCGTGTAATGCGCGAGACGCCGCGTCAAGTGAGCGGAGACGAAGGGAATTCCGCGGGGGGACGCTTCACGTTCCCATCATCATATCGGGAGTGCGGCCGGGGAAACGTCAACGCGAGAAACCACTAAGAAAAAATCGCCGGATTTACAGAGTGCCGGCGTCACGCTTTTAGTGGCTTAGGAGGAATTTTGCATGCTCCATAAAATATCTCCTCTCGACGTAAGACAGCGACGATGGAAGAGGACGAGATGGAGGAAAATCCTTTGACAGCCTGTCCGAATCATCCACCGACTAACAGCGTCGTCGTTGACGACAGCGGTTGCAACAACAGTAGAGGAATATTCGAACAACGCTCCATCATTCCTAGAGCTAAAGCACGTTGAGCCTACGGCGGACTGAGCCGTCGAGGAAAACCCTGGAAGTGGCTTTAGCGCACCGCGATCCGGAGTGGAGATGCGAATCTCAACCACCTGTCCACCGCCTGTGAGCGGACACGACATCTGATTGTAGCGGAGGGTGTTTTTGTTTTCCTCGCCAGACTTCACGGCATCAAAAAAAGGTAAGGCGAATATCTCTTTTGACCTTGAATCGAATCGCGGCAAGCTGGACGATACCGATCGAAGTGAGTACGCTTCTTGATTGTTCGTCCGAGCCGGATCTACGTCGTCGCTCTTTCATTCCGGGTTGGTGCCTCTCATATCGTCTCTTACTCCGAATCCCGCTCATTGCATCCGGAGTCCGCGCGTCGGGAACGATCGCATTTCTGTTTGTCATTTCGATGGCGATATACCCTCTTTTCCGCCGAAAAATAACTCCAGCATCCTCTATCGCGTCTTTTTCCCGTGCGGCATGAATACAATGACCTTCATCAGATCATATAGACAGCGACCGAATATCCACCCAGAGAGGTCCGCTGAAGCGGAAACTCCAAACCAAAAGTAAATCCAGTAACGAGGAAAATCGCGTATTCGAGGGATTTTCGGGAATCCGGCCGGCGCTCTCTGGCTTCCTTGGCTCGTGGAAGATCTCGGTCTCATAGATCCTTGATTTGTTAACGAGTCGAGTACCCTTAGCGTGATTTATCATGATTCGACGAACGTCGATCCGACAGTAGGCTCGGATAAGATCTCGAGATGCGGCATGCTCACAAGTTGGTGGAGATACTCGAATATTGACCCCGAGCGAGATGATCTGCGGGGAGAGGAAGGGCTCCGCTCCGGAGCTTCACTCAATATTTTATTGGCATTTGGTCATTTTGATATGACGCCGATGGCTGCCAAAAAATCTGTGCGTCGTTTAAGATGCACCCCATCTGAAAAGTCCGAAAAGCTTTCTATCTGATTTTCAAATGGCCTCGAGTGACGATACATAGAGTGGGACCTCGGATTGGGTCGGTCCCGAGTCGATGTTTCTCGATGAGGTCACCGAACCTCCCCGAGAGAGCTTGGGACCATTAAAGAAAATATAAAATTGTGGGCCGTACATTGTGATGGTGTATAACGAGGTATACACAAAAAAGGAATAGGCTCTCCAGCTTCTATGGAGGCTTCTGTTCAGAACTCCAGGGAGCGCTTTTCCGCTTGACTTCGCGAAACTCACATGGTGAGGGAAAATTCCGATCAGCCGTAAAACTGACTCCGTTTTAGTGACCGATGTGTCCTGGCACAGAAGCGGGACTCTAAAATTTTCCTGCCCCCAAACTCGTTAATGTCGCGCGGTTATGAGCCGAGATATTTTTTGAGCAACGAGCGGAGTCGGGTTCATCGATCGCGGACGTGGTCTGTTGGGAATTCAATGCACGCGCTTGCTGCGGGATGAGCGAGTCTTGGAGAGCTCGACGGCTATTTGCGAACTCGCGGGCCCGAGTCAATTAACTTGTTATGAGCCGTGAACACGGCATTCGAGCTCAACACAGCTTGTTTGCCTCAGATAGACTTTCATGTATTATTAATAACGAGGCGTCTCCTGATTAAACACTGTTGTCTGAGCTTGGTCCCTGCATAAGGTCCCGCGCATGATTTTTCCCTCTGGATTATCATTCGGCCGTTGCGTTTTCAGATCGCACAATGAAATCTCGAAAGAGTAACATCGCGCTAAGCGCTAGGGCGCGAATTCCGGTCGGAGCGCGAACTCTGAGAAGCTAACCGATTCTTGTCCATTACGTACAAATCTGAAAATGAGATTCTCTCTCTCTCGGACTCTCGAGCGCCAGATCGTAGAGCCCATCCGTATCCGAAGTCATGTCCGCTCATGTTGCGCATGAATTATTCCGGCAATAGGTGTGATTCCGCATAAGAGGATCGTCCTGTGAGCCGAATGTATGACCGAATCGATTGGCACGCTTATCCCGAATCAATTGGTAACTCGTCGTATTCGCGCAATAAATTTTCATCCGAGTCTCAGAATAGGGAAGTACTCTGGAGAGGCTGCGGCGCCGTGACTTCAGCTGGAAAAACGTTGATGTCTTACGATAAGTCTGGCCGGTCGATGTCGAGAGACGCGAAATCATTGAGGGAGAGTCTGACGCC
This sequence comes from Galendromus occidentalis, assembly GCF_000255335.2. Lineage (NCBI taxonomy): Eukaryota > Metazoa > Arthropoda > Arachnida > Mesostigmata > Phytoseiidae > Galendromus > Galendromus occidentalis. The sequence goes on along the minus strand of NW_003805518.1, from coordinate 776,285 downwards.
TTGACAAGAAAGAAAGTCTAGATCTTCGAACAGCCCGGCGAGTCATTGTGGGCAGACCCCGAAGGGCGATATAAGACCCTCAATCTTCTTCGCGAAAGTCCTCTAAAAACATGAAAAGCCCAGGCCCGGTATTCGTTCGATCGACCTGACGCTTGATAGATCCGCAGTTTTAATACGAGAATCTATTTCGAAGTTCCGCCATTCTACAACACATCCCGTCTTGAGGCATTGACAGGCTGCCTGAGTTCGAACCGAGCATCGCGTGACTAATTGGTCCGCGTATTCGTATCTCAGCCAAGAGCAGTTGGTGAGTCCCAACGGGGTAGCGAACTTCGCTCTCAGGAGCTTCCCCAGACACTCGAGCGCTTTTTCAGCTGAGAACCGAACTCACTCTTCGATAAATCTCCTGGGCATGCATCTCTACGCGTGTTCGGTTCGTAGAATGCATCGTCATATTTATGCCCAGGACGTCCGTTCCTCTGTGAGAAGAGCATCGAGAAAAGATCGAGAGCTCACGGGACCATTGTGACTCAAAATGCAATGCCTCGATTCTGAAGGGCGTGACGCTCCGTGGAGGACGATCGCTCCGGGAACGCGTTGTCCGTGTCTCCAAAAGATCTTTCCCTTTCGACGTTGATGGTTATGGCGGCCCTCGATTTTCGTTCCTTACGTAACATCAGGTGGATTCAGGAACTTTCGACCTCCTCCCTCGAAAACTCGGCGTCTCCGCACGCTCGGGATGAATTCTCAATAATCCATCCTCCGATTCACAAGCCGCAAAATACCAATGCCGCGTACGTCGTGGATGACGCCGAACTTCCTCCCCATTCCGCTCTGTGGGCACAGGGCTCGTCGGAATCCGGCGATTCGGACAGACGAAGGACGTGCGAAGCGTAGATCATACGAGATATTTACGAGACAAATCTGCGCTGCGGACGCGTTGCAAAATATTGTATCCCACTTGGGAATTGCCGTCTCGGAACCCTATAGCAAACCACCGCAGGCACCTCAGGCAGGCTAAACTATTCAGAGGGAAATACTGCATCTGTTAACGTGACTGGTAGAAATCAGCACCGGAGCATGGATGCATCTGCTTCCTGTGATGAACAAGAGGCACTTGAAGACAATAACGACTGAGGGTCATGTCCTATTCATCGGCGATGCACGTGCTCTGGATTTGTCGCGGCGATTCCGGTGAGACAGGGGCCCAGAACGAGGGAAAAGTTGCCCTCGACGAAGTTTGGACGAACACGGAGCGCGATGGAGGAGCCCACTGAAGACGAACGACGCGGCTTTGTCTAGCGCCCTGACCTCGAGCCGGAGATCAAGATTTGGGATGACAAGGGCGCGAGGGCTTTCGAAGAACTGAGCGAGGATATTATGAAAGGAATAGAGGAAACTCCTCGACTGTAGAGTCTGCTCGCTGCCCTACAAAGCGGACAGCTGTCAAAAGCTGCAACGGAATGAGCCCGCAAGCTTCGGCCTTGTAGGAGATAAATCGAATCACAAATATTTGTTAGCCGAGGGACTAAAGCGGGAACACTCTTCCTCGCTTCCCGACAACCACAATTAATCACATTAACAGGGAGCTTATCACAGCCCCAACTGATGTAATTGAGAGTGAAGAGCGGGAGTTAATTGCGGCGTTGTGCGAGTCCCTCTCGTTTGTGAAGCCGGGTCCGGAGGAGGAACACCTCCCGAACTTTCGTAGCTATTTTCGGATCGACGCGAATGGCGTGACATCTCCGCAGAGGAGGAATATGAGCTTGAACTTTGGGTCGGAGCGAAAGGTGTCACGGACTGAAAATTTTCGCCCGCCCCTGTCAAAACACAGCGCGTACCAACCGTGTCGAAGGTGAAGTTCCACAGTACAGTAGCTCACTGAAGCTGTCCGAGCATGGTTCCGTCGGTGCGATTATTGGTATCCGAGCAACCTTGGGTCAATTGGATCACTTCTTCAGCCGATGTACACAAATTAAGCAAACCTTGGTTCACGCAGATTTGAACTCTCTATGAACTAAGCTAAGAGAGCCCGCCGAGTTTGTCCGAGTCCCTCCGCAAGTCTTTGCAAGATCTGTATCCGTGGAGAGAGGGTCTAGGAAAGGGGCCTTTCGAGGGAGAAGGTGGACGTGGTAACCCTGTCAGAACGACGATTGTCACGGAAATCGCCGGCGGTGCTGCAGACGAATCGCTGATGGAATCCACTACACGCGGCCTGCATTGCGTTTCACTTCCGTCCTCTCGGAAATATACGACAATACGTTCGACGGCGCCGGCGGGAAACAGAGGCGGCTCTCAGCAAACTAGAAGCCGCAAAACGGGAGGAAAAAATAAACTATTCAAAGCTCATAAATTCGATCGAAGCCGTGGCTCGTTGTTTATTGCCCACCCGGCCCCGTCGAGACGCGCTGACCTAGATTGAACAGAAAAACTCGCGGGAGACGTTTTGCACTGTGCCGGTAAAAAACACACGCAGTGCGGAGCACTCACTCGGTAGGAGGAGCCGCAATTTGTATCGCGTACGTTTTAATCCGCTGTTCCCTATCATAGGACGAGTTCGCTTTTCCCTGTTCGCGAGCCCGAGTTCTGGAATCGTCCGAGATTTTCGATTTTCTCTTGCGTGGTTCTCCTACGTCGATAGCTATCAGACCATGAGCGTGATCTAGACGGTGATTTGTTCGCACGCCTTGTTCTGCTCGTCTTCACTTGGGTTGCTCTCTTGATCAGCGACTCGTGCGTGTGCACTTTATCATTAATCACCGTTTTTAATTGGGATTACGTAATTAGGCTCTCCTCGCGAGGAATCTCTGTGATCGATGAAGGCTCGCTGACGGCAGGGACGCTATCACTCCCGGTGTCATCGCGCTTTCTGGTACCGCATAGCAAGTACCCGTTGAACATGTGTTGTTCTTCGCTCGTGTCCTGAGACAAACGGTTCACTGATTGTGATCAATCATGTCTAACTTACAGTCACGGCAAATGACTAATTCTGTGCGTGGCGGAGCGTGACACGTGTGAACGAAGCGACGGAACGTACCAAATGAAAGACGTAGTTCTTTTATTCACTCACTTTTCGTACCTCGAGCTTCCCTCGCTCTCTGCAGCTCAGGGGTATTCAAGTTCCAGCCCCTTCCGTGGCCTCAACATGTGTTTACGTGCATGAAAGAGCAGGACAAATCGCTTTGCGGGACTCTCAGCGACTTATCATTCGAGTCCCTTCAAGTGTTGCATTATGCAACGGTTGGAGAAGGGATCCAGGAGAGTTGAAGATTGTTCGGGCGAGTCTCCGTGGAACGACAGCTTCGGAGAGAACAGCAAGGTTACCGCGTATTCATAGTTCGAGGAATTCAGCGAAGAGTTTCTCCGGAGCCGATTCCTTATCGGTGGCGTCCCAGATGTTCAGGCTGATGGATGTTCGATCCCGGGAACCGCCATCGAATATTAGCCAGTGTCGACTGCTCCAAAATCAATGGGTAGATGTCCTACGCTTCCGGATATTGCTTGCAGCGGTCATAAAGCGGATCAGCAGCACTGAGTAGCTAGATTGGACTTTGAGTCGATCATCATCTCCCTCTACTTGGATCTCCCGAGAACACGAGGAGATGATTCCGATTCCCACCTTCCCGCTTCGACATGATTAGTCAAAAGGAGAAGTGCCACGTGCGGATCACCTCAAGTTGTGGCTTCTTGAAGGAAGATGCGTCTCGGAGATCTGGATGTCGGGATAACGCCGCGAGGGCGTAACAAAAAGTTGACGGATATTCGTTTTCAGCATCGAGGATTGACTGCGATCGGGGATTGATGGCCCTCTGGAGAAATAGGTGGATTCAACGATACAATCGAATCGATGAAACCTTTCCTTGCCGTCTAGAAAAACGGCTGAGCAGCTCCGACTGCGACATAGCTGGGAAAACCTGGAATCGCTCGAGAGCGTCGAAAGAAAATCGTAAGCTGTACAGGGTCTCTATTCTAGCTGAGGATCTCCGAATCTCTGGGAGCTTGGTCACCGGTGACAGCCATTAAGCCATCAAATTGATCGCTCCTCGATCAGTGGTCCCCGGAAGCCACGGAAAAGCCGCCTCGTCTACCGCTCGATTCCACGCTCGTCGTAATCCCGCCTTTAACTGTCGGTGCACTCGAGATCCGTAGTGAGGATCGACTTATCGAGGGATATATTGCATGGTTGTTTCTGAGAATATAGTCATCGGCTCGAGGTTTTAGTGGTTTCGCGATAGAAAGGAGTCATCTTCTATCCGCCGACCAGTCGATACCAGACCTCTCGAACCATTCATTTCCGACTCAGTCGTTCTCTTGTCAAGAGTCTGACCCAGGATCTTTGCGGACGCCACATCCTGCATTCGCCTAGATTCGTCCTCACGAGTGAAAGACCTCACTAGATCAATGCGCTGATGCAGAGGATTCTGACATGTGTCCCCTGTTGCTCAAGATCCTGGAAATTCGACTGCTCTCATACGCTCGCCCCTTTGATGGAGCAGCGCCAACGTCGCGCTCGCTCCATCCGATTACCGGCTGTCGGCGCGGGCAGGCGGCGGATCCAACATCACAAGGAGACAATCTTCATTTCTCTAAATAATTTCCGACATCCTCAGAAGGAACTCGAACATGGGCAATGAGGACAGGAGAATCGAGAGCCTATCAGCGATCTGATTGAAGGAAAATCTGCGGTGTACGCCGTGTCGGGGAAACTCGGACGGGATTCAGCATTGGCGTAGCCGTCAAAGATCAAAAAGCGGGTTAGAGCTTATTTCCCGCTTCCCTTCAATAGAACCTATGGCTAATACTCGGCCATCCTACAAGTCACACTCGAGCCGTTCTCTTGGCACTGATCAGAGAGTTTTTATCCCCCTGCGATCTCGAGCGCTTCAGGATTCTTCACACTACAGTACGGCAAAGTCTCCCATCCTCTAGAAAAATGGTGTCGCGGCATACCCCGCCTGCTCTTCCGTTCCCAGAAGAATCCGTCCGATCGATAACACCTTTCGTATGACCTGCTGTCGAGAGTCGATACGAACGATGATCGGTGCTCGATGTATGTGGGGAGCACCAAGCAACTGCTTCCTCTGCAATCGAGTGAGAAAGGATGCTCAGGAAGGCTTGCATTGCTCAAATGTCCATCGGAAAACAGCGGAGAGCAAATAGTAACTCGACACGGAGAGACAGCCGAGCTCCCTCGGTCTGCGAAGAAACATGTACATGTAGGGCGTCTATCGAGTATCAGTCGCGTTGGGAAACATGTTCTTTTCCGCGAGGAAAAGTGTTCTGTGTTCGCATATATTATTTGTGGGTCGCTGTCTGTGACCATATATCGATGCAAGAAGATGACGTCCCACGCCGAATCTGAACGCTCCCTTATTCCGTCGGAAGAAGCGCTTGTCAAACCCAGAGAGAATCCCGTTCGAGATATTTTCCTGAGTCCAACACAAGGCGCTAGGATCCCATACCCCGACACACTTCACACTTTGTAACGCGATCAGATACAGATCGGTCTTAAGTCATGTCCAGGAAGAAAATCAAGGACAGAATTTCCGCTTGAAAAACTCGATAGCTGGATTCTGAGCACATGGACTTCCTCCTGAATTTCTGAGTGACATGAGGGAGATTCCGACTCTGCCCCCGACAAGCTCCGGCTGAAGGTCACGGAAAGCCATGATTCACTGTTCTCTTCCTTAGTGTCGAAACATTCCTCCCGTCGGGAGCATCTGTTGTATCATATCCCTGGATCGAGGGCAGCCATGCCGGGTCACATTTGTTCAAGAGTTGCGCTGGTGCGGGAAACCAATTCACCTCGCATGCTTTCCTTCGCCGTCCCCGCAAAAAGGGGAAACCAAACCACTGCCGGGCCGCGCAGACGTGAATGAACTACGGCCTCAGATGGGGATTCGGAACACATATAACTCTAACGAGCTGAATCAGCCGTGCACCCCTATCGCTCGAGAGAACGCTTCAAACGTGCAAATGGGCCGGGCTGCGACATTCCATTCGATGGCGAGGTCGTGCTTCCTGACCCTGAACGAGGATTATTGGAACTCACTCGGAGTATCCCCTACTTCTCACCATATTGAGCATCAACGTCACTCTAATCTGCAATGCTGAACACAAGTCACCAGCAGCCTTCTGCACACATTTCCGGATAATTGCCCAATACCCTCCGACTCCATCACGCTCTGCATCCGTTAAGAAAAAATATCCTGCTTCTCGCTGTCCCACCGGCTCGTTGTCTGATGACGGCCTGGCCCAGTATAGAGAGCTCGCGATCGGGAGATTTCCGATCGATTATAATGATTCCAGTCTAGTCAAACATTGACTCGGCCTGTGTCTGGTTACTAATTGATCGTCTCGCCGGAGCTGATAATCCACAAGCTCTTGAGCAGCATTGGGAGAAATCACTCAAGCGATCAAACGTTGGCAGTCATCAGAAAGTACGCCATCAAGACCGAACTTCTTCGATTTTTTTTCATTTTACGAAGCAGACGGAGCTGTAGGCCTGAAGGCGGAGGCGGACGCCGTGTCGAGACCCTACAACCCGAGCATTGGGAGCCGAACACTGTCATACCAACCCAATAAATACGAACTGGTCTCATTCGGCGTTGCATGTGGCGACTTGTCCACGGGATAGAACTTTGGGTCCGATCTTCGGTCCTTCTCCGGAATCGATTCCTGTCATCGGTTCCCTTCTCGCTCGTCGTCTGGGGTTCCGCGAACTGGCGAACAACTTTCAGTCGGCGCAGAAATCGACGATACGATCAAATCATTGATCAAACATTGCAATCGGCATCCCCGCTCTCAAGTCGCAAAGACCTACGACGAGTGCCATGTCAATAACGTTATGGAATGCGGCGAGCCATGCAAACGCTATCCGGGGATACACAGAGTCGTAGTATTCCGCCCCCCCCCCCACTCGATACGAAAAAAGGAGATGCAGCGGTGAGGCAAATCGCGAAACCTCTGAGTCAAGAGACCTCGTCTTCAGGTTTTCGGTGAGTCGTCGATTCTTCTCCCTGGTTGTTAAGATTCGGAAATCGAAGCTTGATGAGGCAATCTTCGGCGGACGGAAAAAGAGACGTGGACTACGACAAGAAGGATCGAGAAGAGGACGAAGAGATCCACAATAACAATCGAAAAAAAGATCTACTCCCTCTAGTTCAAGCGTGTGCTCCTTATTCGCCTCCTCTCCTCCTATCGAGGACCTCACTTAATGTCAGAGTCGTCGTCCGTGGATTGAATCGACGATAATAAGAAGACCGCTCGAATCAGGGTCTCGTGAGCGATAATCGAAGCGAATACGGAACGTAAAATGAGAAGAAGAAATCGGATGGGGCGCTTGCGAGGAGACCCATCCACGGAGGAGCAGGAAAGGGAGCGGAGGTTAATGCGAAAAGGAAGGGGTGACCTGTAGCCTAGAACAAGATGATCGGAAAAACATCAGCGGACAGCATGAATATACGCCTTATCCCTGTCTGTAGAGAATTCCTACGGATTGCTCTCCGAGTTTCCCAGCACAAGCGGATTCCGATAGAAGGTTTTCGACCGCAATATCGATGCGGGGGCAGTAGCTCATGCCGGAAAACAAGAGGCCATGTCGTAGGGAAGATTTTCTGCTGATGCCCCCCTGGAGACTGAAAGAGCTCCACTCCGGGTATACGTGGGTAGAGTGCCCCCTCCGTACCTGGGTTCGCCCCCATGTGGAGACCTCTGTCCTTCGAGTCGAAGGTGGGAGGCCGCCAGGACCTGACCTCTATTGGTGGAGCAACAGACTTGCTCGGTGATTTAGCGAGATTCTCTTCACCCGACTCCCCTTCTCGGGGATGGAGGTGAGCACTTAATCGTTGAGGAAACAGCCCAATCTTGCAACTTTGTGGTCCGCACGTTCTAGGAGAGGGACGATTCATTCCCCAGACTACGCTCGACTCCATTTGGAGATGATTCCACTCCGGATAGGGCCCGGACCCAAGATCGTGGCGAGAAGAGCGGCGATAATCATTCATAATTAAAATGCTCCAATGACCTGTATTGGAGTATATGTTATTTGTGCGCGTATACACGGTCAATTAGCCTTTCATACCAAGCGCGAGATAATTTTTGTCCTTATTACTTCACTTACCTACTTTATTTGCTACTTTGTGGAGTCCGGCACGGCACAGGAAGTCTTCCCCCTGTGAAAGATGTGGCTGAATTGGAAGATGACGTGATACATCGTCTCCTCGTAGATGCCACAGCTGAGACAGTTTTTCCGATTTCGGGACACACCCTATGAGCTCTGGTTAGCAACATATTTCCCCTGGCCGAAGCGAGAAGGGCGCTCCATACACTGGTACCGTATGTGAAGCTAGAAGCTAGCTCGTCTTCGGGAGCATGCTGTCTCTCCACTTTCTTAGATTCGTATCCTTTCTTAGATTCGTTCGTTGAACGTATCCTAGAGCGGGCGTCCCTCTTCATCGAATTGGTTTTCTCTGGAGAGAGTTCCAAAATTCCGAAGATCGCTTTCGGCCATGTATTTCCTGGCATTGATTCCACTCTTTCGGAGCATCTCAGTTTGCTCTGGGCGTCCCCCTCAAAGGATGACCGCAATTGCGCCTTCGACGTACTCGTTCTATTACTTCCGAGCCTGGTATCTCCGGTGCCCGTTTTCCGGCTCTGTGTTGGGCTGTATCCGGGGTGTCCATGAAATTAGCTCCGCTAACCAAGACCGGCTCGGGATAGGTGAGTTTCGGGGCAGCGGTTGCTCCGCTGTCATATAAAGATTCCGAATTAGTTGGAACTCAAGAGAAACGTCGCGTGCGAGGTGGAATTCGCCCCTTTCATCCGGGCTTTCCTCTGTACACTGAGGCAGCTCCTGGGATTGGATAGGGTTATGCCCAGTCATTTAGTTTTCAGCCACCGAGATATTTTGACCTCGGATGGTCAATTTTTTCTGCCCACCAACGTCGTGGGCAAGACAGACCACGACGGCACTCTTGGGTCGTCGTAACCGGGGGCAAGCTCTCCGTAGCCGCTGACGCCCGTTGCTCGAAGAGCTCGCTGAGGATAGGGAGCTCAAGTCTGGCGACATTCTTGTTCGCGAAGGCTGGACTCACTGACTGAGCGTCAGCCTGATGCAAAAGAGCAAACCCGCGACGCAGCCTCCCTCGATCCGGTTCCCCCTTTAATCTAATCAAGTTTTTTGGACCTCCAAGCTCCTCCGGCTCTTCCAGCAATCTGCAATTTTCAAGGGATTAGTGACAGAAGGAATGCTGAGTTTCCTCTTCGCACGCGGAGGAGAGATTTTTAGAGTGACGCATACGTTTCCGCTAGACATGTGGGTCCTTGTTCGTGACGCCCAATATTGTTAAGTTCTTCGAATAGATTTCCATCTCCATGTAAGACCCCCACCACTCTTCTCTGCTCCTCAGGATACGAGGAGATCGCTGCAGGGAATCGGCATCTTTCTGTCCGTACGGAAGAAGTTGAATTCTTTCATTCAAGTTTATTTCCAGCGGAAACATTGTATCCCCCCGTTCCGCCAGAGGACGGATCCTTACCGATGTCGAGTGGCTTTTCGCGTGCGTTGATTCATCCGATGATGTTTCGAGATCGGCGATTAAAAGATACTAGCTCGGCCTTAACCGCTCGCCAAGGTCGTGGCGGTGGGCGGGACGACCTTTCCGTTCCACGAACGACGGCGGATAATGAAACTCTAATACGTTCATCGACGATCACGCCTCCTGACGCTCGCCCGTCGTCAGCAACATCGACGACCAGATTATTCTCCAATATGGACAACTATCCAGATCGGGAACAAGCGAACCCCCATCCGTTGTACTGATCGTGTAGAGCGAGTGATGTGTCCATAAAAATTCGCCTGGTTGCATCGCTAAAATGGTCATGGGCTCCTCGTGGCTAGAAAACCCCCGCCTCAAGCAAATGAGCATCAAGGTCTTCCTTGAAAAGAGAGTCGGAATGCCTTTCGGCTCACATACCGCGTTATTCCCGCTCATTCCACCCCATAACCATTTCTCGTCGTCAGCTCGCTTTTGGAAGACACAAAAACTTATCGAAGGCGAGCTGGCAGAGCGCGTCTGACTCAGCTCAAAGTCGCGGAAGCTCTTCGGAGAGAGAATGTTCGCGTGATGTCCGTAGTGTATTGTGCAGAGTGCATTAGGTGCGCTGGGCGAATTCTCCGCGAAGTCGCGCCCTCTTCCTCTGCGCGATGCGTCTGTGCTTCTCGTGGGAAATACCTTGGAGGGATCCTTAGTGGACACCTGGAGAGCTCCAGAAGGAACTCGATCTTTCCGACGTCGCGACGCCAGGGTTCGACTCGGCTAGGCATTTGATTTCTGTCAGAGCCCTCATACGATATTCAGGAGGCGAAGGTGCCGGAAAACAGGTTACTCACGATGGGGCTCGTTAGCTAGAGCAGAGTCTCGAGAATAGATCCATCTAATCATGCTTGCAGCTGCCGTGGCTCTAAATTACGCATTGGAATCAATATCTCGTCCCGGGCGCGTTTTTCCGAGCCACGGTAGCTCCCTCCGTGGCTCCAGGAGCCTCGGTTTTCTCATTATATCTGTCTGGAATGGAGCATGCTGCTCCAGATATAGCGATACGAGAAGCGGGGCGAGAGGAGATCGAGTCTCCATGAGTAGACTGTATAGATTTCCCAGCGCGCAGTTCCTCAGCGGTATTAAAAGTTTTGGGCCTGCCAAGAGAACCAGTTCACCTGCCCCCCTTGTCGTGAAGATCCACCATGAATCGAGGCTCAGGGAGCATCGCATCGGAATCGATCCACGAAGTACTCGGAAAATCCAATTATGATAACGACTCTCGCCGCATGTCGTGCTTTCTCCGGTTAATTCCACAAGCTTGTGCTGATAACGATCGCATCAAGTACGATTTCGGGGAACCGCTTCAAGTACGATATGGGTCTCCAAGATAATAATTCGATACGACTTATACATGGAGAGAAGACAACACCTCCTCGAGGATCCGTGACCGTGGTCTATTCTACATATATGGTGTAAGCAGAAATTACGCCCCTCAGGTACACACTCGCCGGAGATGGATGAGAGTGATACCGGTATTCTTTCTACAATCAATTATATCCGCAGGAAAGCATGGATGAGCAGCCCTGTCTCATTCTATGCTTTAAGAAGGATCACTCCGAGGAACTTTTGGTAGTTTCGCGGGTATTCCTATACGAGCTCTGATCTGAAATGCGTGTCGCAATCGCGGCGTCGAAAGGGGAAAGAATGAAGCTGCGGAGCCAACGACGGTGCATCGGCAGCCGTCGGTAGGTATTTGGTTTGCGGTCTGGTGTTTTGACAGATAAACTTGACATTTAATCTTGTCATCGACGACTATCTAACGAAACGCGGCGGGCACACACGCTGCATTCGCCGCGCCTCGGATCCGGCGGCTGCCAGACTGATGCCACAGGATATAGCACAGTTTACCTCCCCAATGGTCACCGAAGGTTTCGTTCCATGCGGCGATCGGTGATTCGAGGTGAATCGTTGGCTGGGCAGCTTTCTGAAGAAAATCATGAGCAACATTTATGCGCACAGCCTACCATCCCGGGGCAAGAGGATACCAGGGATCGCTTCATTCCTTAAGTCCCTAATTTCTCGCTTTCGTCACCGGAGAGCCGCTCTCTACGAATCGATAGCGCTGTGAAAGACCCCGATCGAGCTCTGTGTGTTCGACGCAAACCGCTGCAACGTCTTTTTAGTTCTCGAAACTCGAGCTTCATTCGATGTTTGAAGTAAAGCAATCCGAAGGCGGTCTCCGGTCGATGACTCCGATAAGCCGATAGCCCTCGAGAAGTGTTGCCTGTGGAGGATCACTTGAACGATGCCGAAATTTCTTCTGATGGTTTTCGATCCCGAAAAGTAGAACATGGATGAAGATCAGCTGACACACCCTCACCCCTAGTCATGTGAAATCCAAGGATCAGGCACATGTTCAGTCGAACAGTTCAGACAGCGTCAATGGTCGTCTCAATGGTGAATATCTTTCGAGTCATCAATCAACAGTATAAGAAGGGAGACAGAGACTCCAGATCTTGTCGATGAAATATCGATGGAAACGTGTTGTTTGTGATAGTTCGCGTTGTAACGCAGCGAAGAGTCTTCACCGCGGTCTGGTCCGTACACTGAATCTACGCAGATTGTTCCTTGAAGCGTCGAAAGGAGTATGACACGAAGATGGATCGCTCCACACACAAAACAAGCATCGAATAAATTGAAGCTAAAGTCTGCGTTCGATAGAGAGGTCGCGCACGGGGCAGTCCGCGATTCAGCGCACAAAAGGAGCAGCACTCAACATTGCTCAAACGGACACTGCTACATTTGACGTTTATGAAGATCCGACCGAATGTCCACGAACGTTCCCGCTCAGTCTTCGGAAGTTCCGAGAGGTGTCAACGGTTTCGAAACCACATTGTCGCAGATGAGACTTTCCTGCGAAGGTCTCCGACCTTGGAAGCATCCCCTCTTTCTCATCGAGGAAGGCGAGTGATAAGCCGCCGAGATGGATGATTTTCCGACAAGTGCGATGGATTGTAGCAACTCTTGATATCGAAAATATTGACGGAGTGCTCGAGAAGGTTAGCGCGTCTCCTGAATTTCTCGTCATCCTTCTCGATGTTGAAAGAGTTCCGCTCGAAAAGCAGCCCGAAAGGAAGTACCGGAGGGTACGCTCCACTCAATGCTGAACTCCGCTCCCGATTTCTGATGTGAGTCATGGCGGTCGACGACCGAAAAATGCGCAACCGCAGTCGCAGGTATTCGGTCGCAGTGTCCATGGAGGCTGTTTCCTGCTGCATCGGAGGGAACCTTAGATAGGCCGGAAGGATTCTTATGAACCCAACGAGTCCGAGGGACTCTATTTTCAAGCAGAAAAATTCCGTGAACCACCGACAAACCGACTCAACCACGCCAAATATACGGCAGGCTCAATCCAATAGGGCGGCCTCGATGAAGCTACTCTATTGAGAACGTCGGTCCTCGTGACAGGTCAAGGACGTTCCCATCTCTCATCTCGATCCGAGATTTGCTCGTCTTATTGCTCAGTGCACTCTTCGAGTCCCGATACTGAGGCCAGGGACAAAAGAGGCATCGGTCGGAGGACCTTCATGGGATTGGCTCATGCATCGCTGGGCGCCTCTTCCGTGATATTTCGAGGGAATCTGGCTCTGGAGGGACCTCAGAAACTGTTAGACGACGAACTTCCCGACTTTTTCCTCGAGCGCGGAACCGAGATCTTTCGACCAGCCAACCGGGGATTTCGCCCGACTTTGCGGAAGGATGACTTTGCCCACCTCCTCGTGCTTTGATCGACACGCGACGTCCCTCGGTCGAGAGCGCTCCGGGGGTTAGTGAAAGTTATAGAAGCGAAAAAAATTAGGACCAACAGAGAAGGATGATCAGAGAAACGATCCTGTGAAGATTGCAGGCTTTTGAAACAAGGAAGCTCCCTGTTTGGGATAAACTCTAGGTGAACCTTCGTAATTTTGTAATTCCGATGAGCCGTCCCAGTTATGTAGACGAAAATAAGGCATTTAATTTTGCATAAGCCCAAAGTTGGGGAGGTTTGGGATCTGAATACTTGTGGAGATCCTCTCAGAGCGATTCTCTCGATCTACTGTGAGGGCATCACATCCCAGATTGCGGTTCGAGGCGCGGACGGTTACGAGTTTCAACTCGACATTAAAGTAGGAAAGGAAGAAGAAGCTGCTTTTGTCAAAAGCTATCAAATGATGGTCACCCTCATCTCGGCTTATTCTTCTTATTCCGTGAATCTTTGCGCGATGATGCCGCAATGACGAGGCATATATTTATTCGTAGCCTCGATTACACCGATTTATCGATTCTATCGTCATTTCTTTTTGCATTCCCATCCCGATGCATACAATGAACACGAGGCCTATAAGAGAGGAAAGAGCTCCTTTGTGAGGTAAATCTCGGATACGCCGCTAATGAAGGGGGAGCCCGACAGGCTGATTGATCGATTCCGCGGTTCCCTCCGCTACCGCATGGAGGAATCCGTGGCAGGTCCCTGCCGCCGATCAATCATCTTAGAATATTGGGCATCAATGATTTCAATCAGACTTTGCGGTGGATTTACTTCTCTCTATGGGAGAGCTTGCGATGGAGGATCCGAGTCCCTGAGACGAGTCGGAAGCGCTTCATCGATTCGGGGGATCCCATCTTCTGGGGAGTACAGGATAGTTATGAGCGGCTGTACCCAAAACTCAAGCTCAACGAGGAACAAGTGATCGAGGCCCTTCACTATGGTAATATAATTTATGCTCAGTACGTCTCGAACCAGACCACGAGCAGAGAAATTATTTTCAGTTCCCGAGAACCCAGGGAGTCACAGTAGAGCCGGGACCGAGCGTGAGCACCGCAAGCTTGCACGTAGAGGCTTATGCTCTGGCTATGTGGTGAGTCTGCTTCCTCGATCCGCTAGGAGCTTCGATCGAAGTCAGCTGTTTCACTCTACACCATCGGAGAAAGTAATCGTGTCACGAAATCCAGCTACGGCCCTTGCTTTAGCTGCGGGAAACTGCCTCAGTCGAGGGAAATGAAACGCTACCCACTTTTTTGGGGCGTTTACTCAAATCCATGGCGACACAAGTAATCGCGCTGGTGAAACTAGAGAAAGCAAAGAAAGAAACACTTCAAGTAGTGGGAGCTTCTCACCCGGTCTGACGGGTTCTGCCGGGATGTGTTTTTCCTCTATCTGTTCCCCCTATCCAGTCAGTCGCGGTCGGGCTCCGGACGGACAGCGATCGAAAGCAAACCCGCGAGTGAATTCATATCGGATCTTCTACTTTTCGAGGCACAACTCTCAGTCCACCCGCATTCCAGCCTGCTCGCGAAGGACTCGCTCCCCTCCGAGCAACCTCGCGCACACGAATTTTCCCTCATCGGCACTGAAGTTTCAGATAATGATGACTGACCGAGCGGAGCTTGGTTCGGAATCGAAGGCTTCGCCCGTGGAAGGAGCCGACGGGAGGATACATGAGACAGAGTAGTATCGTCCGTGGCCGTAAATGTCCAGAATAGTCGAAGCGCCGACTCGGTCCGCTCACAGGTTCCAGCGCGTCGGGAAGGATTCGCCATGCCTCAGTTTTTGGACGTCTGTATTTTAAGCGTGGATCGCGACCGTGACCATCCTGAGGTCACGTCGGGACTATCGACATCGCAGTGTGGTCGCACATGCGTCGTGGCCTATAGTTTGAGTGTTCAAGTCCGCGAGCGCTTCCATACTGATTTTTTTTTCTGTCTACCTACATACTACAGGCTTATCGCTCCCCCGGGACCGGAGATTTTTCACTGAACGCGGTGTAAAGGCTGTCCCCGCAAACAAGTGAGAGAGTTGTCGCTTGCCAGGATATCTAGCTAAACAAATCGGTTATACGGAATGACAGAAAAAGAAGAGAAGAACTTCTCGGGACGCCAACGAAGCGACCGATCGCCTTGACTGGTGGTGGTGACGATGTCCTTCAGGGCTCGGGGCCCCGTGCGTCGTCGTCGGCGGCTAATGATATCAGAGCGTGGCCTGCTAAGGCTCCTATTAATGCTAGCTTTCTCTTTTTCACTTTCGTCTTGATCTGGTGTGTGATATAATGTCATCGATCTGGCGGAGCAGTAATTTCGCAAGGCGCGATCGTTACTGCGAACCAGTAGAGAAATCGAACACAAGGTTCTTCTGACCATCAGAAGTGTTCTCGTGTAGCCCCATCAAGAGTCGCTGGCTCACGTTCTGGGATTAAGCTGACTGATTCCCCTCTTCTTCTTCTTCCGCCTGTTTCATGTTCTTCATCTCTTTCGGAACCGCAAGACGGTAATTAATAAATGCCTCGGCCGACATTGCACCCGACCCGTGAACCTTGATGAGGAACAATCCCATTGTATCGAAGAGAAAATTTTCACCGCTTTATATTAGCACAAAATTAATATAATATTATGATGATATTCGAGCCGTTCGTTTTCCTCATGGTATTACTTACTGAAATTTCTTTCTGGCCGACGTGCTCCAAACTTTGGTGTTCTATGCCTAGGGTCAGACCATTCTGATTATCCGGCGCGACAACTCCGCTTTCGGGACATTCGCGGTACCTTATATACATTCTTATAGGTAGTAGGTAGCTGCTTTATCAATTCATGTTCGGAAGCGATTCCGCCAGAGCTGGAAAAATACGACGCGATCTCTGGATGTCCCGTGCTTGGTTAGTTTCGTATGCTAATGACGACCCCTCCCTGTCGATGATGCCCAAGTATCCGCTTGGATGAGGGAACGAGGCGGACCTGTTGTCGCGAGAGGAAAAAAACGGTTCCGAGGTGATGCTATCGAAGGATCGATTATTGGGAGCTCAAACAACGCCCTCCTGAATTTAATCGCTTTCTCGGGCATGGCTTAGGTTTAGCAGACTAGCAGCACATTGCTCACGATCGAAGAGGAAACTCTCGGCCGGGAGGCTCGGGTGGCCATTCTGATCGGACTCAGCAGAATGCGAGGATTGGCAGGAGGTGGAAGGGCGCAAAAGTCAAAAAGGTAGATCAAAACTCCGGAATCTTTCGCCGTCGCAGGAGGATGTGTCGACTCCGGATGACTTCCATCCCCATGCCTTCCATTCGCCATCATTGAAAATCATAATCTTCAACTGTTTTCCGCTACGACGAAAATCGTCACCGCGAATTTTCATTACAACGAACAGATGTGAGCGAGGTTCGTTCTAACGGGATTTCACTGCACATCCGACCGATCTGAATCTAATTTCGAAGCATCTCGGATCAACGACATCATACAGTAGAATGTCGTCGAAGCTAAAATCGCGCGGGACCGATCACATCACTTCGTTGTGATTTCCGGTTTAAGGGTTCTGCCTGTTACGAGATTTCATTGTATGAGAGAGATTACCCCAAGAGACACATTGTAGCCAACGGGCGAATAATAGTAGAAGAAAGAAGACCCTTCCCTTCGAGTCGTTCTCGGGCTTTCACTCACTTCCTCCGTCGACCGCTTGCATCCCAGTGTCACCGGATTTCGATCCCTCCCAGTCGGCAAGCTCGAGCTTTGCCGAAAAAACGAGTCGACGACTTGATCGAACGAACTGTGTCTGAACAAACGGAATCGACCGATCGACCGACCCACTGTGTCCCGAAACGGTAGGTGTCAATCAAGACGCTACGGCAACCTTTTGTCAGCGATTACGTACGGTGCGGTCGTGGACATAGCGGCTCGATCACAGGGAACGAGTCGCAGTCAGTTTCGCGAGGGCGGGTAGGAGAGTCCGACGGGATGGCAATCGTTCGGCGATTCTTCGATGGACGCTTCTCGGAACAAAATGGTAATGAAATGAATAAAAAAAAACACCCGCTCGCCGAGTCGCGTGGCATTCGGTAATTATTGACCTTCTGTTCTCGCAACTCGCTTTTCCGCCGAGAAAACCAACCGATAGCCAGCCGAATGAAAAGACGGTCGTCAGGCGGGCGAGTGGACGCTCGCTCGGTCGCTCGTATCAAAAGTCTGGCAAAAGGAAAAAAAGCTTGTTTCGCTCAACAAGGCGGCGCGGCGTCCGGGCAATCGCCATTCACCCCTTACCATTTACGGAGTTTTCACGTTCAAATGTGGACATACCTTGTTAGCGTAACCGCAGTTGACCGAGCTTACCACCGTCGCCGCCACCGCGACCATCACGATTACCGCTGGACGATGCCAGCGGTACGGCAGGCGCTGATTTCGAACGACTGATTGTGAGTTGAACAAATCTGAATCTGTTGTCCTGAGAATTCCCCGATCGGGTGTTGGCTTTTCCGCCCCTACAACGTACAGCCTACCACGAACGGGAAGAGCAGGGCAAGCCAACGCTGTAAGTCTCTTGATGCTTATCATCGATGTTGTTCTTCATTTTTGATTGACACCTCTCCGGACGCAATCGGAAATTCAGTCTGACCGTTCGGTAAGCCAGTTGGACGCTCCCTCGCACACCGGTCGATTCGGTCAAGTACAAAGTGCCTTCCGCCTGCAATCGTTGCGTTTCCGTCGACGGGATTGCCTTCGGAGCACTTGATGTAAATCACGCCACGAGAGCCGCAGTCTACCTCGACTGAGAACGGTGTCATGACTCGTGTGAAGTGGCGTATTTAAGGGCTCGGGCGATGCCGATTGAAGTAGGTATTCCACTTCGAGAACAATCTATTTCCCAGCTACCATTCAAATATTAACTGATGATCGGACGTCAAAGGATTGAGTTTAAACGGAACTTCGGCAGTCCCCCGGAAAGTCAAGTGAGCAGGGCCCGTATTTCCGATCGTTGGCAGATGCCCGTGGAACAAAAGATACACGGACCTTGCTCGATCCTCCATCGTGAATCGAATCGATTATTATCGGCGAATCCCGCCCGATAGGGATGGAGAATATTTACCGGCATTGACACTTGACGGCGCTCCGCTGAAAAATACTCGAATCATTGTTGTAAAATGGAGCGGAGATGGAATCTCGAATGATGGGTGGCTGGGGAATTCTCTCGGGGGGAGCCGAGTCGCATGGAACTTTCCCTGTCATAGCCCAATCGGTGGAAGATTCCTCTTTATATGAGGAGTTCGTTATAGTTCTTAAGCGAGCGTTCGTATCATCCGCTCTCAAATAAATACTGTGAGGAATAGAAACCAGATGTAGCGGTTCCAATCAACATGAACTCTGCATAGTTTATGGCTGCATAGTTGCTTGATGGCTCGCGAGGGATCGCATCCTAGAATGAGGAAGTTGGAAGAGAAGCTCCAAGGGAAACCAACACGAGAGGGGAAGGTATAGTAACGATTATATTAATATAATAGCAACAACGATCATCCTCAATGACCAGTCGAATGCTACGGTTCCGGTGGCGAACTCCAGAAAGTTTTGTGAGGAGAACGGTGATAATTGCAACAACCTTCGAAAAAATTACACAACCGTGGCAGATCGATAATGGCACCTGTCATAACAGTGGGAAATTCCGGAACCGACTCTTCTTCCGCCTTATACCTAACATTTCGATGTCATTTCCGGGCCAAGTCTCCCAAACTAATTGTCCTCAATCCTCTCCCACAGTTGTCGAATCATATTGCAGAGACTCAAACACTCGCATCCTTCTTCCCACCGTCGAGCTGAATAAAATAATTTAAGCCTTGGGAAATCGCTACGTCTTTTCAGTGAAGTATCCACCCAATAGGGATGGGAACAGTGTTGTGAGGTCGTCCGCCATGGGAATGAATCAGAAAATGCTTGACAGGCACCAAACAGTCCGGAGGGAAGCGGAATAGCTCCTGTAACGGTGCCGATGACGATATGAGAATGACTTAGATGATTATGAAGGCCATCTGCCGGCGGGACCTTTACTCAGCGTTCGAACCTCTGTAGATTCGTTCTCTTTCTCGTGTGGATGCATATAGTTGTTTTCCCACCCGATCTGTCGGTGATTCCGTCTCAGTATTCTGTACCGTATCTGTCTTCGTTTCGTATGCAGGCCCGCTGTCCGCGTCGCGGCTAACAGTATCAACCGAAAAGACAGTCCGTGGATGACAAGCAGATTTTCTTCTTATTGGTTATTGGCATTCTGCTGACCGTCGGCAGGCTCCTCGTAATCGTAATACTCGTACTCGGCGTTAGGATCCAGTGTTGTGCTGGTCGTCCGGGGAGCCGGGGTCGACGTCGTCGCTGGTACCGTACCGCCTTGGACTGGAGCGGGTCGACGTAAATTTGGACGTGTCACGACGAGTCTGTTCGGGGCTTGAGTTTGCGAAGTCGGTGCTGGTGGGATGAAAGGAGCTCCAGGAGATGCGGCTCTGTCTGGTGCAGCATACTGAATAGGGGATTGCGTCACGCCAGTCAGCTGCGGTGCGATGGCAGCAGGTGGAGGGTTGCGGGAATTCGCGGTGGCGGCCTGTCTGGGCGGGAAGAAGTTCCCGGCTGGTGGACGCTGTTCTGGCGAAGCGGGGCTCTGCTGTGGGAACTGCTGACTGGATGGGATCTGCGGAGTAAATTGTCTTTGGGGTGGGCGTTGACGGATCGCGGGAGCAGCTGTCGTCGTGCTCGGACGTGCAGGAGGTCGTCGAGGGTTTTGAGGTCTACGGGGCGTAGCTGTCGAGGACGGCTCATCCTCGTAGTCATCATCATCGTCCTGTGGAGCGGGACGTCGCCGGGCGGCGGCGGGACGACGAGGTTCCAGAGGGAACAGAGCCTTCACTTGGAAAACACTTTTATAGTCGCCCTGGGTATCGATGGTACCCTGAACATTATCGTAGTACCGCTCCGCGAGGGGGCAGTAGACCTTGTCCTCGGAGTTGCAGATTCGCGAGCTCTGCGAGAAGAGCGTGCCGTTGGGGCAGGCGAAACTCATTTTCGTCAGTCGGTTGAATTGACCGACGGCACAGATGTGGTAGACTTGACACGACAGCTCAGGATCGGCGTAGTACTCGCCGGCGTTCTTGTCTTTGCACGAGAACGACGTCTTGGGGAAATCGTGCACATTGAGACCCAGCACGCCCTGGGCAGCCGCAGCGATCGCCGCCACTGCGAGGTACTTCATCGTGCACTAACGGCTGTGTACCGGGTTCAGGTCGTGTTCACCGTCGCCGTCGTCGGGACGCCGTCGACGTTTACGCACTAGGGCGGAGGTCCCGCAACAAACACCGAATCCTCGTTATCCGAAAGACAGCACCGCTGGAAACACCGAAAACCAACAAACTGAAGCGCGCAACGGTGTTTATCGGTATTATAGCACATGAAACGTCTTTCCACCGTTCCGGAGAGGGACGACGACGGTGAACATTTGCCGCTTGCCACACCGGGAGACACAACTCGAGAAGAATCGGAAGGACAAACGGACGCACCCGCCGCAGCGGTCAGACGCCACCCGCCGTTTTACGTCTGCCGGAAGAATGTTTTACACCGGGCGTGAAGGCGCATGGACACGGGCGCGAACTTTGAGCTTAATGTTCGTCATTCGCCTCCTATCTTGGGCAGCACAAAACACTCATTCCGCGCTCATTCCGCGCTGCGAAGCTCAGAAACTTCCTCTGGCGCATTTTCTCGGGTGGATACGTAATTTTTCAGGATCGGTATCTTCTCCTATCCCGAAGTCGAGTCCGCCATAATTATCCATGAAACCGTAGTTTTTCGTCGAGCTAATTCGCTCTTCGATTACTTGGCCGTCCCGGGAAAAAAACAGAGACGACTCATCCGGTCTCACGAGGCCTGACTCCGTTCAGAGGGAAGTCGACGTGAATTTACGATTACCCACGCAAAAACCGTGTGACAAATCAGCTTATTCAGTACACCTGCCAACGACCGAGCGTAAGGCGACGTTATTTCCGAACGACGTTTTGTGTTTGCTCACACTGACACGGAGTTCGGCAAACCGATGCCAAATGAACGACTAAGCTAGGACTCCGGTGTCCTTCATCGGACCCTGATATATCCACTTCGCATCCTGATTCGATTCTCCACTCCCACGGAAAAAGGAAACAACCTAAACCCAACGACGTGACGGAATGCGCCTCAGGTTCACGGCTTGCCAAACATGGGATGGACTCCTCTATCAGAAGCTTCTCTATATTCTGGGTGTGTCTCAGAGGCCGAATGGCAAGCCATTGATCTCTCGGGAGAGATTGTCGAAAGGAGGAAGAAAAAATCAGAGATGGACGGAAACTACCAGGAAACTGGTGCGGTAGATTAAGGCATGGGCTGGACGCGGAACGCAGATAGATATGGTAGAACAGGGTCGACCTTCCGGTGACCCCTGGATGGCCAGCGTCCGACCGTCAGTCAGTCGGTGAGTCCGTGTGTCAATAACCCCGGATAGCTCCGCCGGGTTCCAAGTTTTTCCGCTGTCCTCCTTATCACCTTTATAATAGCAGGACAATTTTCCAGGGGATATAATGCGCGGAACGAGACATATTCAACCTGTGACCTCTGCCGGACGCACCTCGGCATCGATTGAAACGAATGCCCGATTTAGCGGGATCAGTTCCAATGATTCCAATGATCGGGATATCCCAATGACTCCAGTCTTCATAATCGACTTCCCTACGCCCACGGGGTGATCCTCCGACATGGAACGTCCAGGCGTGGACGAGGCTAGAATTCTGGACCAGGTCTCCTCTTCAATATATCTTTCATGACCCGTTCCCCCGATTCCTATCCGCACCCCTTCGAATGTTTGACGGCTGCCTCGTATCCGCAAAGCGATCTGCCAACTTGAGATCGCATGCCTAGTGATTAGCTCGACAACAAAACGTTCGGCTAAGGAATCGAAGCATCCAATTCGATGATATGTACACGGACAGACGTTCTCGTAGGCTGTCCAGGAACGTTATTCTTCCGGCGTCCTCCGTCCCGTCTGGTCCATCAATTAGTCCCCACTGGTTTCCGGCCGCAAACTATACTTTACGATTCGTAGGAAGTCTGCCCACCAGCGACCTTACAAAAGATCACAAGGGACCCGTTTAGATGAACATGAACTGATTCTCGCTCTATCAGCTCGGAAGGATTCTGGCGGGTACAAACTTAAGTCTCACTCGCTCCGCATGAGATTCAGCGCACAATGATCATAGATAATCGAGCAGCATGAACTACAACACTCGGATCAATCGAGTATTGGATGAAATCCGGTCGTACCACCCGATTAGGGCGGAAAAATAGTTATGTAACCGGAACGGAGTGAAATATCATTTCCTCTGTGAAACTCGATCGCACCCTTATATTTCTGAACGGATCAGAGCGATCTGGTCGTGTACAAGAATGAGATTTTGATTTCTGGACGCGTCGCGTCTCTCAGCTATCTCGACTTCAGCTGAAGGTCAGGAAACAAACTAGGATTTCGGACGGCGAGCTCGGCGGACCTCTGTCAGCTCAAGATTCGATCGCGCATTTCGGAACCGAGCTCAGAAGAGGGGGATTCCTCCATGCTCGAGAAAGGAAAGTCCACGAACTGCCAGGCTGATTACAAGTGAGAGCTACGCATGTGTACAAATAAATGTTATCGGCTCACGACCTTGGAGATATGCGGTCATTTGGCGAGCAGAAGCTCCGGCTCCTTTAGCTGTTTTCGATAAGGCGTCAGGCACTGGTGTGCCCCGCGAAGTTCTGGCATGCATGCGGTGGGGTTGAGGTCCGTTGAGGTCTGGCCCACGTTTGAGCCTCTTGCTCTGCTTGCCAACTGAGCGAGCGAGCAAACAGACCTATGGGAAGAGCTTCAAAGGCGAACAATAAATGCTGACGCGACTTCAGTCCGCTCAAGAGCCGCTCGCCAGAAGGACTCGACGAAAATCAAAAATTTCATGTTATCCGCCGTAATGCGGCAAAACGCGACGTGACAACGGACAAGCCAAACAAGCCGCGCACGCTCGCTTCAAACAAGCCCAAAACGAGCCGCTAGACAAATCGCGTCAGCAGATTTTCTCTTTTCGCACGAGCGAGAACCGATTGATTCGCTCTGGATCTTGGAGTGATTTTCCCGCTCATTTCATGCCTTGCGATCAGTGAAGTGGGCTGTTATACTGATGATAAGTTCAGAGCGGGAGAAGCGATTATCAAATCGATAGCCGGCTGATTTTGTGCACCGAACTTTCGTTTTGCGTAACGGAATCATTTCATCCGGATAAAAGCTCATCTCGCCGGATATTCGGTCCGCCGACTCATTCCGGTTCGAAGTCTCCTTCTTCTGATGACTCTCGACCTCTCCTCGACTGCCCGAGGCACAAAAGAACGCGACGCGCCGGGAATGCCGATGAGTCGATGGAGCATGAGACTTAATCACCGCTCGGGAAGGTCTACGCTCTCCATCAAGATTCGAGACATCCTCGGGAAGCGCAAGTGATTCCCTTTTCCGCTGACCTCCGTCGAGTCAGCTCCCGAGGAGATCATGTGACAATGCCACCTGTCAATACGGTGTATCTCATCCTCACGGGCTCCATTCATTCATTCATTCCCGGTCTTGTTGCAGTTCGGGCAACAACCACCGTCAGAACCGACGAGAGCTCACTGAAAACAAGGAGCAAAACAAGATGCTCGATGAACCTTCTCGGTGACTGATCTGAGCCATCAGACAATGTCCGGCGAAAGAGTCGTCAGTCCTGTTTTCGAGGAGCGCCGGGATGACCAGGCACAAACTTCTCAAACTTCCTTTTATCCAGAAATGTGCGGCTGGAGCGAAATGATTCCGCAAGACTTCACTGCGAGTGGCGAAAGTGAAGGGAAAGTTCGTCAATCACCGCGGTATCGCGAGAAACCGAAATGAAATTGAAATCTGAAGCGTCGTCGGCCTGACTGCGATTTCACTTGGTACGGAACAGATAAGATGATTCGACGATTTTATTTCTCGTTATCTATCTTTGGTCGCTGACTGCGATTATTAAAATTGTGATCAAGTTGTAAAACCATATTTGAGCCTGGGAACCAGACGCTCGATTTCTTGAGTGAATCTGGGATCCTGAGATAGAATTGATGGAAAGATGAATTCGAGTCGGACCAATGTTCTCTTTTCCTCCTTTGCTGCCCAAGTCACTGCAATGGGCACCTCTCGATTCCCTAGAAGTTTCAAGTGAAGGAAAAATCTGAGGTGATTATTAGAAGCCAGGCTCCGACGCGATTCGACTTAAGCTCGGTTAAACCCTGTTCTTGATAATTTTCATAGTCTCCTGAAGTTTTTTCCCTCGGTTTTTGTTTCTGCGTTACAAAACTTCCTCGATTTAGCTCCGGAGCCACCGCGAACAGGGGGGGGTTCCAAAGGTAAACCGAGCTGTTCGCAGGAAAACACGGCAACGATAAATTCTCCTACGAGCTCTTTGACTTTTGGGTAATTTATCCCGAAAAATTATTTGTCTCCCGAAAAAGCATCCTCCTCTCCTCCCACGTCTTTCACTTTCGGTTCTATATTCCGAAAAGCGTGTCGTTAACCAGATTCCTCTATCCGGCTGAAAGTACAAGGAATGCTTTTGATGACAACGAAGGATATTGACTCACCCCCACAAACATTCACTTTTACTGGATTTAGCGATCCTGCCGTTCGACATTTAACCTATTTTATTCTACGCTCCGGGTGTAGCCTTTCACCGTCCTGCTCGAGTCGCAGGATCGATAAGCCTCTTAGCAAGCGTGCTCCGCTTTCATCAAGTTATTCTGTGGGGAAAATTCACGCGTATCGCATCAAACGTGTTCAGCTGAGGGTAACCCGCATCACAGTACGAAATGAAGAACCAAGGTTTAAATTCGCTGCAGAAAAAAAACAAGAGCATCCGCTTCGGCTTTGTGTCTTGTAACCGATATAAAGATTAATGAAAATAAACGGCATCCCGGTGGCTGCGTGGTGGCCGCCGCGTCGCCGCCGGTGAAGAAGACAAGGGCGAATGGTTTGTTTTGGTGGTGGCTGCTGCTGCTGCGGCTACGATACACACAGCGCTACCATAAATAACAAAAACTGACCCTCAGTCTCAAAGAATATATACGCCTCTATTGTGTGCCGTTGCAACCACTACAATGTATTCGAGCGGTTCCGCCGACGACGCACGGCGAGCCAGTTCGAGAGGCTGATCGAAGAGATATCTAAAATAACAACACTGGAATCGGAATGGATGAATGAATGAGTAAACCGGACGAGGCTCGTCCGGAAAGATTTTTGAGGGCGTGTTTTCACTTTTCACGGAAATCGGCGACAAAGACGCCTATACGCTCTCCCACAACGTCGACGATGCGAGCGAAGTTCTTCGACAAAAGCATGGACTACAAGGTTCCGCAGATCACTGACCGAGATTTCGTCGCCCCGACTAGAAGAATTATTCTTTCTTCTTTTCCGCTTCCAGTGGAAGAGTATAGTCACGCTTTTCTAAGGATCGGCGCTTCTTCCTACATGACTCGCGAATCCAGACAAGTCTAAGTGAGTTCCATCTTCGGAATCACGGCTGCGTCCGAAAAGTTTTCACAAATCTCTTGCTTGGCCGGTGAAGGGATTCGCTGCGGCTAGAGCGGGCTGCGTTAACTACATGGGATCGCATCGGCACGACTAGGAATCGAAAGAAGATTCACTCAGTCGATAGACCGAAGCCAAAATTTGCTTCTCGCGGGTTCTATCAATTGAGGGCTGCCCCTCGGAGGTACTGATGCATCTTCCCCCCGGGGAAGCGCTGATCGTCTCGCTCCAGGACTGATTATTCCCAATTCTGGCAGGTTCAATGACATCGCAGCTGTGATGTAGCAGAGAATCTCATACCTCCGCGAGCATGAGATGACGCGTCACTCAACGGCCGAGCCGGGAAAATTCACTAGCTCACAGTGGAAGAAAATGAATCCTCGAATGAGAAGATCCATGCAGCCGGTAGAATGGGTACCGTTGCCGACAATATGTCTGCACACGAGCGGAATAATTTTCACCCGACCATCGTCTTCACGTTTTCCGGGCCGTCATCGTAACGATCATCAATCTCGATCATGATTCCATCTTGCGACGCCAGGCTCACCTGTGAGGGGCTGGAGGAGGGTGTAGGAGCGAATCCTTCGATACGACGAGTTTGGGACGAATCCGTGATTGACTTAAGTGTTCGCTTTTGATTCGATGACAGTTTGATTGAGACTTATGATCGCCCGTGGTATCGCGAGACTTGCACAGCATTGAATGTCCTGCTGGGATCTATCCGTCTGGAATCCCAGTTTTTCCATCGTCTTCCAACGCTCCATGCTCACAGACAGATTTCCCACAATTTTTAGACACTACTTCCGAGGCGGCCGGATTTTCTTTCTCTTCGTTTCGAGCGTAACTATCGAAGCCTGAACCGAGCGATAAGCGGGGAAGGTCGCCGCCGGGTAGCTAACCGCCGTCGTCCCCGTTCCCGCGGAATCGAGACCTGTTCCCAGCTCAGATATTCTGCCTGCATAAGAATTTCAGCCGAGTACCGAAGCCATCAGCCGCAGCCTCGACCTTGTTGACAAAGAAAAACTGATCGAAAACGCGCCGAGAGGAACTCGCAGAGGGCTCTATCCATCATGGCCCAATCTCTGAATCAGTTCAGGAATTTTCACGGATCTGCTTTGGTGGCTATTCCATCGGAATACCGCAAGGGGCTCGGCGTAGCTTCTCTCCACGAGGTCGCTCTGTTACTCTGCGATAACCGCGCAGCGTCGTCTCCCACGGTCAAGAAACACCGTGATCGCACTTGGGAAGGCTCGCGAAGTCGGTTCGCTTATTAAATGATTACGTCGACACCCACAGAATTTTCGCTCTGGGATGTGCGTTGAAAATCCCTCACGAAAGCATCGCTCACCGAGCGTTTCAGAATTGAATAGAGTCTTATCCCCGACCTTCCTCCTCTGTTGAACCTGGGCTCGAACCTCGCGGGCTACGCGGAATTCTTGGAATGAGCTGTGAATCCCTGGAGTGAGCGAAACTTGCAACTATCGACAGGGGTACAGAGGGGATACGACTCGCACCGAGGAACAACCACCTGTCAGAGCGTTTTTTTTCCGTGCGTTTCCGGAAAGGAAGCTCATGCAGGCTCGTGTTGGGACAGAGAACAGAAGCGTAGTTTCGATTGATTCCCCTCGTCTCACGGCAAGAACCGCTCCCCAATCATGGGAGATCACTCGAAACTAACGATTCCCGAAAAGTCCAAATTCTGACCACCCGGTGGACTATTAGTAATTGACACGGAAGTCAAAGCGAAAACTCACAAGAAGAACAGACGTCAGCGTTTGGGGCGGTTACTTAGCAAGAACTTAGTGCACCAGAATGGCGGTTTCCAATTACGCGCGGGAAGAAGAAGAGCGAGGTAATTACCGCGGTCTCATCGGGATCTTTTGATTTGAATCCCACAAAAAATAGTTTCCTCACAGCCAGCGCATCCGTACTTTTTGTTGCGATTCCGACCCACTCGGAGAAATTATCCGTAGCGTCTTTGGCACTGCGATCACCACAATCCTTACTTGATTTCTATCCGGCCCAGGGACGGGGAGCTTTCGGATAGAAATTCTGGCTGGGGAGCCCGCGAGCGAAGCTCACACCGGAACGTCTCCTCGGCGGAGCTTCTTCGAGGACGACGCGAGACTCGGGACAAACTGCGTCACTCCTCCAATAATTTCTTCTCTCTTTCCCCTGGCGGAGATTTTCCCACCTACAGCAGAGCTTATCAAGACGAATCGCGGACGATCGCGAAAAGTTCGCCCGCCGTGGGCGAGGCTGGCCAGTTGTCCACCCAGAAATGGCGACGACTTACCTGACCGTGCATGACTTCCCACTTCTACCTGCCTGACATATATCATCTTCAGCTCTGCTCGCCTGCTCGCTCCGTCAGATAATGTGAACAGCGGTTGTCTACTTCCGTTGGGACGACGTTTCCAGTGGCCATCGAGTGCTTCGGTGGATTCAGAGACAATCACACAGACAGTGGTCTTCATTATGTTGATTGCTTGCTCGATCCTCATCATGGTCAGACCAATTCGTTACCGTTGTCAAAAAGACCATTCTGGAGCTGCAAGCATGTCGCATTTCCGCTAAATGGTGCTCTATATTAATCAGACGGGATCTTCTGGCTGAGTCAGTCCCGTGTGACCAGAAAAAGCGCAGAGTGCCCCGAGCCCAACGAATGATATATGAACCAACGTCGTCGGATCACTCCCGAACTCAACTGAGGCGATTGGAATTATGAGGTTATCGGCGAGAAGTTCGAAGGCCCTCCATTCTCCTCGTCCCCCGCTTTCTAAGGACCTGGCAAAAGTTCTCGCTTAACGATACCCACGCCATGTCTTCGGGAGTGATCGGAGGCATCCATCGTCTCGCGAAGGATTTCGTCGGATCATTGCTGGAACTCTTTTGTTCCGCGCTCGAACGAGCGGTAGAACATCCGATGGCACAGCTCCCGTCGCTCATCAAAACACATGCACGAGGGCCAGCGAAAGAACGATCAGTGAAGAAGAAGTTGGATCGGATGAGATGCGCAACAGTAGCTGCTAGAGGAGCAATTGAATGGCCAACACCACGGCAATACTTCGTGCCCAAGTATTCGGTCGATGATCGTCGAGAAGGATGGTCTTCCAACGAAGTCTTCGCTCGGCCACCTAACGAAAATGCCCTTGACACCGGAGCGAATTAGCTTTCATTTGACCTCTGAACGAAACTTGATTGAATCTGAGAAAATCGCTACGATGCGGCTGTCATTATTGCTCATTACAAATGGTGAGCAGCTCGCTCCTTCTGACAAAATATGAAGAACGTTCAGAAAGGAACGATAGGTGATGAATGAGCGCCTTGAATTCACGGATGAATCAGAAAGGATTCCGACAAGTGAGGGAATCGTAGGCGCTGACGCATCGTCGACGAGTTGCCCAGGACGAACGTGTATTCGATACATTCGACCATAAACTTCTGTCGGCGGCGATGCGAAGAATCGAACGTGCTTTATCTTTCCATTGGATGTACCTTCGACAGCATTTCTCCGCTCCATTCCGTGTGCCGGTGTTTGAGCGAATGATTTGCATCGATTTCTCGAGAACCCTCTCGACAACCATGTATACAGAATTTCGCCCTCCCCTCCTACCCCAGCAGCGGGAAGAAAACCTCATAGGAATGAATGACCTGAGATCATCTGGTGAACTCATCGGATGGATCTCTGTGTCTGTATCGGATCTCCCACGTACAGCGTCTGAAGGAATTGGAAACATCCGGGCTGTCGACAGGAATCACGGATGTCTGCGCACATCGAGGGGGTGGGGGTGACGAGAATGATCGATACTTTCGGAAGCAAAATTCCTCGACACCAGAGATCATTAAAAGTCCTTCGTGAACAGGAGCTGCAGCTCGGGTCAAACTTTCGCAAGAGGTTCACCCGGTGAAGGTTTCAAGGTGAGGCGCTGACGGGATCGTCGGCAACTACTTCGATTACGCCTCCTACCCGAAGAGAGACTACCCGTACCTCGGACTATGGCTACATCAAAATCACAACCAGTACATCGATTCGAAGTTTGAGTACCTAATACCCTCACGGAGAGAACATGTTCTTTGGCTCAAGCGGAGAACTGCGCCAGAACTTGAAGTGAGGCATCCGTCGACCCGGATTCATATGTCCTCCGAATCAAAACGTTTGCCGTCGAGTTCCAATCATTAGGAATCCAGCGTTGAAGGAGCCCTTGCCTGAGGGTTCTGAGGAGGCGCCAGTTGCTCATCATGTCTAGGCCATGCGATCAAATCAAGAGGAGGGAACAGTTTCCAATCCAGGAAGGAAAAATGACAGAAACTACAACGATGATTTATAGAAAAGTTCCATGTCCGATCGGAGACGGCTCCTGCGAGCGGACCCGGTTGGCTTTCGTC
Source organism: Galendromus occidentalis (assembly GCF_000255335.2). Classification (NCBI taxonomy): domain Eukaryota; kingdom Metazoa; phylum Arthropoda; class Arachnida; order Mesostigmata; family Phytoseiidae; genus Galendromus; species Galendromus occidentalis. The sequence continues at coordinate 745,945 of NW_003805518.1, read as the reverse complement.
CAAGCCTATCGGTTTCTATCGCTTTCCGTTCGGAATTCCGCCGCGTTTACTCAAAACACACAGAAATTCCATTGCGATCTGACGTAACCAATTGCATAACGACGGCAACCGTTAGCACGAGTGTCCCGTGGGCATGCTTCTATTTCAGTTGACGTTTCTCGTTGTAGATATCGAATTCGAGGCGAATTCCGATTTCTTGCTCCGTCAAAGCTCCCGTACCATGCCGCATCGCGCGTTGGGTTTCGATCCGCGCTAGCGGGAATCTCCGCAAAAGGTCATCGGATTTGATGCGGTGATCGTAGGAATGGCGATGAGAACGAATGAACGATTTTCTCGTTTGTTACCCACATTCGTTGGTGAGCGACCAAGCGGAGAATCGCTGAAAAAGAAACATGACGACGACGACAATTACGTGGAAATGTCCATCGGCACGTCGTTGGGTAACGAGGGTGGATGTTATCGTCGTCCGCTCCTCCCGGACGGCGACAACTCCCACTCGATGATCGACTGCGTTGTTCATAGCTTCTACTTAGCATAAACAGCGGTTACAGGCGTGCAACCACGCGTCGACAGTCGTATTTTCTGTAATCCCGACGTAAATCCTGCGATCGTCGCGAACTATAATGAACCTCTGGACGTGGGGTGAACTTTTTCTTCTCCCACCGATCGCACTGTCAATCAAACGGACTAATCTGCAGGGTGTGCCACCGAAGCCTCCTCATGAAGCTGATACAACGAATGAGTAATAATAGTACAGCTTGTCGCGAGCCGAAATGCGCTGAATTTTCCGACCCAACGCCAGGCGCTGCCCCTGACGGTGGACGCCACAGTACCACCAGCAGTTGCTGACGTTCACAGCTTTCCCATGACTTCCTTGCGCTTTGGAATACCGCCGTTCGATAAGCCGAAAAGTCATGCCTTGCATTCCCTTTCTCTCCGTAATTTCTCACTTTATCTGGGTGTCCTTGTTTTTGCCCCCTAGATTTTCCCACTCGATGTCTTAATCTCGTCGAGCTCTTTCACGAATAATTCAATCTCTCTTTGACTGCCTCGCCTTCGAGGGATTCTATACCTATCGAGGATGGGTGGACGAAGCATGGTCGACTTACCCCGATGCGACGCCCTGAATCAATTCATGATCGAGTCATTGGATTGTTCTAAGTGATTGGGTATGAGCTCACTCTGACAGATGATGCGAAGCAGCGTCCCGCTGGACTGCAGAGCCGGCTCGACGGGTTGGAATCGATCATGGAGGGAAAACAACGCGTTCCAGGGGCCGGTCGCAGATCGTACTTGTGCAAACGGTCATATCGCCAATGATCCTCCCTACTATTTTCGACTTTTGTGACACTACTCCCGCTCAGGACCAATTGAGCTTCACGCAAGCCTCATGCTCGGGAATAAAAATCAATATTCCATAAACAATGCGTCTTGGGTAATTTTTGAACGGAATTTCCCACACAGGGGAGTTGTCACCCTTTGTTTTGGTGATTTCTTCTCGATTTTCTACCTCATTTTTCCCGACGATGCTCGACGATTGTCTGCACGGCTTGATGTTACCGCGTTCTATCTTCATTCATACAAAAAAAAATCGTTCTAAAATGACGCGTGTGTAGACTCGAACGTGGAAACGATTTCACGATTCCTTGACCACGGCCCGAGCCGCGTAAGTTAAGCTTTTTGGAAGCAGGGTGAAGGCAGATAAAAACCGAAAGGCGATATCCCACGGGAGTGGAAGCATGATGAATAATCGAGAAGAAAAATCCTGCGAAAAACACAGAATCATGTAGAATGTAAACTATAGTCATGCTATTTTACGTCACAGTCCAAAGGGGCTGCGATGATCATGAACCCGGCTTTCGCTGCGAGCCCACGCAGGAGAGGCACGCCGTCGCCCTTCGTGTGTTCGCTCACCATCCCGTTAAAAGAAATGACACCTCGGTCTCGACCTCAGACAATTTTAATACCTTCTTCGACGGAGAATAAATATGAACTATCGGTAATCTAGATGTCGTGGGCATCAAGCGAAGTCGAGGAGGCTCGTCTCTCAGGAGGAAACCTTCCTTTTTCAGTTCATGGCCGAGCTTTCTCACCAGAGTCCCCTGCCCACATCCTGTATCTCTGGCAATATTAGTTCGGGTATCCCTCATGCATATCAAGGCGATCCTCAAATAACCTCACCGAACATCGCGAGACGTCTTGAGGATTCAAGAGGCTCGGAGGATGGTGTAAGCCTCCAATCAATTTTTGTATTGAGTAATGGCTCGCCTATTCAATCGGAAGATTCACCAGCATAGACCTGGCGTTTGATTCTCGAGTTTCGAGCGAAAGCGAAGCTACTGGTCCGGTTTGCTCGGGCGGAAAGTTGAGTTCTTCCGTCCGTACTGGAGAGTTCAGGGTGACCTAGGCAGCGAATGTACAGAAACTTCCTAATTCGCTCCCGCTCTTATATCCACTCATAAGTCACGTGGATTCTCGGGTAAGTCCTACGAGCTTCCAGACGGATACGTTCCGTCAAGGACTACGGAACTCTCTGTGAGTCGATACACGCAACAGATTCTACCAAACCGCCCGACAATGCCCAAATCCTCGCAGACCCCCTTATCCGGTGTCATTTACCTGGTTATCGAATTATCATCGATGCATACAGAGGAATCTGCTCGTCGCGGATGTTGGACGTCGAAGCATCGCCACGCGATCACGTAGTTGTTTGTGATTGAGATTGGGTACGCCTCAGATTCGCTGTATCGATTCTGGTCGTATTGTCACTCGATTCCTCTTCGAACGCGTAATGGTGAGAAATCCTCCATTTCTTCCCAGGGCAGCAGATCGTTCAAGGTTTCCGGGGAAGTCAGGAAACTCTAGTCTCGAAAAATGACCGGGTTGCGCGACCTTGACGTCGTCAGAAAAGTGCCACGCACCAAAGTTGTCACACTTCACATCCCAGGGGGGATAATCGAAAGAGATGAAAGCAAGATCCGCCTAGGAAGCGAGACTCCAGACGAACCCTTTTCTTCGATGAAAGCGCTTGGGAGCGGTCGCTCTGATGACAGATTCATTCCCGCGCCTATCCCAATCGTTCTGCGAGCGATTTTAGCGATGGAGACATTGCGGGAGTCGTATCGTTGGACTCGTTATGACCATCGCTCGTCGATTCGGAGATCGCTCCCTCGTCAAGCAAGAGAAGAGAATCATCCATTCACGATCTTCAGAGATAACAGAGCCACTCGAATACTCGGAATGAAAGAACACGTCGATGACTCTTGAAAGCCTCCAAAAATGTTTTTTTCTTCGCAACGATCCGCTTCTAATCGGACTGACCTTGACGTACAAAATGCTTCGGAAACATTTTCGCTGATTGCGTACGACTCGTCAATAATTCCTCACGGGACTCATGTCGGCATCGTCAGCGAGAACTAGCTTTGGTCGTCGTCAGCGGTGACATTCGAATTATTGAAAGCCGCATATAACGACGGCTTTCGCGCGCCCTTCCGTCCGCGCGTCGGCAAGCCCTCCCTCATGCCATAGGCTTGAACCGTAGACGACATTGGCATTCGCGTTAACACCCTGTGCAGATATCATTGCCACGGCTGATACAACGACCAGCGAAAATTACAGCTTCCATCATGGGGAGAAGGAGGATAATTTCTGTAAAACTTCCTCTGCAGACAGCCGTTCTTTCCGATATGAATGATCAATAATCGCGCCACCGTCATATGCCTTCCTACCGTGAGCCCTAAGTGCATAGGTACTTCGGATTTGATCATCGGACAAGTGATTCGATTGTGCATTGTCATGGAATTTTTTTTTCTGTTCACCAGACAACGCCGGCGACGTAACGAGAGGTCATCCCTCGTTGGATCCAAACGATGTTTGCTCACACTACCACATCGCGGTCCGCCAATTCGATCGCGTTGCCCTCCCGATGTTTTAAGTCACTGACTTAGAATTACTTCGCCGGCCCTCCCTGGTTTCTGAACTCGATCGGTCGGAATTTGCTCAGCATCAATGAATCATATTACGAAAAAGGCCGTTAGGTCGTTGCCTCTGAATATTCCGTCGTGCCCGGTCGTTCGATGTTCGTTCTCTTTACTTTAATCCGGATCCTTCGTGATTCAGTCCTCGTTTTTTCCTCGAAGTGTTTCGCCGCCTTGATGGCACCGAGTATTCCGGAATGCGAACTCGGACGACCTTGGTTATCGAATCGATGCCTTCCAAAACGGGCACAAATTTGCCACTGGAAACGGCAAAGCATGCGCTCGCTGGTCGTTTTGTCGAGAAAAATATTTACTATCGGGGCTGTTTGCCTTTCCCGGCAGGACCTGTTGATCCGAGAGAAAGTTCGCTGTTTACTCGCGGATTCCTTGTGTCTGGGTCGTTATTTTTCGAAGCAGTGTTCGCTACTGAGATAAGGGTTTTCTGTGGGTTGCCGCGCGAGCCTTCTGGATCGATCCTTGGAGCACGTATTGTGCGATCGGTGCTTCGCAGGTAGCTAATCATTCGTCGGAGACCTGAAAACAACGCCGAAGAAATAGAACGTAACGCTGGGATGTCACGGCGGAGCGGGCAAGAATGCACAATACGCGGATGCTTATCGCGATGTTTTTCCGACGATCGACGCGCGAACGACTTTGACCAACGAGTCGTCGTATAATAATGAATTGACATTCGGCCAAATCCTGACAATGGGCGGAAGCTGGAATCGATCTCGAAATATCGACCAAGGAGAACGGTACGATGCCAGCCACTCGTGATGCCTGGTGTACATCCTCCTCAGAGTGGGATTCTCGAATATTCGTTTGATCGATATCCTCGGAGAAATTCCCAGTCCCCTGGAATGATGGCATTCAAAAAACTTGAGTATCGAATGCTTCCCTCAATTCCCTGAACGACCTCCGTACTCCAGAGGCGTAGCGGGCTGGGGAATCACCTGCGGAACGGAGAAAAAATCACTCATAGTAGAAACCCGCCTCTCGGGTGATCGGGGTGAGACTCCCTAACTTACATAATAAGTTACATAGGCAGGGATCCGCGATTCATGCAATGCTTTTGTCGATCGACGATGGAGTTGGGTCGACTCATGAGAATCGTTATCCTATCGCATCGATCGGGTCCCTACATCGATCTTTTGTTTGCTCTCCCGTCTTCGGCGAACAATTCACTGATAGTTGGCCCTTGGAAGACTCAGACAAATCCAGAAAAAAATTTGCGCGGTGCCGACGTCTCGCAATCCCACGGCGATTGAATTATCCACGGTGACAAATGTCTTCCGTCACGAGCTCCGGTATTCCACGTCTCCACCCAGAATACAAATCCATGTTCGATGGCCGATCGTTCATCACTCCGAGCGTTGTCCTCTGTCTGTTTTACGACATACGGAGCCGCTGACCGCGTTTTATGCTTACAGCTGCCGTAAGCACAAGTTCTGATCCATCGCGAAGATTTATTGCATTGCGTAGGATCACGATTGTGATACTACATACATAGCTCATGGACTCCGAGCCGAGCAGAACTCTGGTTTTGAGATCGAGACAGGAGTTTCTGGATGGGTTGGTGCAGCCGATCGACGTGACAGCTCCGGTGAGTAAATGCGAAGACGGAGCACGAATCGTTTCGATTTGTTTCCGCACCTCTCGATGTGTCTCTTGAGGTTCTCGATTGCCTGATTGAACGTCGAGTCTCCGATATCCGCGACGGCGTCGTACGGAACTTCTCCGGGATCCCGTGTTGCTGTTCCGGCTGCTCAATAATAAGTCAGACTCGATCGATCACGGGCCCTAGAACGTTCCGAACTAGTAGGTCGGAGTCCGGCTGCGGGAAACCCTGAGCGATCATCTGAGGGGAGTCTTCCTGGGAAGAAGGTGCACGAGGGTATGCACCTGCGAGCGGGAACATATCGAAGGTGGAGGAGCCCTCCGAGTGACGGTCGCCCAGACAGATTGATAATGAATTCGGAGGAGGCCGACCGCTGACGTCGGCACGCTAGGGCGGCGTTTCGACTGTGCCGAGGGTAAGCGAATCGCCGGCGCTGCGGGGATCTCTTCGACGTGGATTTTCCACCATCTCCGAAATCACTCGCTCGTACCCGTGCTGCTAGGCGTTCGATCAGGTGGTAGCAGACAGAGCGTAGAATTCATGTTCCGTCGTGCAAGCGTGCTCTCAGGCCATTACTGAGAGCCGGCACGCTCACGTCGGCATCACGCCCACAGATTTAAGTTCAAATGTCTGAGGTCGAGTGGATCGTGAAAACTTGCTATCACTCCTCGGAACGGCTCTCCGCGCCGCCGCGCCGCTTGAACACTTCACGCGGATGTTTGGGATTGCAGCCACAATCATTCATCGCCGCCGCTGAGTTGAACGGAATATGCTAGCGAAAGGATATTTCTCCTGAGTAACAATTTTTGGGAGAGATCCCATTCCAGTCGATTGAGGGAAGGGGGAGGGATCTCGAGCAGGGCGCGCGGCTCGCTGCCCACCCTCGTGACCGATGGTGCATGTTACAACGCACGCCCAGAACAGAGAAAATGAAACTCGCATTCTTCATCACAACCGTCGGAGCAGCCACGGATGAAAATAATAATAATAATAACAGTCAACCGAGCTTGCTAAGTGTATTCGCCATGTCGTCGAGGGGAAATCAATTCCGAGTATTCGATGGGCAGGGACCAGACCACGACTCGGACCAATTCATTCAGTCGTTCTCCGTGAGAAGGAAAAATCTGTTTTTTCTTCACGCTACTTGTGTATTCACCGCACCGTGAGGCTCTCGCGGCTTAACCGCTTCAACTTGCTTCTCTTCCGCCATCTGTCGTGAATGCCGCGCATTCTGGGGGCAACGAGGCGCTGCTGGCGATTCGAGTTTTTGTAATGGTTGCGCTCTAGAATCGAGTCGAGTTCGCCTATGATTTTACGGCGTACCGCGGTACATTTCCTAGAGGAGGGTTGCCTGCTCAGGTAAGCGCTCGCGGAGCGGCATCACTCACAATGAGAGATCTCGACTAATGCCGAATGATCAATTTGAGCTCAGAACGCCACGCGTTTACAGAGCTCTACAGAACTGAAAGCCCTGTCGACCGCCAAACACGCTCATCCTGCACAGGAGTACCTACATACTTCCGAATGCATGACTGGACCGAATAGCCAGAACATGAATTCAAGCTTGAGTGAAAACGTCAATGCGGTTTGATCGTTCGCGGTCAGACACGCTCAGCTGCAACGTGCTCGGGCTACATTATCCACGTGCCGCCGACGGACAGAAAGTACGTACGACACCAATCATGAAGTTGAGGGGGCGCCCAGAAGACGGGTGCAGGCCATATGTACACACACGAACCGTCAGCGACGCGTGGCGCGCGACGACACAACGACATGGCCGTTGGACATGGAGCCTGTCAGGCAAACGGGCAGGCAGGCAACAATCCATTCGACCGTCGGTCCGTCAGCCGAACAGACAGACGGCAGATGGTGCTCGGAGCCCCCGGCTAGGACGACTGGAGGAGATCAACACAACGACTGCGATGAAAGGGTGGTGTGCGCAGTGGCCCCCGTGCACATCTCGACGACGACGACGCACAGCCGCGGCAAAAGTTAGCGCCAGACGTTTTTATGAGCAGGTTCCCCCTGACTGAGCGGTTTTTAGACTTCTCGACTGCAAAGAGAAACTCTCGATCGAAGCCGGGTTCGTGTAATGAAATGCCGCGTCATCGTACGACTGGGAAACGAGCCGAGTCCCGTCAGAGATACACCGGCTCGGCACTGACTCTGGGACGACCTCTTCCGGCGCACTCGTTCCGTAGCCGAGTGGAAATATCGCTCCGATTGACATTTTCCGTCTCGGTACGATAGCAGTCGAGAAACTCGGGATCTGGTTACCACCGCGCGAGAATCATTGAGGAGAGGGAATTGAGTTCTCAACCCGTTTTTATTTTATATTATCCGGATAAATTATTTAAATGCTTTTTTCCCATAGTTGAACTATGACTTAGCGTTTGACATCAATCGCTGCTCCGTATGCGTATCCACACCATCTTTGGTAATATATTAGCGTATATTTACAATACATTACATATCGGTTCGCTTTTCGCTATTTCAGCTAGCTCAAGCGACCGAAACATGTTCTCTTCCGTATCTCATGACTAGAGTGTTTCACGGTTTGAGCTGTTGGCGGCAGAAGACACTCCGACTCCGCGCGAGCGGGTTTCGGGACGAGTGGAACAGAATAAAATGTAAATTAAACCCCCAACAGTTGAGATTGACAACATTTGAAAAATCCACTACCAGGAACAAGGAGAATACTAAACGTACGACTCGGTCTTGCTCGAGTACATCTGGAACGTATCCCAGAGTTCTTGACTGACGAGATCGCAGGCCCCAATGGCCTCCATGTCGAGAGGACTGCAGACGGCGGCGATTTTCCGCAAGGCCGCCAGGCAGGCAACGAGGACCGAGTCGGCGTTGTTGCGTTCCTTGGGCTCCTTGCAGAGCGCGACGAGCCGATGCACTCCCTGCATTTGTATGACGCGTTCTGCGACCATCGGTGAGTTGCACAGACGCGCGAGAGCGATGGCCGACTTTTGTTGGATCCGCTCGCAAATATCGATCTCGACCTGTTTCTGCAGAGCGTTCGGCCGGAGCTGCAGCAACGACAGGAGCACGGTGAGACCTCCGCATTCGACAACGTCCCGATGGCAGGCTTTCTCCGAAGCGACATTCGCCAGGACGGTGGCGATCTGATCCTTGACAAACACACTCTGGGCGATAGACTTGTGCCTGCACGCCATGACGAGGTTCCGGGTAGTTCCGTACTTATGGAGATACGCTACCGCGACCGGGTCCAGGAACGAGAGGTTGGCGATGGCAGCCGTCGCCAGGAGGAACTCCTCGCCGTTCGCGGCTCGGTTCATGATTTCACTCAGCGATTTGATGAGCTGATCCATGGATTCTTTCATGCCCCGAATGACGGGCGTTTCGGTCCAAGGCGCCGTAATCTGGGTGAGGAGACCCACAGCCTCGGTTTTCTCCTGCTCCGTCGAGTTTCTATCTTGTAGAATGTCGCGGATCACGAGAACACCGGCGCATTGATCGAACGCTCGAGTGGCCGCGGTTTGCGAACAGAGCAGAGTGAGGGCCCGCAAGGCCGTGGGCCAGACGGCGCGGAGTTCGCGAATTTCGCAAATCGCGAGAAGAGCTTCGACTCCGTTAACTCTGCTAATGAGATCGCACATCGAAGCCGACTCCTGCGCGAGAGTACATAGAGCCGCAGCAGCTCTCCGGGAACATCCGAGAGCGGCTCGTTTATGGCGTTTGTTGTCCTCGATGACGGCGACGATTTTGGCGATTTCTTTCAGGAACAGCGAGTTGGCCAACGTTTGTAACGTGTTCTTCACGTCGGCCATCAGAGATTGTACTCCTTCAAAGTCGGCGAGGGTCTGAGGTTTACTGTTCGGTCGAGATCCGACGTCACGAAGCCTCTGGAGGGTCTCGTACATGTGGCGTTCCACGGAACGCGAGTACGGCGATGACTTCTCGATGATGCTGCGGTACTCCTGGAGGAAATCGTTCACTTCAGTGTTGAGTCCGGGAACCTCCCAGCAGAACTTCGCCCATTGACCCTGCTCGAGGCGGCGGGTCACGTGTCCGACCGTGGCTTGAACCTCGCCCAGACGTTGCTGTAGGCTCGATATCGCAGCTTGCGCATCTCCGACGCTCAGGATTGCGGCGAGCACCGGATCCTTGGTGAGGCTCTTGCTCTGCAGTGCGCTGAGGCACTCGGGCTCAACCTGGGTCCTGGTGTGAGTCAGCCATTTCTTCACTGAAGGCGCCGCGTTGAGGTCGCTCTGCTCGACAATCCACTGGAGATAGTGCGAAAGCGGATGGGACTCGTCCAGCTGAACGTTGGCTGGGTACGGATGGTCGAAGGTCGTCGCGTAAATGTGGCTGCTCTCTGAACTCTCGTCGAAGTTCAATCGTTTCGTCACCTGGCGAATGCTCGGCCGTTGGCGGATCGGAATTTTGGGCGTTTCGAGATGAATCGGCGTAACTGGATCGTAGATGTGACTTTCACCGGACGACCTCAAGGGGGTCACGTTTTGTGGGGAGTTCAGTTCGTTGCGTTTGAAATGGAACGTCTCACGGAAATTCACTGTGGCCGAGAGCTCCGCGGCGGCTTCGATGTCCTCGCGAGCGCTCACCGAGAATATATCCTCGGCCGATGCGAAGCGGACCATTTTCTTCTTGCTTTCATCGCTTCGTCGAAGTCGAAGAGAACACCTCCGAATGAGAGATTTGGCGTTGCGTTTCGGTGTGCTGGTCACGGGGCTTTTCTTCGGCTCCACGGCTGGCGTTTTGTGCTTGAGGATGGGGCTGGGCAGCTTCTCCGGCTTGGGGCAAGCAGCTGCCGTGGCAACAAACTCGTTCACTGTGTTTGTAGGGACTTGTTTGAAGAGCGTTTTGCGGCAGACTTGCTCAATCGATTGCACCAACCAATCGGTCTCCCCCGACGAGCAGGAGAAGGAAGACTGACGACCGTCCTCGTTCTCCGACGTGGTAGTCGATCCTGTCGAGGACTTGCGGCTGAAGCGTGTCGTCGCTGCCGAAGGATTCGCTGGTTTCTGGTAATCGCTCTCGAACGAACTGTTGACACTGTTCTTGCCGTTGCGAGACTGGAGGGGAAAAAAAAATTTTTTTAGTTTTTCGTTTCAGGCCGAAGTGAATTCTGTCGCTCGAGACGTGGCTCGTGGCGTGGGGCTGAACAACGTCGCCTAAAGCTACGTACACTGGTATCGAAGCGCGGACGCTTGGCTTGATGGAGATCGCACCACTTATGCATTCACGAAGGTTCACACGAGGTCATGTCGCGTTCACACACATAGGGCAAATCCATACAAAGCCGGTGGAATGTAGCTTAACAGCTGCTCCGACGTCCTCCGCTCCGACGGGGCATTCAGAGTAAAGAATGGAAGGCCAGAAAGCCTCGTCGTCTGAGGCAGCGACTAGATGATGTGAGACTCAGACTCGTTGGGAGTGCGATCTCCAACGGTCGCTGAGTTCATTCCCTCTCCTAGTCGGGTCTGGGCCTCAAGCAAAACGAGCGGGCCAGCGGGAGAGAGAGCGAGAGAGAAAACTACCCATCGATGGATAAACCCGGGGGGGGGAGAGAGAGAAGAGCTCTGGGAGGAAAGACAGACCGACACGGGAACTGGACTAGAACTCGGCGAGGCATTTAATGGGGACCGACTATACCGCCAGAGGGCACTATGGACGAGCATTGCAATTTGCGCGCTATTTTCACCGGACACTCGGAGCTGTTGGTGAAAGAAATGACTTATTCTGCGATTTCCTAATAATTATTCATAGGCTTCGCTCGGATTCACGGGACAGATGTTCTCAAGACATCTGGCCGAATCTTCTGCGAGCAACCGAAAAACGGAACTCCTTAACGGAAGAAGTTCCGGATCCGGTTCTCAGGTTCGCCCATCGCGCTATGCTCGTGGTCGCAGAAATCCGCCCGAGCCCATAAGGCTCAGCGTGGAGAGACACAATTCACTCGAATAACGATCAATTATTCAATTAGGCCACGGGCCGATCGATGGAATATTCCTACGAAAGCGGTTTCCAAAGACGGTGCACCTACCAATTTGTTGGTCAACGTGTTGGCGCCGAGCGTGCCGTAGACGTGATCAAAATGAACCATTTTGACACTGTTCGGAGTTTTTTCGCGAAACAATCACTCTGGGGCTGAAACCAGAGTTCGACGGAACGTAACTTAATCCAAGAACACTGTCGGCGAAGGGACACTGAGGTGCCGCTTTTTCAGGCTTGTTGCAGTAGGTTCATGTGTCGCTTGCGTTCACTGGAACAGAAGTGGTAGTTCGAGATCGGAGCGGGCGCTTAAGTAGTCTGGGCCCAGAGGCCCCATGGAGAGGGTCGGTCGCGGCACTTCTCCAACTTCGCCAGCCAGAGTCGGAGCCAGAACCGAAGCCAGAGCACCAGATGCTACGGACGGCGCGTGCCGGCAAGGGCATAACACCTGGCGACTAACCTAAACCTTAGCCGTTCTCCGAGCCGTTCAGACGCGTTCTACGCTAGCGCAGATGCCGCTCAGCTCAGAAAGAGTGCGGCGGAAACGTCGTGCCATTTAAACGTCGCGTGCCGACTCGACTCGGAATATCCGAATCACGATCGTTCGGGACAAGTTCACGATTCTAGAACATGATCCGAGTCAGAGAGCGCGACGCGGAAAGCGAGCCCGGAAAGCTTGGAAAGAATCGACGTTTGGTGCGGCTCGGGGCGTAGCGATGTTACCCCGATGGGGGAGTTCCGAGTCGAATTTCCGTGAGATACGGGAATTAGAATATATTCCAGAAATCGAGAAGGGTCAGAGGTACTTGCTCACTGAGCTCGGCTCCTGGATCGGTCCAACGCTCGTGGGCTCGAGTCTTCGACCTTTCTTCGGCTTGTCTACGGCCCTTCTCCGTACACTATTCGAAAACAGACCGGCGCGTGCCTCGGACCTCTTCTAGTTTCCGAATGACGCAGCTGATGATTTCGTCCGAGGCTAGGATGAAGTCACCTCGGACGGTGACTTCAAGAAAAATCGTCGCAGGTACGAGAACATATTTCGGAACTGTCTGAGAAGGTTCAGATTTTTCTTGTGAATTTGTTCGAGTCGCTGACCAGGACTGATCGCAGATGCTCTCCACAAGTATCTCAGAATACGAGGGGTACGGGCGGACAGAATCGTCTGTGCAGACTCGATACATTCTTTCAGAAGACCTCCAGCCTTGTCGAGACACGTCAGTGCAAGTTGACGTGTTCTCAGTGCTGAAAATTGCATCGTCAATACATGCCTTGCAGTTCCCGAGCTCGCAGCTAGAGGGCGCTTGGAGCTTGCAAACGGAGCTCGAGAGCAGAATTTCATCATTCGGGGTATGGACGAACATCGGTGGGCTCTGTTCCTCGCCAGCGAGTGCCAGGACTCCCGCGCTTCCGGCAAGCTTTCAGGAGAAAATTCGACTGAGTGAGGCCCCCCGATCTCAATGAGGTGATCGTAGCACTACGATCCCCGATCATCGGTGGGTTTCACACAGTTTTGGAGAATCGCTTCGAAACCCAAAGCAAATGCCTTCGTCGGCTGTGAAAATGTCCGAAACGTCCTATGAATATCCCGAGAGCTGCCGGAGATCGATTTCGCTGCCATTTCCCGTCGACCGAATTTACGTCGACATTTCTTCGCACTGAATCGTTCCAATCAGTATCTGGAGCCGCACTCCCTGAAGCTCAGAATAGAACATGATCAGCAGAGATTTCATCGAGCCGATATGTCATCGATTGAACACAGCGAAATTGCCGACGATCGTTCCTGGCGCGAGCCCCCCACTCCGAGAAGGCAAGATCGGACAAGAATGAACCCGTCTCTACAGCTTTTGATTGGACCTCGGCAAAAATTCATGGGAACTCTCGAGACAGCCTGTCACGTTCGTAGTCACGCACGAGAAACCTCTGTTCAGCGCCCAGATCTTCCGCATGGAGACGGCGAGCTCCGAACTGAATCATCGTCCCACGAGAAGTTTTCAACTCGGAAAGATAAAAGATACGGAAAACAGATAACGCGCTCAATAAGGCTGGTCATTAGAAGTTCAAATGCGAGTGACGACAATAATTCGCCACTTTGATCAGGCTCCCCTTCGAGTCGCTTCGCTCTGTTTCGACGTCAGGCTTTTCACTCAATTGAACGCAACCTTTGTGCTGGGTCTCGAATCTCAAGATCACTTTCCACTGTTTCGGAGGAAACGGCCTCAAGCAAGCGCTGCAGCCCGTCCGGCAGAGTTTCTCGACCCGAAAGCGCTTGAATGATCTCGCGGACGGCTTGATGTTCAGTGACCTCCAAGTCGGGAGCCGATGGTCAGTCTGTCGATAGATCTATCTGGGGAAGTAAGCGAATCCGTGTCCGACCATGTCTACGAAAGTGTTACGCAAACAGATGTTCCTATAACCCGTCCGCCGCTTTCCCTCCCGGGGGGTCATTGACAACAGCTGTGGTAGCTTGCCTGCCTGCTTGCTGCTTCTGTGGCTCCGATCCGGTTAGGTCGACCGCTCGGTAGTACTGCTGGCAGGAGCAGTACTCCGCGCCCGCGCGTCCGTCCGTCCGTCCGTCGTGGCCAGTGAACCCGTTCGCTCTAAATATAGAAATAGTTATCTTCGTCAAAGACTCACGCTACATCTGCTCGACAAGGCAGATGACAGACGCGTCCAGTTCATCGGATCTTGGGCTACTAAGTTTCTCCAACGTCGTTCGTACGCGGCTCCGGTGGCCTCATTGAAAACTCGGACACGAACGTATTGTCTCCGATGTTTATCGCTCGAATGCGCCTGCAGTACTCGTGCTCGGACATCCCGGGACTCGGGACGTTGACGATCCCGAAAGAGGAATCGTCGGACACAAAACGATTCTCTTCCCGCAAATGGATGGAGAAACCGGTTGCGCATCCTCGGTACTCGGACGCGATCCGGCCTGCGGCTTCTCCGAGCTCAGGGAAAATGGTTCGTTCCACCCGTCAGAGACTTCCACTGAAAGCGGGTTCCGCAGTTCCGAAAAGTTGGTGTTGCCCGTGGGTCTGAATGATTCGTCTCCCGATTCTCGTCGGCCTTCATCTGGCGCGTGGATTCTGTGTGCCAGACCGAAGTTTGATTTAAAACACCGAGGGCAGATGTTCCACGGACCGTTCATCCGCATCCGAGGGGGGCAGTCCAGGATGCGAACGGCGGCTTCAGCCAAACAAGCTGTACCGGGAAAAAGATGTTTTTTCTCACATTGTCGTTAGATGCTCATCTGAACTCATACGGTTCGATGTCGCTCGAAATACATGAGGGAAACTGAGAGTGGGTAATAGAAAAAGGCTTCAGCAGAGCGAATGCTCCGCCGGGCTCTCCAGCCGTCAAGCTCGCCTCCCCGTGAGCGGATGTGTCGAAACAACAGAAGCGTGTCATCGGAATTTTCAGAAAGTCGCAAAAAATACTCGGCTGCGGAAGCTTTCCAGGATATGCAGCGAAAGTATTAATATGATTATCCATGACATTCGAGTCACGAGCTCCGAAAACCCTCGAATCAGCTGATAGCGGACGCTAGGCCTTCATTCCGAGAGTCTTCGCGCAACGCGGCAGTCTGGCCGACTAGCAGACACTCATTCTTCGTTGAGGTCAAACGTCTACTCGAGAGACGACGAAGACGAAGTTCAAGACGACGATGATGGTGTGTATTTGTGTGTGTATGTGTGTGAGTGCTTTCTTGTAGGTGAACTGAGAGGGAAGGAGCGGCTCTAGTAACAGATGCGTGGCGCGTGCGGCCCCATTCAGAACTCGGGAGGAGATCGAGCAAGATTCTCGGCGAGAGAAAGAAAGCACCCCTAAGGCGGATGGATAGGCAATAGGCAGACAGGCAGCCGGGGGGTGGGCTGTCGTTCTGTGTGTCTGCGGTAGTCCGGCCGCGCGGATAGATGCCCAACGTGTCGTCGTGGCCCAACTTGACCGTCCGCTTCTCTTTCGACCGATTAGGCGACATATGGTCGAACGCCGGCCGTCGGCCGAGATCCCGGTGTCGCGGGGGGCAGGAACAACGATCGTCGCTTGACGATTCAAGGAGACGGAAAAAACTGCGGCTTCCGGTCAATGGACTCTCCCGGGGACGATCGCTTCCACTCGAGTGAGGAACAATGACGGGCATTTTTCGCTCCTCAAGAGGATGATCCCTCCGAGAAAAAGTGTATGATCAAATGATCATCTCTCGGCGCGCGCAGACGGAGCCCCGACCTTGCTCCGGAGCCGAAGCGATTTCACAACTCTCTTGTGACTGGAGGTTCTGAGAATTCGAAGTTTCCTACGGAAAATCTCAGAACACTCGAGGAAGTTCGCAGTTACCAAAATTAGCCTCGTCAACACATGATGAGGTTGTTGTGAGGACTCGCTGCTTCCTCGCTATCGATGAAATCATTCACTCCGACCGAGACAAAGGATCCGTCAGAACTTCAGGCCCGTGCCTCATCTTCGGGAAAATTTGACAGGTGGAGCTCAGAACGACTTTGGCAGCTCAGGGCTCTGGCTCCTCCAAATGAGAATCGGTACGACTCCTGTCTCTCAGTCAGCCCCTCCGCCCCGCTCTCATGAGCTCTCTTCGATATTTAACCGATTCTCTTAATTTTTCTTCGATCGGTCGCCCGAATTCATTTCTGGGGCTAGGAGGGCCACGCGTCGCAATCGGGTTTGGCCGGTCCGTCAGACCGATGGCTTCTCGTCTCGGACGCTTAGCGATTTGTTTGGTCCTCAGAAATGGCTCACGGATTGGAACTCTTCGCAAAGTGGCCACGAATGAGATCAGTGGCGAATCCGTTACTAGAAGGCCGTCCGACGGCCCGTTCTTCGCTCGACTAGGCATTGGATTGGCAGCCGGAGAGGAATGGGCCTCAAGTCTCTGTTCCTCCCCCTCAAGACAGCAGCGGCAGCAGCAACAACGAGAGAATATGCCACTGCTGCTGCTGCTGCCGCCGCCGTCGCTTTGAAGAGAAGACATACAGGCCACGCGCCGGCACGTGGACCCTCTCTGTGTAAGATGCAACGACGATAGCTACTACTCGGACAGACGAAAAAGAAAGACAGATCGACGGCTGCTGTTCAAGATCATGGTGCACATCGAAAACAACCCGCATTCGGCGGCATATGGGTTGAGCGTTTCTTCACGTCCCATAACTGCACTTCGAAGCGAATCAAAAGGACACAAAAGGTCCGAGAAAAAGTATGAGGAGAGTTTGGAGTTATGACGAGGGGAGGGAGGGAAACAAATCGGAATCCCTCATGAGATTGCTTGATTTCATCCGTGTCCACTCTACACGTATTCGATCGCTCTGGGAAGTTGCTCGGGGCGTGCTCCCCATCCTTCTTTCATCATCCCCTTTAATTCGTGAACTTTCGGGATTCTGTTCGAGAGAGAAAATCGACAATGCGGGCGGAAACGGCAATGTTCCCAATCGGGAAAAATGATCGAGGGCGGGGCTGACTCCCGGGCGCGTTGATCTCGACTTCTCGGCGTACGGCGTTTGAGGCAAGGCTTAAACGCTTCGCGATTGTTTCCATGCACTAGACTCACCTTAGGTAACACGCTCCCGATAAGTTTCTCATTGTCTCGCGCGCGGTTTGGGCCGAAGGAAAGAGATCGAGGGGATTTATAGAGGCTTATCTAGCAGTGTGAAGGCTATAGGGGCTATTGTTCACACGATCAGGGAATGATTGCGAACATGAGAAGGATGCGACCCTCAGGTGTGAATTCTGTCCGCCTCGGACCGTTCCGGATCTCCATTCCCGTTCGTGAAATATTGGATAGGGATATCTGCCCACAGTCTGGAAAAAGGCACGTGCGAGTGACTGGGAGAAGCCCCGTGTACTCCGAGTGCAAAGAAGACTAGAGAGAATTTTCGTTCTAGCATGATTGAATCCCGCCCGATAGATCCACGGGATTAGGGATTTCGGTATACTACCTCCGGGGCTCATAATGCCTGCGCCAGACCGAGTCGAGAATTCTATTATCGGTGGAACCATTGCTCGCGGATCGGCTGCGAAACCGAAGAGGCCCAATTGAATCGATTCGCCTCGATAGAAAACTCGAAAAAGACTTCTCCCCTGTATAGAACACGTCATATTTCATCACTCACACGGTTGCCAACTGTTATGCCTACGTGTTTACCTACTTCAATTTATTGTCTACTCGCGCGTCCACGAGAAAATTCATGCAGGAACGACGAGCGATACCTCCCATCTCTGCTTCGGATGGACGTTCCTTGCATCTAGGTAGCTGCTTGTGCCTAGCCCGTGCGAGTGGTCGACACGTCCGACTTTCCATGTGCGTTTTCCCCCGTCAGACGTCGGAATCAAGCCGTGGACCTACTCCGCCAAAGAACGCTTGTCTTATCGGGATCCCCTTTTTTCCCCGAAGGCTGAAGAGCAGCGACGGGAACGGACTGGGAATTCTGAGCCAGGAATGCCTCCATTCAAAACGCGGAAATTCGGCTTTCGATTAGGCACTGCACCTGAGGATTCAAGAGCTGGAGGCGCGGGCGGTCACCATCCTCGGGAACTAGGAGACTGCGCAGTGTGTACATCGTTCAGGCATTTCTGCAGAGTACGCGCATGCGGATAGTTTTCTTTCGGGAATAACTTTCCGTCTCTGGGAGTTTCTGAGTACCAACGACGATCCCCACCCGGTTTCGCTGAGACCGGAGTCTCATTAAGAAACGAGGTAATGCGAGACTTCGAGATATCACTGCTTCTCGGATCCGCGAAGTCAGCAGCTTTTCCTCCGAATGAGGAAATTCGGCACTGTGAGGTCGAGTAAATACCGATGCCCTGGAGTCCTGGAAAATCAAATTTGAACCCAATCCATGCTTTTCACTCGGAGAGTGTAATCTGATAGCTCGAGAGTAGTCTATCAGAGGTATCCCCGTGGCGATCCCGACCGTTACAATCTGACCACGAAGAGGAGAACAGAAGTCGTTCCTTGAAAACAACGCGATCGCCGTCATCTGCTGTTAGCTGTCGGAGAATAGCAGATCACAAATTGGAGCTGTTCCTCATCCACTGGCTGTTGTTTCTGCTTGGCCGATTCGCTCGTAGTCAACGTCGGCGCTGGTGATATTGTGCATACAGCGGGAACTCGATACGCGATGAAAAAAAAACGGAATTCCGAAACGCGACGAATCCCACGCGTATCCGCCGGAGCCCATCGAGTCCAACAGAGGCTTCTCCTGGAACACTCGGGCTCTCTGCCACAGACAATATTGGGCGGTTACATGAAGAATTGAATTTATTCGGCCGTATTCGGTGGGGAATTGAGTCGTAATTCGACGGATCCGGATACCACCGAGCTCAGCCGATCGATCTCCTCGGACTCTAATGCCACTGTACGAAACAGCTAAAATAGGAAACCAATAAGTTGAGCTCGAATGGCTCTGAACTTTCTCATTGGTGTCGGAAATAGGGTTCCCGTCGATAGCGAAGCTCCAGCGCGGAAGTCGAACGAGGGTTTCGTATTCGAGGACACTTCGACTACAGATCCCAGCGTCGATCGATTTCCAATGAGCTTGTCGCGAATCCGCAATCAGTCAGGTCGCTCCGTCGCCGACGTATCAACTCACGCACTGCTGCCGATATACACAGCCGTCAATGGTCATCTTCAGAGGACAATCAGGGAAACCGCCGTCGAAACCATTCCGTCCCGCCCTAAGATCCCACCGTCGTGCGTCGTTCCTTTCCGTCGAAGCATCGGAAGCGATGAGGTCCCGCGGCTGGAGGAATTCAAATCGAGCCATCACTGGAAGTCGAGGATCGCCAGGTCGTCGATAGGATTGGACCGGGAGATTTTTCCCAAAATTTCGTCCTGGTAGATATGCCACAGACCACCATCAGACGTCGACGGTAATAGCCGATGGTCGACCGTACGGCGCGGCGGTCAACGAGCTGCTCCATAATGGGCGGAGAACTTTATGAATGTCGAGTGGGGCTCTGGATCCATTGAGCGCTCCCTACGGAATGTCGTGAGGGAGATACATCTCTCTCCCGTAATTAAACAGTGACTTTTGATGGCTCTCCATCAAAGGGTGTGGACTCTGAGAATAGTTAGTGTACAAGACACTGATCGAGGCAAGATCTCCGCGAGATGGGACGAGTGAGGCGCTGCATGCTCAGTGAGGTGAATGGATCACGACATTGTGAATGGCCAAATGACCGCAATTTGTTCCTCGATCTTATTCACGGACGCTTGACCAGCTGCCGCTTTTGCTAATTCTGACGAAACACATCCTCGCTTCATATTAGCCTCTCGATTGTTTCGGACCTCGAGCTCGGTGAATTATTATTAGGTCGAACTCTCTCCTCGCGACCAGGAAGCCGGTTTTGAGCTGAATCGTTTGGAGTTCGCGTTTCGGAGCATTCGTGGAATGGCGCGGCGCCGTCCCCACCGACAGGAGATCTCTTCCCCCGACCGAGCCGAGTTTCCCCCATTCGCCTCGGTCTTCGAACGCGACTCTCTTGGGTACGCTCATGGAATCTCTCGAACGTATTGGGTGAGAGAGGAGGAACAGAGAGGGAGAACGTAGAACGGAAAAGCGTACAAAGTCAGAAAAATCCCGGAGCCAGACAAGAACGGATGCGCCGGGGGAACGACAAAGGAGCTCCAGGAAATACAAGACGCTACGAATTGCTCGTGTCAAGCGCCTCTGATG
Organism: Galendromus occidentalis; assembly: GCF_000255335.2. Taxonomy (NCBI): domain Eukaryota; kingdom Metazoa; phylum Arthropoda; class Arachnida; order Mesostigmata; family Phytoseiidae; genus Galendromus; species Galendromus occidentalis. The sequence continues at coordinate 725,681 of NW_003805518.1, read as the reverse complement.
ACAATCGACATCTCCGACGTTGCTACGACGACCCTCGAATTGAGTGTGTCCTTGTGGAAGATGCAGATTCGCCAGACGCAAATTGAGGAAAAAAAGAGCAGCGGCTTCAACGAATGAAAGGATAGGGTACGCGCATAGCGTCGAACATTTGCAGAGAGAGGGAGGGAGAGAGAGGGAGCTCATTCAATATCGTTTGAAGCGGGCCCGGAACGAAGTGGCGCGTAATAACGTCCCCTTCTTTGCGATTCCGATCTCCGTGCGATCTCTGTGTGTCTTTGTATTCGACTCGGAACGCCTTGTTGTGCTCTCCCGCTTATTCTGCTGTGTCCTGTGCGGCCTTGGCGAGCGACATGCTTCTTGCAGGATCGGCTCGCTCCGGAATCCCAGAGCGCTCTGCTCCGATTCAAGCGTGCCAGTCTTCCAAGCGTGCGCAATTTATTCGGCATACTCAATCACAGGGAATCCAGCAGCGGTTGGGGGAACTTTTATAAACAAGTTGCTGAATTCGAAGAGCAGCCCTCCGCTCAAATCGATTTTTTCTTCGCTTGATCCCGATGGAAGCGACTGATTAGATGAGACAATGTATCTCTCCCGAACGAACGTGATTTGCCAAGTCTTCCCAGGACGTCTCTGTCGCTGGCCCCCCAAACGGCGAAAGATGGTCACTAAGCATGATGAGTGACTACCAATAATGTCAAACGTCTCGCTGATGATGTTGTTGCCTCGGTTTATGCCGTGCGACTGCAGGTCGGATGAGAGGACCGACGGGCCAAAATATCCCGTACCCGAAACAAGCCGGCAATCGTTCTGGCACGGTTGATCCCGATCTGGACTGAAAATTCGATTCGAGGAGACCGCCGAATCCATTCGGCGTGACCTCAATTCCGGGGAAAGAGTTCCTGTCCGAGAAACCCCGAACACGCCTCCCTTGCGGACAGGTTTCGTTCCGGCTTCACGAGAGTTCTACATTCGATCGATCGCCTCCCCCTGCTATCGATCCCCGGAGCAGCTATAGGAAATTAACTTCTGGAGTCTCGGCTGCACGGAACAGAAAAGGATTTCGCTCTGAGTTTCCCTGGGCCGTCCGGAGCCAGTTCCGTCGGAGAGCTCCGGTGTTCTTGTTCCATACGGAGCTGACGGAGGGGACCATCGTAAGTGGGACACTCGACTCGGAGCGCGGCTCAATGGAAAGAGACTGGCGTACGACGCAGTGTATCCTCTGTCCGCTCGTCTCCGGGGAGTAACCACCCGTAGTGTGTTGTAACCGAGCGATGGCGACTCGGGCGTAGTTCTGTGGAGCATTTTAATGTCTACGGAGGAGAGCCTCTCAGAGGCCCCGGAAGCTTCCAAACTTTTTGGAACAGATTCCCCGTGGCTTTGGTTGGAAAGCTGGAAAACTCAATCAAGCGCACTGTCGGAAACGTGTCGCCTACTAACTCGCTTTCTCCGCTTCAATTATACCCTCTGGGATTGTTCACCGTTGCGTCATCGAGAAAGCGATTCGATGTTCAATATCCGGAGTCCCTTGTCATTTCAAGAAGTTTCCGAATGCTCGACCGATCGGGTCGTCGAACAAGCTCGGAAGATCAGAGCCGGAGGCAGAGCGAGGCTCGCGCCGAAAATCCTGAAAATCGACCTCGGTCATTCAACATCTTCAAGGTCGAAGACCGAAATCAGGAGCGGATCCCGTAGGAAGGAACAGGGAAATTGGAGCTATTGTTTGAAGTCTGAGATCGTCGCGCGACCCGATCGAGCTAATCCGGGGGAAAGATAGATTGCGGGGTAAGCCGAACGACTTGAAGCGCAATGACCTGCGTCGAGGCGACCTCGCGCACTTTCACCTGGACGACGACGGCGGCACAGCTGACGAGAGCGAAAAGAGGAGTTCGCGAGGACGAAGCAGTGCGACAGCAGCTTAGATTCGCTTTCAAACACGTGGTGTCGCGTGGCCAGCTGGCTCAAGTTCGCCTCGATCGTCGGCTACCGCTACTCTCACTGCGGCCGCCGCTGACTACGGCTCGCGCCAAGAGTTCACTCCACCAGAACAAGCAAAATACTGACGAATATGATGTATGGAGTTCGGTGCTCTGCTGGCGGACAGCCATCACTGTCTGAGTGGGACCAGTGAAAGGGTTCGTCTGGCTCAGCCCGAGCGAGCGAGTTCACAGACCGGCAGTCAATCAGACGCTGAGACACATAAGAGTAAACAGAAGTCCATCACGAAGGTCACAGCGAACTTCATCAAAAGATGAACTTGATCCATCAGAAAACATTCGCTAGGCCTCACTTCGAGCCGCTTCCCCTTTCGGATGACACGGACATCTAGGAAGACGGAGCGTGAAACCAGCTGCTCTCACCAGACGAAAAGAACGTCGGAGCTCGACGACACTCGCCCGAGCCACCTGATTCCTTTCCGAGACGAAAAGGAAATAAATTAGATGATAATTTTCCGCGACCGAGAGCCGATCCGTAACCGACGGACTAGAGAAAGGAAAATATCCATCCATCGGATAATATCTCACGAATTACTTTTATTACATCACACGAACCGGTGTCAGGCAGAGAGTTCGTTCTCGCACCCGGTCGATTTGAACTCCCGAGATTCGGAATCGGGAGTTCACATCTGAAACAATTCTATTCGGCAGAAAATTCTATTTGCACAAAAATAATGACAGCATCAGAGAATGCATCTGGTGTCTAGCAGTCGATAACAACTACTCTAAGTAGCTCGCAGTAAGACGAGTTCGAGCGCCGCTACCATTGCCGCGCCGCCGCTGCTGGGACTACAACTACCTCTGCTGTTGTTGTTGATGAGGACGACGACGCCAGCTAGTAAGCTGGAGTACATAAAAAAACTATTCTCGGGCGTGCGAGGGCGTCTAGTGGAGGGTTCAATGGTGAGCTGGTGGTGGATAGTACCAGTGCCTCGGCACATCTGCCTTTCGCTCGGCTCGCGCGTTCGTCAGTGAAAGCCTTCGCTGCTTCCACCGGCTCTCGTGGTGGAGCTTGCGGAGGAGGCTGCGGCGTCGCAGTGGCACCTGGAGACCCGTTCGGCCAGGTTGCAAACTCTCGGCGACTGAAAGTGAGAAGACCAATCTCCAAAACACAACTTCATCCTGTCGTCCTCCTGACAGAAGCTCTGCTGCTGCTGCGTCTTCCTGGTTCGCTTCCCTCTGTCGTCGTCGTCGTCGTCGGTTCTGATTGCCTTCGGTGCTAGGCCAGACTTTCTTTTGTTTTCCCTTCCAATGAACTAACTCATTCGGTGTAGGTGGGCTAAGCACTCGTGGCATGGGGAGTGGGCGACTTAAGTGTTCTTTCCGATGGTCTGCGAGAAGGATAAGAAGCGAAGTCCCGTCCTAATGGAAAAACCGCGTGATGGAGAGGGGAGGGACGAATCGAAAACGCATGCGGGGGTAGCGATAGATGAATGGTTGTGCCCACAGAATAGCTGTTGGCCTCCGCAGCAATTCTGATCGCCACTCATAGGCAACAATGTTCGCGAGTCAACGAAAATCTACAAGGACACTCACACTGAAGGTCATCTCCTCACAGACATGTACTTCCTGGATGACGGGTGGGTGGATTGACGGAGAAACGAGCGATCGCCCGATCTCCATCGGCCGGACCCTGGAGTGACCTACAACTTTCGCAGCGGCATCTGCGAATAACTCCGACAGGACGAGACGAGCAAACGGACACCTGCGGGATCCACCAGTGCGCCCACACGAGTCCGAAGGTCATCCGGCTCGACTACTACGCTGTCGTCGCAGAAACGCAGCTGGAACGCGGAAATTTTTCAATACACAGTCTGAATTCGAGCCATCGAGAGATGAGGGGAAAACGAGAGGGACATAGACGACAATTCACCGAGACTGTTCGACATGTTTTACGCGGAGCGTCATCCTGAAATATTGTTTCAATAGACGTCCAGGTTCTCAATCGTCTCGCATGTTCGAGCCATCGTCACGGATTCTGGGGAGACGCGATTCCTTGGAAGAGACGAACCGTCCGAGGAATCGCGGAACATTCTATCGTGAGCTCATCGTTCAATGCGGAGGAACGAGCAGACAAAATGAGAGTTCCTCTCTGACGGAGCGGCCCGGCGGGAGCACTATGCACGCGATTGCTTCCGTCGCGGGGGCTTTTAGCGGGTAATCTCCGTCGTCACAACTCTCCTTCTCCCGTGAAGTTCTATGAGTTGCTGATGGTCGGAATCCAGGGATAGAGCACGACGGAGCACAAGAAAAATCATTGAAACTCCATCATCGCGAGCGATCATTCTAGCAGCGGCAGCGGCTGTCGGAGCACTCTCTTTCCAAGAGAATTCCTCACCTGAGTTCCTCGGATTCTTAGAGGGTTTCTATTCTATCTTCGAGTCGAGAACGACGGAATCCTTTTTCTCAGACCAGAAAACCGATGAATGTACCTATAGAGGTCGAAAGCTTCCTTGAAACATTCTAGCGAGTCGGAATTTCCAAGCGCCAGATTTTCTGTTCATTAGGAGTAGGGTTTCATCAATCGAGAGCTCGAGAGGTTTATTTACTCTGTACTCTTGTCTCGTGACAGCGATACTTCAAGTGCCGAATTCCGACTGCTCCCATCGATGATTTGGAACCGCTGGCCGGGCAAGCAGACGAGGGACATGGAGACTGAAGTACGGCGGGAGTATGGGTTCAGATTGTGGGAATAATTAGATTCATGAGTGATTATCTCATCGCTACGAGAGACCTTGTCCAGAACGAGAGGCATCTTGAGCAGCAGTCGGTATTCGAAGGCAGTGTAATCTCGTCCAGGGATTCGGATGGTAAGCAGTAGCGTGTGCACCTTCGGGCTGTATGGGGCTCTAGCCTCTCTCCTTCAGAGGATTGTTTCAATTTGGTAAAAAAATTCTTGATGCGCTCCTGAAGGTGAGACGAGCCCCCTTCAATTAGCAAGAGATTCTATAGACATCACTGATCGAACGTGTGCAAAGGAACTCCCGGAACGTCTAGACCGCTGATTTTGAAAACGGCCCCTGCGTTGGGCTGCTGCTGCCTCTCGAACTCGTTCAAACCTCCGAAACCGCTCGTGACGAAAAGCTCGTTCATCTGCGGTCCGCCCCAACAACAAGACGTGGTCTTCGAAGCCGGAACTCTCACTTCTGTCAAGAGCTCCTTAGTCTCAGGGTCGACCCGCAACACCCGACCTGCAGCGGAATTGGAAATGGCTAACTAAGAACAGGTCCATTTCCGAGAACCATCTCCGGCTGCGCTCTCGGCTACGAAAAGTTTCGATTCGGAAACACCTTCTCAATTTTCCATCAACCGCAGTATTGAAGCTCACAGCTCGAATCCGAACTCACCACCGTTGTAGCATGCGATCCACAGTTTCCCCGTGGCGTCGTTTGTCATGCCGTCTGGATAACCAGCGTCTTTATAGGTAGGGTTCTCATTGAAGTCCAGCCATAATGTCGGTACGCCCGTTGTTCCCGTGGCAGCGTCGAAATCGAAGGAATATATTTTCCGAACGAACGAGTCGATGAAGAACATCTTCTTGCCGATCCACGTCATGCCGTTAGAAATATTCAGTCCTTGCATGTGGGAAGTGGGTTTCAAATCTGCTCGGGAACAAAAATCTCCAGATCGTAGAATTCGTTGAAAGTCGCCACTGGCCGGAAATCGCGGGCGGAGCCATCGAAACCGAGTTCGGGTCCGCAGAATCGGACTGTTTACCAACACGAATCGAAGAGTCACCTTTTTTATCGAAAGAGAATAGAGAGCCCTTCTCTGTTTCGATGTCTCCATTCGGCAGACCTGGACCCCTTGTGCCGCCCCATAAGCGCCCGGTCTCGTCACACTTGCCGTCGTTGAAGTGATTATTGGGTTTATCAGCATCAACCTGAAAACGATTGGATACAATCCATAGAAATGGTGACTCGATATACTTTTCCAGCCAGCATGCATCGCTTGGAGTAACTATGCGATTGAAGCGCGAAGCAGATCGAATCGAAGTCGACGATCTCCTGCCGTGTTACCTCGTTGAGCCGCACTGACGCTTGCGTTGGCCAGTGCAATTTGCGTAACTCACGCTTATGCGTGACGATCGTGTACTCCGGATTAGAGCGGTAGGGCACGGCGAAAGTCACCACCCCGTCAAAGTGAACACATTCCGACTGCTTTGTGTATGGATTCAGTCGACAAATGTCACCGACAAAAGCGTCCACGTACAGGAGACTGTTCGTCGCCACATCCCAATGAGGACCTGAGAAAGCATTATTCGATAGCTGTTATTAGGAGAAGCCGAGAGAATCATCAACTTCGACTACCGCGGCAACAATGACAGTGCTCAACGGCATTGTTTCACCGATACAGCTGATTGATAGCCTTGTGAGCTGCTCGGAGCAGACGAATCGAGTTCGGGTCGATTCCTCTCGCAATCTACGCAATCTATCCACGAGTCATCAACTCGAATGTCATTTCGAGAGTCGATATCTATTTATCATTGACAAGCAAACGAGTTTTCTCCGAAATAATGAAACCTGCGTGAGCAGAAAAATTTCCTCCCGATCAGAAATTCGATCGAGGAGACTGAGAAATCATTCCAGCGGAAGGAATATCGAATCCGAGGAAGTCTTTCTGTCCCCGTGTTCTCGGATGGTTCCGAGACTCATGGAAGAACTATTGAGTCGAGTCCAACCGTTGAACTCCAACGTCAAACATTGCTTTCGAGCTTAGAGGATGATGCTCGACTATTTCTCACCTTCACCGAGGTCGGAAAGCCTGGTAGAGATTGGTTCCACTTCGATCATGGGCATTTTCCAATGAACTGAATCGTTCCGGTCCCGTAATCAGGGATGCGGATCACCTACGACAGCAAAGCTCAAGAAATCAGCGTCAGATAATTCTGAAGTCGTTTCTCTAGTAGAGTTCGGACAGAATCCTCCTCCTTCACACAAACGATGATTTGACCACGAAATTCCGACTGGACGGGTCGCTCCAATAGCATTGACACAGAGCTTGGCAGCAGTTGCAGCCCAGCAAGCAGCTCGGCAGACAGAAGCGCGGACCGAACGCCGTCTGGGAGCAATTCAAAACACTGAGACGTCACAGTGCTGCCACAAACAGGTTATGAGGAGGCACCGGATTTTCTGGCGGCACGCAGAAACGAGTTTTCTCGTCTCGAACATACGAGCTCCCTCTAAAGGAACGGATGGACACGAGAACAAGCCGATTCTCCAGGTCGAGCTATTATTGGATGAGTGATTCTGAGCGGCATCCAGGGATTATGCGCTGCCGGTCCTGGGATCGTAGAGTGAAGTTTGATGTACCTAGTTTCGTAGATCTGCCTCACTTAGTTTTCCCGGAATTATCCGTTATCGGGGTTTTGCCACCGAGGAAGAATTTCGCTTTAACTCTAACGGGTCGAGTCGCAACTCGATGGCTTCAATGAGGCGGTCAGAATCGAGGTTCGGCAGCTCGACTAAAAAGTACTCGAGAGCACCTCGACCGTTACACAGAGAAAGCATAAAAGAGGTCAATTTTTCAGAAGCCTGCTGCAGCGTAACCTTTACATAAACCCACCGATCGTGCTCCTCGTGCTCCGGCCTCGACCCGTAAAACACCGGTTAGCCGAAACCCATCGATGACTTAACCATGTCAGGGACATTCAGGCAGGTGAGGAGAAGCCAACAAGTACCCCCACAGGCTTACACCTACAGTTCCCCCGTGAATGTTCCATCGGGTTCCTCAATGGAAGAACGGCCTCTGCGATCGTCTCCAAGATACAGCGATACCATGATAGGTGCATTATGACCTTCGGAGACGCGTGCGTCAAGAATCGAGGGAGGACTGCGGCTCCTCAAGGAAACCCGCCAGCCGGTGGCGGTAACAGGTGAACGCTAACTATGAAGCGCCTCGATTCGTCGTTACATTCGAGCGCGCGATGTTCGCATCTGGCTTTCGAGGTCGCATGCCTCGCTCCGAGATCGAGAGAGCAGTTCCTTCTTCGAGGAGTCTCTTCTCGAGCGGAGAGCCAACAAAGAGCGCACAAAGCTCCTCGTCGAGTGACGGTTCTGCTCATTGAGAGCTTCGTATTATCTCTGCGCAATAAACGCCCACAATCGAGCCACAACCCGTTGACGGCACTATCGCGGGATAGATCAGTGCACATCGTTCCGCACCTCTCTGACCAAAGTCTCACTCAGTCCGAATTCCTAAAGTGGGACTCGGCACATCAGAAAACCGACGGTTTGGCGGTTCGGATTTCCGGAATCACTCTGTTCGGTCTAAAGAAGGCAAAGCATCGAATATGGGACGTGTGGGGAAATCTCCCAATTTCTGCAGATCTCCCGTTCTCAACCGGAAAATGTTGCATAGCTCGCTTCCCCAACTTGAGCAGAGGATTCCTAGGACAAGATATGACCGATTGATAAAGTCAGTATCTCACTCAGTGGATCGGTCTCGGATGTCTCGTTGTGGCTACAGTGAGATTACGCAAACCGGAAAGCCTGCGGGGTCCTGCAGATTCTTGTGGATATAACATTAGACAGTTTCAATGCTTTGCGGAAGCTTCCGGAGAACAGAATGATTCAGGCTGACCATCGCTTCCGCCCCTCCCATGACGTCGTGCGATATTGCGGCGGTTGCACTTTCCTGTTGCGCAACAATCGGCTCCTGCAGCGGGAACGTGCAGAGGATGCGCTGAGCTTAGGTCTGGCTGCGAACAAAATACCTCACGAACTTTGAAGAGAGCCCGCTCGCCGAGCGCAGTTTCCCCGACAAACTTACGAAATTATATTCCGTACGAGAGGAATCTGCATTTTTATGCGAGTCACAAGTGATGACGAAAAAAGCGGAGCATTAAGGGCTCCTCTCCTCCAGGACGTTCACTGGTGTCAGAATGGCTCCGATATATGCGCATACGTTGCACGGATCCGCTGACGCATCCCACGGAGGAATAACCCACTCGGCTGATAAGCGAACAAAAATATCAGCCATATTCGAGAGCCTCTTCAGAATATTAGAGCGATCTTGTGCAAGAGTTCGTTTGCCTGTTTTGTTTTCGTCGACGCGTCCGACACCCGACTACAATCTCCTCCGAAAAGCGATGGGCCTCCAATTTCACCGATAGGGCGTCTCAAGCACATCGGAATCGTCTCCGAATTCCAATTGCGATTCCGATGCGAGGAACGGGTCTCGCTCTTATCGAAAATATCCTCCAGACAGGGAAACCGGGGATCGATTGCCAATACTTCCTCATTCAGTGGAGAAGAACTTATCCGAATATTGGCATCGAAAAGTTACTCAGGGAATTGCATCGCGTTGCATGCATGGCTAATAAGAGTCAGGCTTGCGAGCACAAGAGGAGATGGAGAAGCTGAAAACAGAGAAATAAGGCCACGCGAGCCAATTAGAGTTGAAAGTTCCATAAATCTCCTCGCGAAGACGCAGGTGACGCGGACGGCCTTCAAGTCAGCTGCTTGCTCTACTGCTGCTGTTCCGAGCATCGGTTGCCGGAGCCGATTTCTATCCGAAAACTTCACCTGGCTCGATGTCCTTGCGATGTACGCGCGTGCGGCCCAGGTGTCGTGCGCTTTCCTTTATCATCAGAAAGTGCTATCGAGTCAATGCATGGACTTACACAACCAGAACCACTAGTCGAGCGACCTAGCCCCCAGCCGAACAGCGAACGACGACACTCGAATCGACACAGACCGCGCTAGAATCCGATGCTCGAAAATCGGAGCGTGGCTCCGTGTTAACGAGCATCGTTTTTGTAGCTTAAACCATTTTTCAATAATCTCCGACTCATGACCGCTGTCAGAACATGTCGCTCGTCGTAACTGGATCTCTAACTAAACGGGATTTTTTCCGCCGCTGGTCAGTCCGGACACGCGCACAATTTTTTTTGTTTCTTCGAGGATCGAACTCACGGGGCTGATCTGTTTTCGAACATCGGAGCTAAACGACGGTCACAGTCCAAGGATGATGATTAGAGAATTCGGCTACGCGTCGATCGAGTAGTTTTCTATCCGAGATCGGAGCGGAGGCTGACGCTGGTCCCGAACCCGAGAATTCAGAGAATCAGTGGTTCGAGCTCCCGATATCACGATGTACCTAATCAATTTAGGAAGTTTCCTCAAGGTGTTTCCGTGTAGCGAACAACGAGTTCGCCCACGAAACGACGCGAGGCGGATCTACCGGCCTGCTTTCTACTGATCTTCGCTTCGAGAGCCCAAAAAAGCAAGGGTTGACCTTGAGGCATGGGTCCTTGGCATTGTCCTGGCCTAGCACCGGAAGACTCCCACCGGGAAATGCGAAGGTGGATTGGGTTAAAAATTTGGAACAAAACGACTCGATTCACGATGAAGGTCACAACGTACAGTTCAATGCCAGCTAAGCAAGCGGTCGAGAGGGGGAGCAGAACGGGGGTGGGAGCGCTTCTCCCCCGCAGCGGTTCTTGAATTCAACTCGCCCTCACGAGTTCTATTTCGCACCCTCTACTGCGTCCATGATTCCATCATCCATCCACTCGAGGGACTCGAGGGGTATCTCTTCACAGGTCTCGATATGTTCAACACGGATTGTGTGAGGTTTCGAAGCCTGGGCGACTGTACGGTTTCTCCGACGGCTTTTGATACAAGCACGCAGACCAAGAGGTGTGGCGCGAAGGGTTTGTTTTGTCGTATAGCTGTTGTCGCTGTGAGCTCTGCGTTTCGCGGAAGAGCTACGATCCCCATCGATTCCGCGCATGGTCATGCCCGGTCGCCAAGCGCGAAATATAGAAAAACATTCGTCAATCGAAATACTCAGTTGTCTCTGGATGAACTCAAATTCATGGCAGATCATCCTGTTCGGGAGCTCCATGAACCAGACTGTGACCGTCGGGTCATTTCTCCAATTTTCTTTTCAGGATAATATCGTTCTCCTGACGCAGGAACGGAAGCCGATCGCTGAAGCGTCCCGCGTCCACCTTCTATCCTACACGTGCTTGTCGGTGTATTCAGACCGAACGGTGACGAGATGAAATCTCTGGCCTTCCTGACTGAGTGTCGACAATCGGCTGAAAGAACCGGGATCGTGTTAAGCTAACCTTGGATGATTCCGCCGAGAGAGCTCCATTGTGTTACTCAATGATTACTCAATTTTTGGGGTTAAATGTTCGAGCGCGCCCGCTGAAGAGCGCGGGAGGCAGGCTGTAGGAAACCAGAAGGAATGTAGGTGGGTAGGAGATGTACGACCTTGCAGTGATCTCAGGATGGAGTACGTCGAGCGGAAGCTGAAAGGATCGCGTGCGCGCGGGCGAGTGTGAGGGTGGTTTTGTTATTCGGGAACAAAAAAAACTCGAGCAGAGTTTTTTTCTCAACGGGGTAGCCTTCGACAGATTTCAAAGGATTGTCGTCATCCTCGTCCTCGTCGTCATCGCCACCACCACCGTTCTCATTGGCGAGCGTGTGCCGCCAAATGAACTCCAACGAAATTCGAAACTTTGAATGTCGTTGGGGAAGTGTCTCGACCGACCTCGAGATCGCTCTTCGATTCGGCAACGTTGTGCTGAAAGAGTCAGGAATCCTCGGAGCGTCCAAGAGTCGAACCGTCTCTCTATATCGCATGGCTCTCCCGAACGAATTCCAGTCAAGGTACTTTTTCCGTCCTCTGGGAAAGTTGCCATTAGCGTCGGATCGTCCGTTCCCGGAATCTTTCTGTTCGTCGAGAAAGCTCCTCTGTGCTGTGTCAAGCGAGCCTGAGCGAAAGCAGACTTTTCGTCTTCCTGTACTCGAGCGGATCATTCAGAGCGGATAGTTTGTGTTATACTTTACGCACCGAGAAGCCCCAGCTCATTGTTGCGGACCGCGTTTCCGCTCGAATACACGGCAAAGAATCCCATTTTGAAGTGGTCTGCCTTGAACCGAGGATCTCTCAGCGGCTTCAGCCTGCGGCAGGCCAGACTCTCGCACCATGCTCCCGCACCGGTTCGTCGCTTTGACACCGGAGGAAAGACCAAGAAAGCTTGATTCTTGATGAAAACAGGGATGATCTGAACGTTCCTGACCTTCGCCGTAGATGAGCTTCTGCTCACAGGCCATCACGTCTCGAGCTTTCAGAAAGATCCTCCTTACGAGAACCGTCGCCTTTGACTTGACATTATGAATGGGAGCTTCGCTTAACATGAGGTCGGAGTGGAGCCTAAGCTGAATGAATTGAGATAATGATAAAAACTCAGAGCGAGCAATGCTCGATCGAGCATTGCTGATTCCCCTTTTGTTCTCCATGGAATTCCGTCCCTGACGAGCATTCCGGTTGAGGAAAAAAAATCTCTAAAACATAGTAAATCGCATTTGCGTTTTATGCGTGCATCGGACGTAAAAAACAAGGAGCACTTCTGCCCCGAATATTCATAGGCACCGGTTAAGGAAATCAGATAAGTTGCATGAATGACAGCCTTGCGAGAGCCCAAAGCTGCTCCCGGACACGGACGAAGATATGCTTGAGAGTCTGGATTCCACATGCAATCATTCCCCTCTGACGAGACGTGTCATTGTACAAACAACTGGTCAATGGAACATCGCCGATTTCTAGGATTTCCAGCAGGCCGTAAACTATCAAAAGTCATACACCCGAGAATCCTGCCGTCAAAGAGGAAAAAACACGCATCTGTCCCGCCCAGCACCCGATTTACAACTCCATATCATGCTCTTATACAACGAACTGGATGTGCTTCAGGCTTTGCTGGAGCTCCTGCGGCTCGCAGGCGAGGCAATCTTGTAAAATCGACTGGGGTTGGGCTTAAGGTGTATCAGGTGCGGAAGCGCATCGTAAACCGCCGGATTAAGCGCCGAGAATAACCTCAATCTCTGGCACAGCCCACGAATGTTTTCCGTCGTGCTGAGGACTCGAACGTCTCGACGGAAACTGAGTAGATTCGGGGCCCAGTGACTCTGGTGGAATCCGAAGAAAGCCCCGGGTTCGATTCTTCTGGTTCTCAGGATAGAAATGAAGAAACAAGAATGATCGTATTAGTCTGGGAAGGTTCGCGACTCAGTTGAGATTGACCCACGGTTCGTCGACCCATGCTTCGGTCCTTTGATATACCATGATTCGAGGAAATTCGAATTTTCCTGCGACGAATGAGAGAATCTCCTCCCTGTTCCCGATGAGGGAAAGATCAAACATGGTCCTCCTCTACTTAAATTATCATCCCGCCTGTGCTCATGTCAGAGATGCAACGGCCTTTTCATCAGGACGGTATTGGGTCTGATGAGAGCACCTGACGATGCCACGTCAGGGTAGGACCGTGGTCAGCACGAAACCTTTTCGGTGTCTTTAATTTTCGTAGATCTCCTCATCGAGCCACGGTCAGCATATTGCTGCTCATTCGCCCAATCCACTTTTTCTCTCTCGTTAACCCAGATGTCTCTCGTAGAGAGCAGCGGGTCAGTGTCTCTTGGACAAGGACGGTCACTCCGGTCATCCCCTTGGGGTGAAGGTCAGCGCTAGGAGGCCTCACGACAAGTAGGATCGGCATGCCATTTCGCGGTGAGAATTGCGTTTATGTCCGGCGAGCGTCTTTGATCGAGTCGACGTGCGAGGTATGACCGTTGAGTGTGGAAATGTATCTGGCGAATTCTAGGATCCAAATGAAGTAACTTGGGGAAACGCCTTCCGCGAGTACCTTGCAATAGGATATCGAGATCAGCCGATCGGAGTCCGCGCGGCCGAATGCAGTTTTCGAACGAACTTTCAGGCGAGAGGACTTCATTGAAGAAACCCTAATTTTTGACCGAGGGACTGCTGATTAAAACAAGAATGGATCCCGGGTCACCCAAGGCTCCCCCACCTAGCTTACGAGCTTGGGGTCGAAAAAAGTCTCGCATCCCAGCTTCCTCTACTTTCACCTACGCCACGCGATGACCTGACCAGTTGGCTAAACCGTTCGGTGATCTGGATTCGAGCTCTGTCAGTGCGAACGATCGCGTGTTGTCTCGTGTTCTGGCGCGTCTCGAAGGCTCTGCGGCCGGACCTCAGCCCCGCAGCGCAGAATGCTATCCCGTCGATGAGTGCAAACTCTGCATAACGGTCCGCAGAGAGGACTTTCACCTCAGGGGCCTCCATTGACGAAGGCGGCCGTGCATTCATTCATTCATGTGCATGTGTGGAGGCAATAAACCCCATGAACCACCTTCGGCGGGGGAACTGTGCCGCTTAAAGCTCATTTCGATCTAAGTGATATACACTGGAGAAGTTCAGTGGTCTCGCGATTTCTCCGAGCTCTCGAAGCGTTGCTCACTTGGAACGCGATTTCAACCTCGCTCTCAACATAAACAAAAAAAGTTAATTTCCCGTTCCTTCCTTCCTAGAGAAGGGAAAAGCGAATCGGAACCCAGAAGTTACGCCAAATCATTGAGCCAAAACTCCGCGCAGGTCTCTATGGATCTGGCCGAAGCTCCAAGCTCACGGGATCAGGATCAATTAAAAGACTTCACGAACGCATGAGGCGGAAATGCATCGAAGCGGACACCGCAACATCAATCGAGATCAGTTTCCGTCGGAGCTGCTGTTGGGGCGGTCGACGACGCTGCTCATGAAACCGATGATGTAATAATAGAGCTCAGATGTGCAGCATGCCGATGAGCGCCTAACGGAACTCGGATGACCTCTCTCTGGCTTAGCGGTCACTCCCTCGGAAGTGGCGACCACGACGGAGCCTTCGGCGATGTCTTCTCTTCGAACTCAAGCTTCCTTCACGATTCGGTCTTTGTACCGGAACCTCCGGTCATGACTTGCGGTCAGTGAGAACGGGACTTCGCGGTCAACTTCCGACGAGGAAATCTCCGCCAACACCACCGGCGACGGGCCTCATGGGTGCGACTTCGTCTAACACCTCGATTTTTTTTGACATCCCTTGCTCCTCGGTTTCCTCCTCTGAGGTTTCGAAGAGAAAATGAGGGACGTTTTTCAGTCGGATCCCTTAATAAAGGGTGTATTCGAAGCTTGCCGCTCCCTCGCAAGCTGGTTGGCGGTCGGTCGGTCGGTCGGTCATTCAGTCGACGTTACACCGCATTTACGTGAATTCAGAGCATTGCGTTAAGGTCTTGAGGATCTAACAATGATTTTCCAGTGTCACTCCCATAGCAGTATGCATTGCGTCGCTCCTCTGCGTATTCTACGTCTACACGCCGATCATATGCAGGCGTTTTGCATATCTCTATCACGAGTCCGTTATGAATGTCGTTCACATGCGTATTGTCCCGTTCGCTAGAAGGACCTCGAATGACCGCGAATACAGCGGTTCCGCTGTTTCATAAAAATTCCACTGGTCATCGGATGTGCCGAGCAAGAATTGTAACGGGTCCGAGCGTTTCCGATTGACCCCCTAGCTTCGTGGCGATGGTGTCCGCTCCGAAGTCTAGGTCATCCATGAGGTTATGAACTGTCTTTCTACACCGACCGGGTCCGGCTAGCGGTTCGAGAGCGGTGGCGATTCGATACCGGATCGTCTCGGAAGCGGTACAGCATGGGTCATTTCACAGGGATCCGAAGCATTGGACACAGAATGACGAAATATTCTGCTGCTTCTGTGGGTGTAGAGCCTTGTACTGACTCATGAAGTTCTTCGGAAACGTATAATTTCGAGTTTGAAAAAGTCGGATACCCTCGAGATATAGCCGTCGGCGTCGTCGATGGGATTGCCAGCATCGATACTTTTCCCATGGGTCAGATATGGAGCTTGGCCCGTACGAATAGGGAGGCGAGTCCTCCATCCGAGTTTTTGGGGCACAAATAATCATTCCTAGATAGAAGCGATCATTGGCCATGATTCCTCGTCGATGGCCTTTCTCCGTCATTACCGATTGATGATTCGAGACTTTAATCGCCGTGTACTGGATCCTCGACGCTCGGGATGATTTTTCTGCGAAATCTCGGCACGTAGTCGTTCTCCCACGATAACCATAAGCTCTTGATCTCATCAGCTCTCGGCCGCAGGATACGGAGGAATTTGATCGAAACCTCCGACTCGAGCAGAACCTAGTCATGACATAAGCTACTCGATACGAGGGCATACTTCGAGGCTTGCGTGAACTTCGGAGCAGCGAATCTTTCGATGTCTTTGCAGGTAAAGGAGAAGGCCACGACCGAGAGGTAGCTCTGAACTCCATGAATGGAATTATTTTTAGGCTCGCCCGATGAGTTACCGAGCGAGCAGAGAAAGGACCTTACGGTTTACGCATCTGTATTTACGATTCGGCCGCGAGCATTAATCTTGAATAGCTTCGCTCCACGTATCGAAAATAGACGCAGCTGCGACTCGGTTATGTAAGACGGGTTTTGTTTCTGGGCCTCCCAATAAAGGCTAAGCCCACATGACCTACATAATAATATCTGGAAGTCAACGGGCCCACAAAAAACTAGCTCGAGCTATTGGCCGCTCACCAGGTCGTGTCACCATTCTTAGCGTTCCCGGCAAGGTTTCTAGATGTGATCAAGCTATTGAGAGTTCGCCAGCTCGGAATAGCCCACGAGATCATCGCTTCTCGGGACCGCATCCACGGGATCGATCGTCATTATTCTATCATTGGCACTCTCCCCGAGACTGGCTTTGGACTCGGCGTAAATCTTCTGATTCGAGACTCCCCTCCTTGGCTTCTGGCTCCGTCCAGGACTTTTTTCCGTGACTGATCTCATGGGGGAGCATCGAAGAGCAAGTGTACTCTGCTGGTATGTCTCGACCTTGCGCTTTTTTTTGTAAATTCAAGGCGAAGCTCGAGCGACCAACGCCGACGTAACAGAGGGCCGAGTCTCGGGCAGTTAGCTTCGCTCCCGTAGGTAGACGGAGAGTTTGTACCTTCCCTTGTCGGCCAAGAGATCACCTTCACGCTAAGCTCGATACCGAGATGCGCCGTGTTTTCAGATCGTCGAAGCGGTCAGGACAACATGATCGCAGGTTTTCCTCGATTCTCCCCCAAATATCGAGGGAACCCCGGCGAATACGGGCGTGAGACCTTCGTGGAGAAACCAGAATTTCACCGAGTTTCCAGCTCGGTACTCCCAACCCTTCGCAGGCCGTGCCGAAGAGCGCCCCATCGGACGAGAACAATGATGTGGATTAGGAGAATAATAAACATGAATGTATGCATGAACATGAATGGGGATTCGTAGAAGCTCCCGAACGATCGGGGTCAGTCCCTCGAAGCGAGGTTCGTTTCAGCTCATCTGGAACGCGGGCGAGTGTCAACTGTTCAAAAGTTGATATACGATATTCGCAATCGAGGCCATGAGGTCGACTTGTGTGTTTGTCTTGATGTCTCCCCCGCAAACTTCCGCAATTAGCCATTTGAAACCTCCTAACTCAAACATTTATCAGTGCGAACGACTCGAGCAAGCGACATCGGAGCGCATCCAGCATCGAGGAGTTCACATTCGCCGAGCCAAAAAGTGGACCGATTCGCGTGGCTGAAGATCTACCTGGCAGCTGGCTGAAGTTTGGGAGGTCGAGACGAGTTTCTTCCTCTCGACTGCTAATTGCGTTCGAGTGACTCGCGTCTGAGGGTTCGTTCCGATTGAAAATTCGATTGCGCTCTGAATTAACCAGGACAACAAAGCTGTTCCGCAATACTGTCGACGATGTTCCAGGATCTTGCTCTCGAGTTATTCGTAGCCCTGGAGCTTGCCCATGAAGTGCAAGGCGCCATGGTGGGCTTGCGGAGGCGCGCAGTGGGATCCGGCGCTCACAGGGCCGGGATGGCGTGTTCCGACATTTCGGCAGCGGGCAATGGGGGCCAAAGCGGCCGCGAATTCCTCTCCAAGAAGATCGGCCCCCAAATCCGAGCATGTACTTCAGAGCTGCTTATAACACTATAAGGAATTCTCTAGGATCTCAAACACCGCTGAAGCGATTCGGCGAGAGGAGGACTACATTTCTGGCTTGCTCAGATCGAGCCCGACGTACGGAACGTCGCGGTGGAAGAGACTGGAATACGCCGTATACGAGCGGTCTCGGATGAGCAAGGGGAGGTAGGGCCCGCAGAACTCCAATTCTCCTGTTCTCCTGCCAGTTCTTGTGCTAATTTGTTTGTTTCCACCTGACGGTCGTACCCGGTCCTTCCCCGAATTCATTCCCGGAAGCTCCGCTTCCGTGCTTGCGATACATCAGAGGCAGACCCTCGACGAATATCGCCTCCGGGAAAACATGCGGGCAACCGTTTGAAGAGGCTCCGGTGCTTCGGGATGCTTAGACCGGGTTTGAACAAACCGCAACTCTCAGAGCAGAACGGACACGAGGGGCGGAAGCATGATTGCAATCGCCCCGTGGAGCGACTTTCTGATTTCGTGTTGCTGAGTGAGCATTAACCGCTAGTAATCAACAAGAGGGACGCTATGACCACTCGATCGCCGGAGGAAAGAATACGCCCTTGCTTGAACTCTCCGGATAACGAGGGACAACAAGCCTTTGCCCAAAGTGCCACAATCGCAGAGACCGATCCCACTCTCGGAGAACAACATTGTTCCGGAATATTCGCTATTTGCATTCGGGTTCCTCTCGCTTGAGATCCTATCTGCGTCACGCTATTTTCCGATCGCCGGCGTCGCGAATCTTGTCGAGTGCTATTTGTTTCTGTACACCCATGTGCGGCCTCGTGGATGCGAGTACAAGGAATACGGGTTGCAGTGGACAGATCGTCTTTCCAATCGGGATAAATACCCTCGCAGCTTCGTCTGAGCAAACAGCCGAGCCACTAGAAATGGATACTCGTATTTCCGGGCTCATGGCGTGGTTCTTCTCGGGGAACTTCTATGGAACTATGTACATAGATCCTCGCATCCGTCGTCGGTAGCTTGCTTCAAAGTATCTTCGAGTTTTCACCGCTCGAAGCAAAAGCCCGTGGGGCAAGTGCGACCCATGAATGCCCAATGATGCCATCTGGCGCTAAGAGTTGCTTTGTTGACTCTGTTCGGAGACTCAAGCTACTTTGGGAAGGGTGACACAATTCAGCAGCCCCAGCTGCTTGTTCTCAACAGAGAATCGCTCATTCTCCCCTGACGAATAGGAATTGATTTTTTTCCGCAGTCTAGAAGGTCGTCCACGATAACGTCACGAACTCATCATGAACACCATGCAAACGTAGGGACGTTTGAAAGCTAGAATCTTCTCTTAGTTCTATGTTCGAATGTTGGGCTCTGTACAAAGGATTCATCGATGAGGATACTGGGCAGTAGATTCCAACCTCCGATTATCCGACTCGTAAGATGCGAAGACAGAACGGCGATGCTCGAATAGAAGATCTATTGACACCGTGGCGGTGGAAGAATCTCAACGAGCCCCGAGGGTGAGCACTCGTGTTGAATTCTAGTAGGTAGCTGACTTCCTCCCTCGTCCTAATCCCGGAGGAATATCGCTGGATGTGGACCCTCCTCCAAACTCTTTGTTCTTTTGACCGATGATTTCCAGAACCGAGGTATTAATGTATAAAGCTCCAACGAGATCTGCTCGACGGCGAGATTTAGATGTGGCTGAGAGAATCGGGCCGACCATCGGTAAGAGAGTCCCACGAGCAGGGGAAAAACATCCGAGGCGGACACGGAAGAGTACAATCGGAACCGTGGTGGCAGTTTCCCCTATTGATGATCTGGATTGTCGAATAGACGGAATGCGAGGAAGTTCCACAAGTGTCATCAAACGAGGACAAAATTTCCTCAGAACCAGATACTTTTGCTGTATGTCCGACTAATGAACTCCGTCTCGAATGGTGACTGCTCACTTGTATCTTCGCCATAGCCACTCGTTAGCCACCTACAGAAGAACTTCTGACGCCCGAGGGAAACTCGAGGAATCTCGGGCAACGCCACTTCGGGCACACATCTCTTGGATCTCTTGGAATACAAAGCTCATCTGAGCCATGTCAAACCGAAGTCGGGTCAACGCCATATGGTCAAACGACCAGATGGGGCATCCGCCGCCCTTTTAAACCTGAGGGCATTCGTGGGTTAGACTTTCCGGCGTCATATTGTTGCGAGACGGATCCTTCGAAGGGTGAGGCGATTTTTCGCTATTCGCACGTCTTCCCTTGTCCGGCTTGATCGGCACAATCACAGTACTCGTTCCGCAGTCCGGGCTGGCAAATCGTGAAGCTCCCGAATATCCGCTCGGCGCCTCCGCATCCCGCATTCGCCGTCAAGGAAGACATTTATTCCGCCGCACTACCTCCGAAGCTCCTGCCTAGGTGGAGTTTCCTTTGAGGAAGTTCTCAGTGAGTCGCGCAGATGTACACTCATCGGAGTTCCGAGCGGGTTTAAATGCCCCAAGGAACCGTTTGACTGACTGACTGACTGGCTGGCTGACCGAGTGGCCGCCCCCGATTTTTTTTCTCGAGATCGTGTGAAAGCCCTGGGGTCGCACCGGCTGAATCGAGACTGCGAACCCCAACAAAGACAGGTAGCGGCCTTCCTCGCAAAGGCAACAAAACGATCCGAGCGACCCGCTTTCTTCGTGATGAGCCGCTAAGTCACAGAACTCGATTGCGTACTGGCTGCTACCTATGGAGCTTCGCGGCGTGTCTAAATCCCATGGCATAGACGGTATAGATGGTAGACGGCAAGGGTTCCTATTTCATATCGATCCATTTTTCTATGCGTCCTCCTCGTTCTCAAAAGCGCTACCGAGCAGTTTTGACCGCCACCCGGGTAACATGCATGAATGATAACAAGAACTCAAAAAAGTTATCCTCCTATCATTCATGCATGTTACCCGGGTGGCGGTCAAAACTGCTCGGTAGCGGTTTCTCACGACTCGTAAGATTTCCGAACTGGGAGCTTGTCGTTGCCGAAGGCAAATCCGACAACGACGACGAACGGAGGCCGCGAGTCTGCCGCGCATTGTGTCCCATTGAACAGGCGAACGAAGTGAGCAGTAGTGCTTAGGCGTCATTTTGGTTCTGAAGACATTTCCTGCGGAACTTCCGCTGCTCCACTGTTGGTCAAGCTGTTTCATTCCCCTAAGGAGAGATGATTTGGAAAAAATAAATCCTGAATGTATGGGTCCAAGATGATAATCTCGAGTCGAGCTCCTGATCTTCCACAATGGGAGCGTCTGTCGCATATCCAGCTTGGTCACCCATGGGGTTATACTAAGACAGGGTGGAATCGTCACTCGCGAAGGCCCGTTGCCGGGCTCGAGTGAACAGAAGTGATCCGTGGAATCACTGGTTTCTAGAGACATAGAAGAAAAAACAGTCGCGGGATAGGTGACGTCCGTTTCTGGGAGCCCTTAGAACACACCTCGAATGTGAGGCGCGCTCGGACTGCGAGGCGGTCGCTTAGAATGATCTACACCTTGGAGATGAGGTCATTCTCAGGCCCCCCGAAGAGAAGCTACTCGCCGATTCGGGTGTTCAAGACGACCGCAATGATTCAGATTGATGCTCAAGAGCAATTCGTCCACAAAAGAACTGTCTTTTCTGACGAAAGCCCGTATCCCAACAATCAATCGGTCTCCGCAATATCGAAGCTCGATTTGGGCTCGTCGACTCTCGATAATGCCGTGGTATTTAATTGCGAGATCATTCATACAGAGATTCTGCGGTCTCATCTTGATCTGAGACGAATGAGGGAACGGTCGTTCGAGCATTTGCCGAAGCTCCGACGAGGGCAGCATCGAACGAGCGGCTCTTTAGTCGTCAGACTGGAATTTTTTGATCGTGGGCTGAATGCTCCGTAATAGAGTAACTCTGTCGAGACTACTCATGCGCAGGTCCTCAGTCAGGAAAAGGCCACGACCATACAGTTCGGACGACTGAAAACCAGGCTGAAAAATAACTTCCGTCTGACGATTCGTGACATATATGGAGCATGGTGCTGGAGAGGTTTCGATCCTTCCCCAAAGATTTTCGATCTCTCCCGAAAATTCTTCCTCATCCGGAGACTGCAATAACTTCCACTACTTCATCTATTCCAGCAAAGTCGAGAAATATTGCACGGTTTTATTTACATATCACAAATCGCTCGAGTGTAGGCCATGAGCCAGGGCTCCTCCACATGGTACAGTCAGCCTGCAGAGCACAAAATTCAACCATTAGAATATTATAACTCAATCAAGACCTCGCGTTCCTTAATCCAATATTAGTCGTCATGGGAGACGAGCCGTGAGGATCAATCGAGATGGTTTCGGGGAAACCCTCATGGGAGAACGGCAGGCATTCAAGGGGATTTTTCGCCGAGGTCTTCAGCAGGAAGAGCGACGTACCATCATAGTTGATAATCGCTACGTTGAGATCACGCGGAGCATGCCGCGATGTATTCGAGGGCGAGCGGGAAGAGGTCTGGAATGGGAATGCCTCTCTGAGTTTCCACCTTGTCGCGAATCGGCTGCGCTCGAGACAGAGCACGCAGGAGGATCGAATGTACGGTGTATCATTCAGATTTCTCTTAATCACTCATTTCGCGGATCGCCTCACCTGAGCGGTGTCCAGAATCATGACGCAATCGGACGGTACTTCAAGGTTGGTGAATTGGCCGTTCAATTTGTTCTTCAGTGTTTCCAGGTGACTCATATCATCACTCGTCAGCATGGCTCCGTTCACGATGAGTGTTGAGATCCGATTCAAGCATTCCAGAGCCTGCTTCTGACTCGGCACCAGGGTTTCCATCTCGCTGCAGATTTCGAAGAAAACGTTCGAAGAAAGTTCCGGAAATTTGATACTCTGTCCGAAACGAATCGAGAAATCTAGAACTCACTCTAATCCGACATTATCAAGATCGTCTTCCGATCTGCTCGTTTCTTCTTCTGCGAAGACTCGAGCAGAAGGCGAGTTTCCTCCTGCCATCTTGACATCCTGCTTGCTCCAAATCCACTCGATTTTGAAGTCCCGACAGATCTGGAATCACAATCCTCCATGAAAACGAGGGCCTTGCGCGTGCGAGCTCCTCTCGATTGGGTCGTCACATTCAAGATCTTTGCGGATCGAGAGACGGTCGCGTTCCACGGGAAAAATATTCATGCGATAAGTGATCACTAATCATCGACAGTACGACTGACCCGATAGATGGTGCTTCGAGTGACTTTTTTCAGCCTGATATTGTCGCTATTCTGGCAATGCTTCACAATCTCTTCAGGTGAGAGGCCGTCGATTATTTGCTGAGCGATTTCCTGCCGTTGCTCTTTGGTCACGAACAAGTATTCGGCATCTCTATCGTGACCCCAGTGTTCGGGGAAATATGTCATGTTCACGGTTCCATTCGGGTTGATGAAAATATTGATTGCGGCCGTACAGATGACACCGCATTTTGCGGCATTCCTCGGAGTTTTGGCTCTCGGTGTATCCTTCGTTTCGCCGGCCTTGCCAGATCTGAACAAGTGAGCCTGGTTAGATCAGACGAAATGACGAAAGTCGTGTTACGGCCGAACCTGAATGGAGGAGACAGCATCGGATATTCCGTATGTTCCATTACATGATGATACCGGTCTCAAGCAACCTACCTGTGGCACCAATACATGACGCGAGTTCTACCTTTCTGACCGGCTGACCGCCGGTCTTTCACGACGAACTTCGCGTTGGCGGTCTGTTCTTCGCTTTCCTTCCAAGCCTCGAATGCTTCAACTGAAGGAAACTGCGCTGTGATCCTGTAGGAGGAGAAGAGTCACTACGCGTCCCTTTGATAGATCGTGACCATGAGCTGGATGCTTTCTCGACAGAACACGAGCGAACGATGCGAATAGACTCACTGATGAGGCGGCTGGTCGTGCTTCGCGACATAGTGATTCCGCAGGAGATTCAGATGCGGAAATCCGGTCTTACAGCCTTTGCTGCACAGGAATTTCATCAACTGACGCCTCTCGGCATCGTGGAATCGTTTCTTATGCTTGTGGAGTCCTGGCTTCGTCTTGACGCGCTGGAACGAACATTATTCCTCTTGAGTGATTTTCCCGCTCGTGGTCCCAGTCTAGACCTGATTCAGAATCGCAAAAAGGTTATTCCGGACGAGCAGACTTAACGCCTCGCCGTTCGACGGCTGAGGCGGTTGTGCTCTCCTAGGTACTTCCTGGCGAGAAACTTCTACATTTGGCGAGTTTGTGGTGTCAGAATACGCCGCTCGGATCCTTCAGCGGATTTATGCGAGTTCGGAAGCTTCGAAGAGCCTGAAGTTCTCGTTCATCTCAGGACAGGGCTCTGTGGCCTGGGCTCAGGTTTTAAAAACACGGGGCCTCGGAATGGACGCCTCCGGCTGATGCGCACGTCGGGAGGTCCGGGTCATGAACTATGTCTTCCAGAATGCCGCGGAAGGAGAAATGTAGGCACCTACGAATCGTCAGCATCCGTGTATAGGGTTCATCCACCTCCACAATAGAAACGGTGGAGTTTATCGAATGGTCAACAGCCAAGAAGAAGATAGAAGACCTGGATTGGGAAGCGCGCGAATGTCCACCGTCTATCCCTCCACAGCCTATCCCTCGCCGAATCGACTGCTTTGTCTGCACAAAATGGAGCGAATATACGAGACGGAATCAGAAGAAAGGCTCGACTCCGTCATCATTGAATTCTGCCGCAAAGTCTGAAAATCACTGAACCTATACTTTCTTCCTCAGAACTTGCGAATCGGGGTCGCACGCATCGCGTAGACGCGATAGAGAAAACTCCCCGATGCAGCCTATTATATGGTCCCCATATGCTTGAAAATGCTGGATCATGCTGGAGAGGTCGCAGGGATCCATTTATCACACAAGTCATCCCTTGCTCCCGTGTCTTGATCCGAATTCCCGCCTCCACCTCGGGTACTGTCGTAGGTTCAACAAACCTTTCCACAATATTCGCAGGCGAAATCGGACACTGTCGGTTGTACAGAGTCCTCATCAGCTTCGTCGGTGAAATCACCGCTGGCCGAGTCCACTTCGACGGTCTCCGCATTTGCTTGGAGGGAGTCATCGCTCATATCGACCTTATCTACAAATCGAAGAGCTCGGGAGCTTCCCTTGGCTTAATATTACGAATTTCCCTCAAAGATCCATGAAGAATGCAGGAACGACTTCGGGCGGCTAACCATCTGGTTCGGCGGGCCGTGGGATAAGAACTCGGGCTGAGGCAAAACCCTCAGCGTCGTCTGTCGTCATTCCCTCCGGGGTGAGGACTCGGACGGTGATCTCCGCTTGCGCTCATCGCGGATACGTAATTCATCCCAGCGAATTATTCTCGACGGCGTTTTCACCCCGATCTCGGACATGTCATTAGCAGCGGGAGGTCTTTAGCTTTGTTGATGCCGCTCCGGCTCGCCGAGAATCTGTCGCCGCCGGGCGAACACCATTCTCCTTACCCAACACACAACGTGTGCGGTGCTTGCGACTCGAATTCGAATCAAATTCCCTGTTCTCCTGTGTATTCCGTCACCCGTTCCCTCACAAGGTGAGACTTAATTCCTCCCTCGGTTCCTCCGGACCGAATCGGAGCTTCCCGCGGTTGGAGATCCAGTGAGGGAAGTTGCTCTTTGGCTTGTCAAACAATATGGTCAATTCAAGGGAAACGATCTCATATCTCGCTCTTTTCACCGCTGTCTGATTCGGAACCCTAGGCCCAACATCTCGTATTGGAATCGCGAGCGATAAAATTCTGTCCCACTCGCACGAAATCGAACAGAAGTCTCGATGCGGCCGATGCTCACCCAGATTGACGTGCGTTTTCAGATGACGGAGTATATCGACGAAGACGAGTACTACGACAACAATGCGCCGGTGGTCTACGACTACGGCGAATACGATGAATATCCGTACCAGGCCAATGCGATGAGCTCCACACGGCTCACAGAAGCTATGCGAAATAATCTCTCGTTCCTGCGCGACGCCATCAACAAAGGCGATCTGAACAGCATGCAAGATCTCTACGAGAACAGTCTCACCAAGTTGATGGACCAGTATCAAAATCCTCTACCTCCGCCGGACTCCGAGGAGATGCAACAGATTTTGGAAAAAGACGAACTCTTCCTCATCATTTATAAAGAGCTCTACTACCGTCAGATCTACGCGAACGGCAAACCACTGCTCGACGATCGATTCAACAGTTACTACAACTACGTGGACTTCTTCAACTATATCCTCTCATCGAACGAACCGGTGACGTTGGAGCTCCCGAACCAATGGCTGTGGGAGATCATGGACGACTTCGTCTATCAGTTCCAGAGCTACTGTGTCTACATTTCGAACGTGGACAAGATGAGCCCCGGTGACCAGAACCGGTGTCTGAGCCAATTGAAAATGTGGAACGTGCACTCGGTGCTCAACGTTCTCCATTCGCTCGTTCAGAAGTCCAATATCAATCAGCAGCTGGAGGTCTACTCCAAGGGAGGCAATCCCGAAGAGGTAGCCGGCGAGTTCGGACGCCGACCACTCTACAAAATGCTTGGCTACTTTGCCTTGATCGCCCTGCTGAGGCTCCACTCCCAGCTCGGCGATTACTACCAAGCGATTAAAGTCCTCCAGCATCTCGAGCTCAACCGGAAAGGTCTGTCACGAGTCCCGTCGTGCCAAGTGTCCACGTACTATTACGTGGGCTTCGCCTACATGATGATGCGTCGTTACGAGGACGCCATCCGAACGTTCGTCAACGTGCTCGTTTACATCATGCGCACGAAAGCGAGCTTCCACTCGAGGAGCTACCAGCTGAAACAGATCAACAAGCAGATGGACAAAATGTACGCTCTGCTCTCGATCTGCATGGCTCTCCATCCGCAGAGGATCGACGAATCGGTGCTGCAGCTGCTCAAGTCCAAACAGGCCGCCAATCTCCAAGCGATGCAGAGCGGAGATCTCGATACGTTCGAGAGTCAATTCTACTTCGGGTGTCCCCGCTTCCTGAGTCCGGTGAACCCCCTGGTGCACGGACTCCAGACCATGGATCCGAAAATCGCCCAACTGAGCAAACAGCCCCAGCTTCAGCAATGGAACGCTTTCCGGGGCGAAATTGAAGCCCAGCTACAGATTCCCACGATTCGTAGTTTCCTCAAGCTGTACACTACGATGCCGGTCGAGAAGTTGGCCAAGTTCTTACCTCAGCCTCTGGATATGGCGAAGGACGGACAACCGATCCCTGAGCAGGAACTTTTGAAGCACTTCCACAGGAAACTGATGAGCTTCAAGCACCTCATGAGTAACATGGTCTGCACCGGGGGAGGCTCGCTCGACGGAGAGTTCCAGACTGGTTCGGATATGGATTTCTTCATTGACAAAGACATGATCCACATCGCCGATACGAAAATCGCTCGAAGGTACGGGGAGTACTTCATCAGACAGTACCACAAGGTCGAGGAAGCTTTCGAGACTGCGAAGAGAATTCAGCTCTGAATAGTGTTCCCATCTAAATAAATTCCCAGATCACACCCACATGGCGAAGACAGTTGCGTTTTTTTTGTCTACCAAATCGAGCAGGCTTCGTGCCAGTGCTCAGGGGCTGTGAGAACAGCGGGATCGGCAGAAAAATTCCATGGTATAGGCATCGGGAATCTCGGCTACGCGAAATTTCTCATGGAAAACTTCTCCCCCGGGCTTTGTTTAGGGACTTGTGAGGCCCGGGGCGCTCGGGGGGACAATAGGCCGACGGAATGGGGACCAACAGAAATGATGGCTACCATGCTGTATGATGCAACTGACCCGGGGCATGGAGACAGTCCTCTGAGAACGAAAGGCTCGTTCAATCATTCGAACCCAGAGGGAGGCCCAGAATTCTCATTTTGCACATACTTCGCAATCCTCAGCATTTGTTCGTGGACGACTCTCCCGTCAGGGAACGGGACGCGGAATTCTGTCAATCAGCCTCTCTCTCGCTCCCGAGGATGCTGGAAACCTCTAGCGGCTTCCCGGAGGACGTTTCTCATGACTGTCGAGCTTCTGCTCCCCAGCTCAGCGACCCTGTGCACACCCGAGATCGGTGTACCTGTCGTTGAGCACTTCTCCCTCGAGAAGATCAGGAAGCGATTCAGGGGGGCAGGACAAGAAAAGCGAAGAAGCTCGTCTTGCTCACTGGAATGAGACGGCCGTGGAGTATATCACTCTATTCCTGTAGCGAATCGCTTCTATGGAGCCAGGAATCGATACCCGATTTGCTTCTTCCTCAGAATCAGAATAAAAGGCTATGTATGGCCTTCGCATCAAAGTGAATTGTCGTACGAGATCTGTCAATCGGAGACTGGGTCCCGAGACTAATGGGTCTGTAGCATTTCGTACAGAAAGAGAGATCTCTCTCCGAGAGTGAGAAATACCTCGCGTGGAAAACGGGGCTAGCTGGAGGAGTGTTTTCATTAAATTGAATTTATCACCTTTTTATTTGAAACTCTCGACAACTTTCATCAGCTCGGTTCGACATCAAGGCAAGCTTCGACGAGCCACCGCTCGCCTTCGGGTGCGCTCCTCGCGAGGAGAGTCATCACACTGCCTCGTTCTTTGCGTCCTCTCGTTTCGGCGTGCACAATCACGGCCTCTGGTCCATCCCATACCAGACGGCGGGATAAATCCGCGTTTAGGTCCAGCATATGACCCAGAAAGCTCACATCGAGGGGACCTGGAAAAAACGAAAGCGTCAAGCGACAAGTCGGCAAAGGAGTCAGACAAACGCTTCTGAAGCCTCATCGGGACAGTGAGTATGGGGGTATTTCCGAAACTACAAACCTCGGATCATGTCGGGACTTGTGGCGTTCGACGAGAAGATGAAGCCTTTCTTGTCTCGTAGTGTGAGCCGGCGCATGTTCTTCAACGCGGTGATCCGTTGATCCGCCATCAGCGTCGTATAGGGCAACTCGAAGAGAATTCCTTTGCTCGTGGCGAAGCTTATAGAACTATATTTTGGCCAGGTGCATCTCTCTAGTAGAGGGTAATAGATAATGTCGACTCCCCCATGTACGATCACGGAATTCAACAACCCGTCAGTCGTGGGATAGGCTGCTATGATGTCGTAGTCGGACGACACGGTGTCATGCTGTAGTTTGTGAGCTTGCTGGTTGTCAGTGATTTTTCCTGACAATCTCGACAATAACTGTAAGCAAAAGGAATAGTTTCAAAAAAAGGTCGAAGGTGAGTCCCTGGAGGATCTAGGCTGTGAGCACCATCGGATGCATAGATGAGGATTCTGCACGGATTTCGTTCGAATCAAGTGATCGAAGTACTGACCCTGAGTCTCCGATTCTGAGATCGCGCTTCCATAACGCATTGTTCAGGAATGTCGTAGAGGATTGGCTTCGGGAGGGCTTTTTTCGAATTGAGTTCTGTATCGCCCACGATCACGTTGAGAGCAATTGTTGAGAAACCCAACTTGAAGGCTTTCCTGATGCAGCTGAGGACTGTCTGTTCGGGAAGTTTCCCGCCGTTTTCGTACACTATCACACTGAGATCACCCATAACTACTGGACACAAGATTTTCTGCGAGAGCAGGAGCAAAGATCTCGAGCGTGCGTTTCTCAGCAACTACGAGAAACCCAGAGGAATGCTTCCTGATGAAGTATTCAAAACTTAACTCTCCCTTCTCGCGAGAGCAGCTGCAGACGAATATTGCCCAGGCGGTGCTGATGATGATGATCTCTGCGCGTCACGGAGGGAATCGACAGTGATCAGGAAACCACGGGGCCGCACCGTTTGGGTATACCTGGAATATGGCTGAGCAGCTCTCTGCCTCCAAGTCGTGGATGCCTTCTGGCCGTAGCCCTCATCACGACTGATTGACATTTGCTTTAGCTTCACGGTCGCGCGGGTCGCCTTGCTCGATTCTCGGTGGGAGTGTACGTCCCTAACAGCGGGAAAGCTCGCGCGACGATATAGGATTCCCCCGGAAAAGGATCTTATGGCGATTGAGAATCTGAACGACTGGTAGCGCCAGATTCCTCCCGACTCCTAAAGCTTCCATTCCGCAGCGGAGTGCGCGCGAGAAGTGAGTTGCGCAAGAAAACGGAGTCCGCTCAGCATAGCAGACGACTCACGGTCGTAAACAAACAGAGAGCATGTAGCTCGCATCCGCGCATCGGAATCGAACTCCGCGATTCTCGACAAGGCTCCTCGAATTCATGTTCTATATCCTGAAACGAAGGTCGACATTCTCATTAGGTGAATCGTTGCTCCGACCAAGATATGGCTGCCGTAATGGCTATCGCCAACGTCTCGAAGAAAGTGCGTCTACCTCCTCTTCCGACACCGGCTGAACTGCTGAGGTTGTACAGACTGAAAGCTCTAAAGCAGATGTCACAGAACTTCCTGCTGGACCCGAGAATCTGTAGAAAGCTCATCCGATCTGCGGGTGAGTCCTCTACGACTGAATGTCTTCGCACCGAATTCAAACGCTACTTATGAGACTCTGCCGCATATCTCTTCCTCGAGAGCAAGGTCATGTGTCTTGTCGAGATAAACTTCATCCGTGGACATGTCTTTGGAGCTCTGTCATAAGCCTCAAAGTATCCTGTATCCGCTGTTGAGAGAAACATAGCGGATTGAGAGAGGGGAAGCGGAAAGTCTGTGTTTGGGGCGATATCCGCTGATTAATTTCCAATCAGCATCGGACTCATGATCATCATGTTTCTCACGGCAGGAAACTTGCATAAGGCGCACGTAATTGAGGTAGGACCAGGACCGGGCAACCTGACGAGACCAATCCTGGAACTGGGGGCTACTTGCAGTGTTATCGAGAAGGATCTGAGATTCATGCCCTGTCTGGACCTCCTCGCGGAAGCAGCAGAAGGTCGACTGAAGGTACTCCTCGACGAATTTCTCCCTCTAGTTAGAGTTGATCGAATTTCCGCATGGCAAGAAATTCGCCACATCTCCCTTGTTATGGCTTCAGGTTATCCATGGAGACGTCCTGACGTACCCGATACACAGCGAAATTCCACCGGAGCTGGCCAGGCCTTGGGAATCGGAGAAGCCCCCACGCATCCATCTCATCGGGAATCTCCCATTCGCAATTTCTACAGTTCTACTCGTCAAATGGTTGAAAGAGGTTAGCCCTCAAGCCAGAGAGGACGTTTGGATCGCTTCCAGGACGCATCGATCCTCCGGCAGTAATTAAGGTTTTCAATTCACATCGCCTTCCCCAGATATCCGAAAGGAGCGGACCATGGCAATTCGGTAGGGTCCGCATGACACTGACTTTCCAAAAAGAAGTTTCTACGAGGATCACTTTGGGAGACATCGACATGGAGAAATGTCGGCTCAGCATAATCAGCCAGGGATATTGCGAAGTTGAGGAATGCTTCACAATCGTCGGCGGCTCATTCGTACCGCCACCGCTCGTAGATGTCGGCGTCGTGAAGCTCGTGCCCCGAGTTAAACCTGTCTTCAATCAAGATTTCAGCCTGGTTGAGAAGGTTCTCCGTTGCATGTTCAACGCGAAGCGAAAAACCGTTGAGCAAAACCTACCGAAGCTCTTCCCGCAGCCATTATTGGACGACATCAAGCATGATGTTCTCGAGAAAGCCGAGCTCGATCCCAAAGAGCAGACGCTTATGCTGACCACGCAAGAGTTCTCTAGATTATGTGATGTGTATGCTGAATATTGTGAAAAAGTAGCGGGTCTGTACGAATACAATTATAGAGGTCCCCGGAAAACTAGGGATTGGTCTCCCGCAGAAGATGTTCGAGATATTGTATGATGAAAATGAAGACAATTCCTTTTCAATCGAACGAGGAGGTGTTTTCGAATTGATGTAGGCAGGAATAATAATTCATGCAGCTTAGCGGGAGCATGAGAGGAAGTCTGCTCTCAGTCCCGATTCTCGGACGGGAGGCTTCTGCGCGGTTGGTTGCTCGTACACGAAGCTCAGGGCGTATTTCTCACCGAAAAATCTTGTTTTATTCGATGTCTCTCGATGTTTGAACATCTCAACGACAATTACCAGTTTCAGGGTCGTTGAGAGAACTCATTGACAGTGAGCTCGCTCTCAACGATGGGTCACAATTAGTGGCGAGACGAACAATTATCAAATACCCATTCCCTCCCAAGCCGCGAAGGAACTCTGCACATCATTCCAACGACGCTTTTACGATATTTCGGCGTCTCTGTAACAGATTCCCCGTGATTTAAACGTACGCCTGAGTATGATTCTAGATCAAAAATTCTCCCGCAACACATTTCGCTTGAACGACTCGATCAAGTCGTTTCCGAGATTTCGATGAGAGCGATTATTCCTTTTCCTCGACACTGGAAGCTGTGATGATCGAAGCTGAGTCTAAATTGCTGCGGGAGGCTTGTTTGGCCATTTCGAACTTCATATTCTCGATTTGCTTCTCCATCTCCCGGAGTTTCTTCTCGGTCGCCTGGAGCTCTCTTTCCTTCTGGAGGATGTCATCGGAGGGCAACACGAGAATTTCCTTATCCGGTTGTCTGAGGCCCTTGTTCATCAAGCACTGCACCCGATAATTCTCATAATGCATCTGAAAGGTGATAAAGGTTTCGGATGAGACGTCGGTAAGTCGTGTAATTCCATGTTGACGAGCCGCGTAGTTTCCTGCAAGGCTCATGGGAAGGTTGTCTCGAGCCTGCTCACCGTTTCCGTTCGTTCGATCATGTCCTCCAAGTGGTGGATGATGATGGTCTTGAGTTTCTGGAAATCACAGTGGACTTCGTTGTCAACCTCAACGGACCCCCAGGGGTATCGCCGAGCCCGAATCTGTCGTCCGTTCACCTCTTGCACATCCTGGGCGGCACACACGGCCAGAGGGAAGCTCGCTCTGAGGGAACTGATCTCCTTGACGTATTCTGGATCCTCCAACGACGGATCATCGTCCACTGGCATCAGGTCGTATATCCTGCAATCGAATGGAATCGTTTCGAACCCCCAGCAGCGAGATAAACGAACAGAATACGTTACTCCCCACCGATGCTGGACGCTAATCCAGTGGGGGGCTCAGGAGCGAAAATTCCGACCTATGCTCAAATTAAGACGCACGAAGCGCACTCACTGGATTCCATGGTCGGCGATTTTTTGTCGGATTGTCTCTTTGAGAGCTTCGCATTCTTTGGCTGTGAGCGAGTCTGCCTTGGCGACGAGAGGGATAATGTTGACCTTGAATCGAGGAAGGAGTCTCGGTTAAACTTCGTAATTTCGGAACTGATCGGGCGCAAGGTGCCCCTCCGACGACGAGCCTAATCAGGAATTCGTAATGAGCCCAAGTCTCGAGATCCATCCCACCTTGTCCTGGAGTGCCTTCATGAATGCGACGTCCAATGGTTTGAGTCCCCTTCCCAAGGAAGAAATGAAGTAGAGAACGCAATGCACCCTCGTATCAACGATATTCTTGCGATTTATCCCACTCTCCTTGCACAAATAGCTGAAAATCAAGACGTCGGTCAGCCGATGCGATCGATCGAGAAGAGGCCATTCAATGGATAGAACTCTGTTCCTTAGCGTGGAGGTCCGCATGGAGGAGCGCACAAAGTGGATAGGAGTGGCGACTTCGTGACTCTAACCTGTTGTATTGGTCGTTGATGTACTTGATTATTGGCTCGAACGAGTTCTCGTTATTCAACCTGTCACCATAGCCGGGCGTGTCAATGACAGTGAGGCGCACCTTGACTCCGTGCTCGTCGATCTCAACTGTGTTGGCCTCAACTTCGACCGTATTCCCATTGCCCATATCCAGCGCGTCGGGAATCCGCCTGAATGTTCAGCTGTGTAAGTTCCGATTGTACGCCGCCGACAGTCTCCATTAACGTAATTGGCAATCCCGACGGCTCACTCACCTGTCAGGGTAGAGGTCAGCCATGAACAGCGAATTGACTAGGGTGCTCTTGCCGAGACCAGACTCTCCGACTACCATCAGGTTGAAGTCGAAACCTTTCTTGGCGGCTTTCCGGTGAAGCTGTGTGGGAAGATGTTTGGCGAAGCCAATCTCCTGCTGGATCGTCATCTGAGTAGAAGAGAGGAAAATCAGTGACATGTCGTCCGAGAGCACCAATGACTCAGACGCGAAAGATAGCGCTACGAGTGGTTTCTGAGCTCAGAGTGGAGGGGCGGTCAGAGAGCTGGCGTTGAATTAAAAATCAATTCGAGTCGTCGAAGAATCGTGTATTCATGGAGCCTCGGCTCCCTTTATTCGGACTCGATGAAATATTCATAGAAAGAAAACGCTCCTGGCACGTAGCTTGCTTCGGGAGCTGGTCTACGAGCAAGTTCCCCAAACTATGCATGGGTAATTCGGCGGACAATTTAATTTAGGCTATCGAATCAGCGCTCCAACCAGCAGGAATGTTTCGCTGTGCGATGTCGACGCCGCACCGCGGAAACAGGAAAATATTTATCTCGCTCGGCGGTCATCTAAGACCCCCAGTACGCTGCCTTCACAGCACGGTAAAATCTGAGGGAGGAATGCAGCAAACTCCGTTTGCCACCGATGAAACTCCGTGATTTCTTCGTCGAGATACGTCAAACCTGAACATCCCAAGGCAGGATCGTGAAGCGAGCATGAAACTCTTCAGGGAAGCCCCGAAAACTCGAAAATGAGTCAAGAATAAAATATCACGTCGTCGTTCGTGTTCGTAACAGCCGATCCCGTGAACCGACATCGGACGTTTAACGCTGACACAGAATCGAGCCGAACGGAGGCTCGCCCGAATTTCAGCTCCGCGCCGCCGGCGACCCAGCCGACATTCGGCGAACGTCAACAAGTGTTGTGTGTGGATAAGAATCTTTCGGACCCGGAATTTTATGGCTGACTGAACATCTATAAATGAAACTTCGAAAATGGGAGGCGAAAGCTCCGAAACGAGAATATTTTCCGCGAGGTCCCGAGGGAGAATACGATGGGGCGGCTCGTTCCTCACTGAGCCGGAGGCCATGCATGAAATTTCCCCGAGGGGAATCTGAAGAACTCCTCAGAACGTCTCCCCGATAATCGGATCAATCGAAATATTTACCGAAGAGAGCGCGCTCATCTCTGACCGAACCCCTCGGAGGTGCCGATCGCGCTCGAGCGATCGATGTAAATATCTTCTGTGATGAGTTCTCCCACGCTTAACATAAACAGCCGGAGCGCTGTCCGGCCGAGATGCGCGTTTGGCTCCCCAGCATCGGCCGCTCGACCCAACGCCAGCAATCATCCGGAGTTATTGGGGTCCGGAGCTGTACTGCCTGTGTACGCTCACATACCAATAGGCGAATGTGAATGATACGATATTTGTTTACATATCTCATCGAAGAACAAACGGATCATCTGAGCCCAACCGTTCGTCGATGGCACAGCATTCGGAGAGGCGGTTTCGAAGGAATCGCGATTCGAACAACTCTGGGATATATATTCATCCTGACGACTGGCTTAGACCTTGCTCCCTCCGCACTTCTCCGATTTTCCTTTCACAAAAATTGACACCCAGCAGAACTACTCGCCAGAGGAATATTCAGCACTCGGTACCGGATAGAACTTCCTCACTGAGAGTTCCATTCCCGTCAATTCGATCGGGTGCCAGAAACGTTGAGATATTTATGGATGCGCGTAGTTCTCGGTCAGCCCATATCGAACGAATCAGTTTATTTGCGAGAGCTCCCGAATTCGAGAATAAATTCAGTCGTTTGATCGCTCTATGAGACCTCTGATGTCCGAGCTCTTTCGCCAAACAGTGTAAGCTCAAACGAATAATGTGAGACGTGCTAGAGGCAGTATGCGTCAAGCTGTTCTGATATTAAGTTCCGGCAGCAACACCGGAAGAATCAGAGCCATCAATAGTGGATCGAAATATTTCCGAGCTGCCATTCCATATGGACTGATGAATATTATTGTGGTAAGCTCAATGACTCACAGCGCGACAGCAGAGGAGTCCAGAGCGAGCTCTTCGGCTTTATTCCCCGGATCGGCTGCGATTGTGAAGGGTTCGGTGGAAACTCGAAAGAACGAGCGAGACCCTTACCTCCGGATAAAAATCTAATCAAATGTCACCGTTCACAGCTGAGAGCTCTCGAATTGGAAAGCTCTTCTCGTTAAGAACACTACACAGCGGAGAGGAACTCAAGTTTCATAGCGGAGAAAGTGTTCAGAAACATAAGAAGTGGAATGTGGACCGAGCTTAGAGTTGAGAAAAGAATCGAAGGAGTTTTCCGAGCAAGAGAAATTCGCCAAACAGGCGACATCGTCCCGACGATCGCCGCCAACGACTATACGTCTGGAAGTTCCGTTGACCGAACGTCCGCCGGTTGGAAAGCGCGCCGTTGTTATCGGTGCGCTGCTTGAAACCTGTGGCTTCACTCTAAGGGACGAGCTCTCGTTCTATTTCTGAGAGGCGCACAAACTCCGTTGAATATTCTGCTCACCGTGACCGAAGATTCCGGCAAGATGTCAGTGATCGAAATCTGTCAACTGGGATGCGACCGAAGACGTTTCTGTGTTTGGGTCTGACCGCTGACGAGAGCGGCGGCAGTTGTTCGAAGATGCGGCGGACGATCGTCGCTGCAGTAGTCGCCCAACACAAGGAGAGAGAATCGAGCTTTCCCAGACGCGGCCGATTTCGAAACTCGCCCAGATCGCCTCCGATTTATTCTCGTGGCGGGTATGCTGATCGGAGCAACGGGTAGTCGAGGAGCTTAGCGCTTCTGTAAGTGCTTATCGTGCTGACTCGCTCTTCCTGAATGAAACTCACGCCGTGAATCCCTCGAGGAGGGCCGCTCCCGTTCCGTGGAATGACTCCGATGGTTGGCGTGAGTTCGATCGCGGGTCAGATTCTCTCACGAAATTCCCTCGCAAAGTCTCCCAGTGGATCAGCAGGTCTCCGGCCGGCTTGACTGTGTTTTCCAGCCCGGGGAAAATCTACGATTGCATGCCGATCGGGTTCACAAATCCTCCGAATTTCGAATCGCTCCAATTTCAACTTCGCCGCTGTCGACAATATGTAGTCTTGTCCTCTTAAGACACCGGGTTCTCATCATGGAAGAGCAAGCAAATCTTCTCGCGGCCATGGTGACTCTCCCTCGAGGGACTCTTCCCGCGAGAATGAGGGATCGCGAGGCTCATGCTCCTACCAAATCGGGCAAACCAAGCGGAGACCTTTCGCCGTAAAAGGAGGCACTGATCGGTACTGTGTTGTGGCCGAGTTCGGGTTCTGGGAGCCAAGAAGCTGGAAATTGGACGAGGACCGAAGCATGAATTCCGCTTGTGCCATATGGAGCGGGGCGTTCTGCTATCCA
Source organism: Galendromus occidentalis (assembly GCF_000255335.2). NCBI lineage: Eukaryota > Metazoa > Arthropoda > Arachnida > Mesostigmata > Phytoseiidae > Galendromus > Galendromus occidentalis. The sequence continues at coordinate 688,581 of NW_003805518.1, read as the reverse complement.
CGGTGAGACGAGCTGAGGGATGTGTGGAGTTCCCGCCTCAGGGAGAGCTAATGCAAGCTCCGTGAGGGGCGAGGCCCTCATCATGCCTCCCGTGGCTGGAGGAAGGCCGAGGAAGGCCGAGGAAGACGAAATGACGGTGGCCGCAGGCAGGGGATCAGGGTTATACGAAGATTTGAAGCCGGCACCATTGGACGTCCGTTTGGCGATAGCAAAAGCATATCAGGATCCACTTCACCGAGAGAAGCAACAGCCAAATCCGGACCCGCGGCTCAGAACAAGGTGAAGTCGGCTCGGCAAGATCTCTTTCGATACTCGATCATAGCGTCTTTTCAGCCGGAAAATATACCGTGGAACCTTGGTATGAATCTCATTCTTGTACCATCGACATCGAGTCATCGTTCGAGCTGTGTTCCTCCGATTGCCGACTTTCGAAACTCAGGAGTGATGCGAATTCGGGATCAGACTATTGGGGACCGGCACCCGCCAGAGGAGCAGAATTTTCTCAGGCGGATGCCCCTGAAACCGAATACATTCCGCCAGAAAATCGAGGCATACTCGTAGGGATAGTCTCGGACGCATTGGTGCTGCTCCGTGCCGTCGGAGCGAGCGTCCTCAAACAGATCGGGGCGCTCCTGGGACCGTCGACTTTTTTGGTTACAGTCGCGCAGTGCCGGATTGGCCGACAAAACAGCAGAGGCGATGAGTGGTCCGCAGCGCTAGCTTGCTAAACTGTCGCTAGTCGTTTTCCCGCAGAGTTGTGGATCGGGACTGGAAGCTACGAGTCATCGAATGTTCTCTGTAGAGGACTCTGTTATCAAGTCAACACGTCGCGTCGTCTTCATTAACGATGTGGTGGGAGCGGAGCGTAGTCCGGAAATTGTCTGTTTGCGAAAAGCCGGAAAAAAAACCAGCGAACGAATAAACACGCCAGTTTCCGGACCGACGAGGGCTCGAAGACTGCCCCAACAACGAGAAACCTCCACGACTCTAATCTAGAATGGTTCCCTTGATATCTTTCTCGTGTTCACTCACCATACCTATTTTATCAAGCATGCTCGAATGAGCTTCCTCCAGCCATCGCGTTTTTCCTCACACAGATCGTTTCTCCAAGCTCCTCCCCTTCTGGCCGGGGACCGAGTTGTCAAGAATCTCCAGGCGCGCTCCACCTTAGAAGACGGTCATGGGAAACAGCTGTAGCGAGGTCAGGAGGGAACAAGCGAAGCAGAAGGAGGTAACTGGTGGTGGAAGGCAGGCAGGCAGAAAAAGCGAACCGGAGGCGCACGGCTGAACTGTGATCAGGACAAACGGGAGGTTTATTTAGGGTGAAAGAACGATTTCTCTCGCTCCTCATCGCGCAGAATCGAGGCGTTCGGCGAGACGCGACCGGGAGCTACTTTTTCCTTTTATGTCGAGGATTCGGATACAGAGGGTCCTGGCCAGGTTTCCTCGATGAGGAGCGATGATGTGTCGCGGCGGAAGAGCTTTTCCGAAATCTCTGGATCAGGCTCACGTGGGGTATTCGAAATTCTCGCCCCGACAGTTTCGCTCTTGTCACAGTTTCTTTGCGGGTCACGCCACCCAGCTCCTCGGCCGAATTGCCTCCGCTCGTCGGCGACCCCATCTGAAGTGCCAATGACGTCGTTTGTGGCGGGGACTCGCCTGCCCTTGACTGTAAAGTTCGATTATTCTTCTCCAGGAAGTTTCGGGATACCTCAGGCGTTCAAGAGGCGGATCAGACAGGGTCTCCCTGAGCTCGCGATTCACGTTGGAATTTGATTTTTCTGCCGGCGTGTCGCCAACAACCTGATGGCCGCGTCGATCGTCGAAATCATATCACAATCGAGCCGATGTGTCGCAGCCGAGAGCAACCGGACCCACACCCGGGAAAGGACCCCAGGGATGTCCTCGATTCGCAGAGCATCCGTACTTGGACTCATTATAAGTTGGGGCGAATTCCTGGCATTGGTCATCGGAATCATCTCGACCAATGCCGACGAAGTTGAAGATCTGCTGCGAACCGGAAGGGGTTGAATAGAAGATGAGAACAATGGGCGAGAAGTCACAGGAGGTCAGAGGATTCGGCTTGAAGTCCAACGCAATAAGGCTCGACTTGTAGCGGGCGGTTCTGCCCAATGTGACCCCTAACGAGGCTGCGCTCGTTGATGGGCCAGTCATATACTTTCATTCCGTGTATTTTGTGTATATTGTGTATCTCTGATCCGAATCGAGCTTCCTGACTGCTCCCATTCTGCGCCGATTTGAAGCCAAGCAATTGGAGCTCGTGGTTACTGTTCCTTCGGAGCTTCGATAGGAAATTCTCAATATCCGCGGAAAACTTCTTCAATTTTTGTACCAGGGTTTCAGTCGAGAGGCTTCCCGCAATCCTCTGGATCGTGTCCATCCATGCGATCGCTCGATTCCAGCCACTGGTTCATAAGGGGGAAGGGTAGGGGCATTGATTATTACTATCGCAGCTTAACCAATTTGAGCTCTTCGTAGGACTCGTTGACCTGCGGAGGAACAATGCGGGGACGATCCTGCTTGGCATGAAATGGGGTGAGATGGGGCGAGATGTGAACGATCCGATGATCTTCTCCATCCAATCTATCCAATGATTCCATCGAGCATAGAAGGATTTGAATTCCGAGTCGCACTAATCGTGGAACTCCAGGGGCACAGAATGCTGGTCGTTCCGACCCGACCATGGATCAGCGGTGGGAGACACGTTTTCTTTGGAGCCTCGTCTCCTACGCGTTCGAATGTAAGGAAGGCTGAGCTGGCAGAGGTGAGCGAACGATTCGGCCAAGCAATCAGCTGCTTCCGGAGTCAATACAGACACCGAGGAAACGATGGAACGCTCGAAACAGCAAAAACTGTGGCAGCGGATTCCTCGCAATAATTCAATGTGACTGTTGCGAGTGACGTCGAACTCCGCTAAGTGGGAATTCGGAGCATTTGCTCAAGCGGTTTATTTGTTCACTCGAGGCCGCGTTACGTCCCTCGTTTGCATCTAGAGGGCTCCCCACCGCTGCTTGCGCATTTCTAATCGTATTGCTCCATTCGAAATCACACAGCGAGGGGAGCCTCGAGCCGTCGCGGGTTCTAGGAGCTGTACAAACTCCGCCCCTCCCCCCCTCCTTGGAAATCGTCGACGTTTTCTAATCAGATGTTTCGTGCAGCGACGTGACCTCGCTTTGTTGCTCTCCGGAGGGTTTCGGAGCCCAAAGATGCCGACGATTCTCTCCGTTGTTTCGAGCCTCCAGAAACGAATCCGAAGGTACGTCAGTTCTGCGGCGTGCACCGGCGCCGTCAGTCCCATGTCTCAGGAGGTAAGGGCATGCTTGGCTCTCTGAGGAACGCACAGTGAAAATCACAGATCCCTTTTGCCAACTCCCGCCGCACTCTGCCAGGTCTCGAGGCCCCAGACTAAGCGGAAGACTTTAGGGTTGAGGGAATGGGATTCGGGTGAGAGAAAAATGAGTCAACGCTCCGAAGAGCCCTCCTATGCTCGGTCTTGCCTCATAGGAGTGTGTACTATTCCCATTAAGGCTCGCATGAATGTCTTTGAGGAGAAGACTGCCGCTCGGAATCCGTCTTTCCCGTTCCCGGGCAGGGAGCGAACAAGCGAAATTCCTCAATGAGCTCTCGTTCGCGTCGCGCGGTCCCGGACTTCACGAGAAGATAAACTCGAGGCCATCACAGGAGCCCCGTCGGACCCAACATCCTGCTTTGGCGGAACGTTCGCGGAATAAGAGAAGCCGAGGCTACTCAGTCGTGGCGTCGTTCGTCGTATTCCTCTCTATAGATGAACTTCATTGCAATTTACACTTCAGTGACAAGTGACCTCGGAGGCTGGACCGAATGATACAGAATAGTTTGGTGGGCGGGAGTCATGTTAGCGTTTCGATGGGACTTCTCCCGGCCGTCCATGCCGCTCTGTGTGGCATTCTCTTACTTCGCTACTTTTTGACGCGACAATGACGTGAGTGCGCAAAATTGGATTCCTGTATCAGAACGTGCCTCCCGGCAACGTGAGCACTATGTCCCGCATATAAAACACGGAAACGCCAGCGACGGACGACGGGAATCAGCCTTAGGTTTTCCGTCTCTCGTCTTCGTTCTACACACGCTCGCTGTGGAAGTCGCTTCCGGAACAGAATGAAAAAATACCGATTTCGCTGCTTCCGCCGCTTGATTTATTACTCACTCAGCCACTTGTATGTTTATCCTCGGATTTGTGTGCTTGACGGATGTTGAATTTCTTCCGCGCCTCCGTTCTCCGACTGCGAATCGATCTCCGAGCTTCCGAGTCCCACTCCTGTCCGAAACATCGAAGAGCGGGAAATCCCAGACTCCATCAACATCGATGCCCTCATTTTTTCTATCCAGAGTGAATGAGAGTCAACTCGGAGCTCCAAGTCCAGCAGGCCGCCTCGATATTTGAGTTTTTTTACCCAGAGAACAGAGGAGAGGATGAATCTCATCGCCATGACAGAATGCCTCTATATAAATATATACCATCCGAGTAATGAGGTCGATCAATAAGGACAGTACGGTACCACAGAACGATTGTCAAGAGCCGAGCCTTGATACATGAGGAAACGGCCATCTTGACGACGACGATATTCCGGATATCCCTCGGTAGACAGTGAAGTATCATCTCGGAACTTCTTTCGGTACCGTTTCGAGCACAGGCCCCTGATCATACACGGTGAGCTCGGGTTCTGTCGCCCGCAGGGACACTATCTTGTACAGTGCGGAATCTGTTAGAGGATCTGGAAGCTCTGCACTGATCAGACTGTCCACATCTTATGATGTTCGCAACTTAGAATCAGACTCCAGAGTCAGTATCATGTGCATGTGGGGAAAGCCGCGTTTCTGAAGCTCTGTCACGTAGATCAACGCCGCCGCTTTACCAAAGACTTGCTTCTTCAGGATCATGTCGCAAAGAGCCTTAACCTTCAGGTTGAAAACTCGTGCTGCCAAATCAGGGCGATCGGAAGCGTCCTGACCTGGGTGAAGATTGGAAGCTCTCTCAGGCCAAGCCGGATAGCAAGTGAAAGTGATGAAATGGTCAGGCTTCCCGTATTTGGCCACAATACTCATTGCGTCCTGATATTGTGCAACCATATACCGCGGCCCTCTGGTGAATGAAGCGGCTAAAATTACTCTGAGGCAGGGTGGTCCTTCAGAACCGTCGCTCAGCATAAAATCCTGAAGTCCTCGAACGGTGTCGAGCCGAAGCTCATGTTGATTCTGCCTGATAAAATTCAGGCGATTCATCTCAATTTTCAACCAACTGTCCACCATAAATTGCTGCCGCAATTTGCCGGCATGGTGCAACGGGTTGAAAACCTGATCTCGAGTGAAGAGCACGTACGAATAGTACTGTTTCTGGGTGACTCTAGCTCTTCTCGGCGACACCGAATCAGATCGTTCCATCTGGGGATGCCAACCGTCTTCTCCAAGTAGGAACAGCAATTGATATGCGAGCGGACCACACGCGACTCCTCATCTGCGACCTGAGCCATGAGCCGAAACGCTTTTACGTAGGGGTTGGACTCCTTTAACACATTGTTGAGCGTGATGAAAATACTTTCCAAACAGTTCCTGTCGCCTTCTCGGCCGGCAAGTTCCTGGGCAGCCTCGTTCGTGTCCATTATAAGCACCTGCGCACACTGGGGAGATTCGCCATACCGTGGTCGCAGTCCCCCTATCGTTAGGTGTACCTGGCCATGCACCCGGAAGCAATAAGGACCGTATCCCTGCGGCGTCTCAATATTTGCGGTCATTGAAGCCATAGCCAGAGCGTTGTTGTAATTCCTGATGAATTTTCGGAAATTCTTCGAATCCTCATCGTGGCCCACGTACAAAGAGCGCAGTGTTGGTCGAAGAGCGTCAAATAGCTGAAGCCTCTTCCAAGGCCGGACCGATTTCTGAAAGCTCTCTGAGTTCTTTCCACAGACTTGTGCTTCGCCATGTCTGTTACCGCAAATGCTTTATGTACTGGAGTCCACGACATTTTTGCAACACGATCTGATCAAGTTGTTTCAGAGACACCGCTACTGGCTGTTGATGATGGGACGCTGACGAAGTGAACATCGTTATTTTTCGAATTTGAAACGTTGTTCTCCAACATCGGGCACGTTCCCGGAAGACATTGCATCTAATGCACCTCAAGCGATTCCTCAAAACTCCCGAATAAGCATTGCTCCGGAATTCTCAAAATCATACCTCTGATGGTGATTCGCGATGCGTTCTCCGAAAAAGCTCTTTAGCTTCCCTCAGGTTCGAGCCATCGAAACCAAACGAGTTGCGAGCATGATGGGAATATGGGAAGGGAAGGAGCTCCTATTGACGCAAACAGAAATTCGAACCATAGGAACAAGGGGGCACGGAGAAGCGTGATGATAGGGGAGCGGGAGAACGGGAAAGAAGGATAAGGGATGAGGGGCGGATGGGGAACAGGGGAGAGGGGGACGAGGAAATGGGGGATCGGAGAAGCGATGAGACGGGGAAACGGGACAGTGAGACGGGGAAACGGGACGGTGAGACGGGGAATGGGACAGTGAGACGGGGAAACGGGACAGTGAGACGGGAAACGGGACAGCGGGAAAGCGGGGCCGTGGGCGAGCGGAACAGCTGGAGACCGGGACAGCGGGGATCGGGTCAGCGAGAAAACGAGACGGCGGGGAAACGGGACAGTGGGAGAAGCGAATGAGGGAACAGAAGAGCGAGGGAACGAGGCAACCAGGGAGCAGGGAGATGGGGAAGTTGGGAACTGACAACCGATGAAGATGGGACGATGAGAAGCGTCCAATGAGAAAAACTCCAACTGCAAGCGAACTTCTGTCGTGCGCATACGGAGCAACCGTACTCGAAGCAACCGCACCTAGGGCGTGCGCGCCCAGAGCAAGCGCACCCGGAGCCAGTGCATGTCCAGAGAGTCTAGCGCTTCCGAGTCGGGAACGCTACAATATGAATATAAATATCGATAAATATGAACCCCAGACGTGAGAGGGAGGGCGATAGATCATCGTGTCAGAAGATTTCATATATGATCGGATCTACGGCAAGGCAAAATGGGAGATACCTCTTGAAAACCTCAGACGGGCGTCTTACGTCTAATCGATCGGGTTCCATCGGTATCAGGACCTGTGCCCCGTAAGCCGCGCCCCCTGAATACTCGGCCCGTGAACTCAACGCCGGCCGGCCTGTCGGCTACAGCTGAGGAGGACGCGAAGATTCAATCATCCGTTTTATATCTCCTGCTGGATTCGACACACACACACGAGAAGGGCATAGGGTGTTTATGATAATGATTATGGCCGTGATACTCATTGAGCCTAATTCGCAGGATGCATTAGGCTGAGTAGGTCGAATATTGAGGTTCGATCTAATCTAGGCTGGGAGTATATGGAAAAGAGCATTGAATCAATGGTGGAACTGGACTCTCATCTAGAAGACTATCAGGATCGTCGGCGTGCTTCACCATGAATGAACCAGGTGAAGGCAGCCGGCGAACTAATCAGCTGATCTAACGAGACCGATAGGGACGCTGAGAATAGTGGGACCAATCTCTTGGTATGCCGTACATTCCCTATGCCTATGCTACATGATTTCCGCGATGCTCCTCAAGAGGCTCGATCCAACACTCACTCCCGATACCTACCATTGTGAGAACGGAGCAGCGGAAATAGTCGTCTCGAGTGTTCCATGCAATCCTGGTACTCCTGGGGAGTTCCGAAAGCTTATGAAAGTCAACGCACTAAAGTTCTCGCGTAAAGATTGTCTCGTGTGGTATGCGATTCTCAGCCGGCTCGCTGATGAGGAAGCTCGGGGAATGTGCGCCCGTCCAAGGGGATGCATTCTCAGAATGAGATTGAGGACTCACTTCACCCGAAGTAATTCGGATTCCAGAGCTTCGAAGAAGAAAACAAAAAGGTGTCCTAGGGGCTCTGGGCGCATTTCGTTCATATCTGGAATTCCGTTTTCCGTTTGGAACTTCGAAGAATATCGCATGCCATGAAGACAGACCGGCTTCTTAGCGTCGGAATAAATGCCTCACTCGTTCTGCACCGGAGTGTTCTCGGATCGATTCCGGTACGCTAGAGAAAACGTCGCCGTCTATATATAGCATGCACCGTCACCAAAGAGCTCCCCGGAAACTCAAGACGCTAGGGCGCGGTAATACATTGGGATGACAAAGCAAGCCGACATTGCTTCACGAGAAGAGAAGGGCTCCTGCAATCTACAGCAGATTTCTCCGAAGAAGCGGCGAAAAGACTCCCAGTCACTCCCCCGCCGCCCGATGAGTCGCCGGGAATTTTCCATTCGCGTTGAGCGCTATCGGTTCTGTGAGCATATTATTCCGGTTGAGGGGGGAGGGGTCATTCTGATTGGACTCTGCAAACGAAAGCATAACTTCGGGCAATAAACCAAGCTCGAACGGCGCATACTTAGAGGCAGGTTCATGCGGTCCGTCAAGTCAGTGTCGGAAGATTAATCCCCAGAGTGGAGCGATTAGGATCGTCTTCGGATTCCAACGATTTTTTTAAAAAGAAAACCTTTTTCATCATCTTAGGTACCGATGAATTTTGAAATCTACAAGGACAGGGATACGGATTTCTGATAAGACATTCGGTGAGTAGGCATTGTAGGTTTGAGGCTTTTGATTGGCAGGATGCCGGCTTTTTGGAACAGTGGTCCAGCAGATTCTCTCTTCCCAACTCTGTACATGCGACGAATGATCTGGTTCTGAAGTGATTCCAAGGGGGTGAGCGAGTTCTGGAATGCCGATCCGTAGACAGGGAGACAGTATTGCAGATGCGACTCGAACAAGGCTTCGTAAACGATAACAGTTGTCCTGAGCGAGAGAGCACTGCGGGCCTCTGAAATCGTTGCCGCGGCTGTCAGGCGACCGAGAAGTGACTGAACGTGAGGCTTCCAGTCGAGTCTCTCATCTAAGATCACTCCGTGACATCGTATTGACGTTCCAGACGACACCGCAGGCGTAGACACCTGATCGTGAGCAGCCTCTCGAGTGTAGCCTGATGTCCACTCTATCCCTGATGTGCGGGGAGCCGAGTACAATGTATTAGATTTTTTCGCATTGAGCAACAACCCATTGCGGGAGGACCAGTCTCCAACTCGGGCCCATGAGGACTCCAAAAACATCCAGTCGAACTGTCGACGGAAGCTGATGAGTAGACACGAGTCATCCGCAAGTCTAACGTAGGAAACGCACTGATCGCTATACAGCAGGAGATCATTGATGAGGACTGTGAAGAGCAATGGCGACAACGGACCCCCCTGCGGGACAACTCTCGTGACCGCTGCTACATTCGACCTGACGGAGTTCCCGCATCTCAGAGTCTGTGTCCTCCCCTGGAGGTATGACTCGAGGACCCTCGGAGCGGGCCCATTGACACCCGTCCGTCTCGAATCGTTTAAGAGCCTCTGCAGGTGCAAGCAATTGAATTCAGATGTGTAGTCCAACATAATCGCCACCGGTGATCGAGAGATCCAGTACAGGTACGAGCACGCGTGGTGCTCGACACACGAGTCCTGAGTAGATAAGTCCTGGTACGAGCTTTGATACAATGAAAGATTCCTTCTCCTCGGAGGACCCCATTTTTAATTCTATCCCAGATCAAGCTAAACCTCTCATAATTTGCGGCGACTTCAACTATGACGTTAAAACGCGCAACTCCGACTTGGAACACCTCATGAAACTTTAATCTCGATTTGATCTCGGATAAAGCCATTTCAACAACGCGTCACAATACGTGCATTGATTTAACGTTCGTTAGGGGAATCAACAAACACGAAACTTGAATGAATCAAACCTGTTTCAGTTATCACTACCCAAACCTCTGCATACATGAATACATAAAAACCCCTGACGCAGTCCTAGGCGTCTCCTTCTCCAGTCAGAACTGAACAGGCAGGGCACCTGCAATTTTTTTTCTTCTTGTTTCTCAGGTCAAAATTTGGCTGTCGTCTTCTTTTTCTTCGGTTAAGTACTTCCTCCGACGTGAGACGTGCGTCGGGAGTGTTTACCAGAAGAGAGCCGTCCCTGACTAGCCGATCCTCGAACTCCATCAACTCCTTAACCGAATGTATGTTGACTCTTGATGAATCCCGATCCTTGGTTTTGACTTGCTCCGATGTCTGGTTGCTCGTCATAGCTCCACAGTGAGCCCAGTTCGATTCACGTCTAATCATTGCCGCCGTCTTGAGGAGCTCATTCAGAAACGTGCTCAGGTGATACCTCACGTTAACAGTCCGCGATTCGCCAAGTCCGAAGTTGTTAGTGACAGATCTTTGGCTTTCCTCGTTTGGTAGAAGACCTCCTGTGCGTGGGTTTTAGTTTCGAACGAAGCGATGATGGGGCTGTCTTATCTTTGGCTTAATCTATGCGCAAGAAGCAATTTGTTGCGGACGCCGCTTTTCTTTTACTCCGAGTGCCCACGCGGGGAGGCTCGGTGGGACTCACTCATGTAGCACGTGTACCCTCGAGCTCATTCGTACACTAGAGCAATCGCTTTCTCTGATAAACGAGCTGGATTCCGGTTACATGAAGCGGAGGGATCATCGGGGAAATACTCTCAATGAGACCAGAAGGGAAACGAGCTCTCCGTTCGGCAAGCGAAAGTTACAGGGAGTGTAACTGGCCGACTCCAGCTCGAGGCATTTTATCACAAAGCGGAATCCCGGGGGTTGGGAAGAGAAGGTGATGTGAAATACTCGATGAACCTTTCGCGAGAACAATTCATCGGTCCATCAGATTACGAATCGCTGTGGGGGCGACGGCATTTCTGAGTGCGATGACTATTATCGATCAGAAGCCTTGACCCATCGCAAAATTTTTCTCCACCCGACATCGGAATAGGGTTAAGCCTGACCAACTACATACAACGTATATTGTGAATCTGCCTTTAAACTTCCTTCCTGGATCCAAAGACGATCGCAAGGATGAAATCAATATATGATGAATATCTTTCAATGGATATGATCGTACGATCATCGTGGGGATCAAAGCTCATCCCTGGTCCTATAGATGGACCCCGGATGCTACACGACCAGGGTTCTAGGGAAGGTCGTGAAACTTTATCCGCCGAGTCTCCTCAAATCGATGGAAATCGTTTCACCCAGATTGCGGGCTATTTTTGGAAATCTCTCCGGGATTCAAAATAAGCGGGAATAGCGCCTCGGTGGAAGAAATTGAACTCGTTAAATCAAGGCGGGCGGGCCGGCCGGAAGGGGACTCCTTCTTCGCAATCGATCGTCGTCGTCATTCTCGACGAGCTGTCTGCGATATATCAAAGCTGCTTATTTAGATATACATCGCCCCCGAGGAGCGCCGGAGTGAGTGTAACTGGTGCCGGTGGAGTTGAAGAGAGAAACTTCCCGGAAGCGACTGAACTATGGCGGAGCTTTAGATTGCATCGGAACTCCGGATTCGCTCGCTCAAATAACATGCAAATGCTTTCTTTCCCTCCACCGTGTCTTTATTTTCCCCACGAGTCCCAATGTCTACCATTCTCGAGCTGTCTCCGGAGAAAGAACCCCCTCGACCTAGCCGCCGCCGCTCCAGACACGTCTCGCTCCAAGGATTCGGGAACTCCGAGGCTGGGGATGCGTTTGAGCATCGAAGTCTCTCAGCCTTTTAGTGCGATATGTTTCGCCGGGGAGCGGAGTCTCCTTGAGAAAAATGAGTGACGGAGTGAAGGAATATTTTTGCAGTTTTTATTTCTATCTGGCCTACTACTCTTCTCCGAACCCAATCCAGATTCATTATGTTCCAGGATTGACGATTCCTCGACTAGCGATCGCTCTGATGAACCGATGCTGACTTGCAGGGTAATTGAATGAGGGCAAATGGATAAATGAACCGAGGATCGCCATGGTCAGCCTCCCCCGCCAGAGCGGGAAGTAATAGAGAGTTTCGGAAACTTATCCTCGTCTCGGAGGCTCGACTTGTTATCGGTCCTAGTATCCTCTGCTCGAAAACAAGACGAACTTCCTCCCTTCAAGGGAGGGATAGAAACGATTTCCCATTTATTGGCATGAGTCTCCAGAGTTCCGGGATATTCCTGATTTCCTGCGAAAAATTCGATAGGGGTCCTCTTATGGACGCAGCACAAGTTTTTTGCCATCGTGACGTCATCGTCGTAACGGTTTTCTCCCAAGGCTCTTTTCCCGGAGGCAGCTCCAAAGCCGATTGCTTCTCTTGCCTCCACCAACTGATTAGCCTCCCCCAATCTGCTTCGACCTCGTTCAATATCGCTTCCAGGTGCGGTACTTATGACTCAAGCCTCAGAGCAAATCATACGCGTCGATGAATTACCGCGCGATGCGTTTCTCCCTCGGTGAGCGCACGGACTCATGTGGATAATCAGGCTGTGGAACGGGCAAAGCTTCGACACCGTCCGACTTCCTCCGAGATTGGTGGGAGCTTGAGGACCTAGGGATATTATTGTGGGAGCTATCTGACCGCCCGATCGTAGAAGTCTCCATTCGGTAATGTTTTCGATTGGGGAGTGAATAATGATTTTTTGCCCTTCATTATTTTTTCTTCCCCAATGATAATATTCTCTCGGAGACGTTCGGTAATGAAAAGACAGTCGGCTGCAATTCAGAGGTTCTCTCGAGAGGGGTAATGAGAGCTCTTGGAAAAAACCCTTCCCTACAGCCCGAGGGAAGCTGGTTGATTCTCGACTAAGCGATTCGAACACCGCTCCTGATCAGTCATACGATTGACTGAATCGAGCTCGGAGCCTTCTTCCCGTATTCAGAGAAGTATTGGGGGAAGTAAAACAGCCAATTAGAAACCGGAGATGGTTTCCTTGGAAGATCGATATCTCAGCAAGTCTCGGGCTGTGAAGACCACGATTGCACAGGATCAAATGATGGAACCTTATCAGCGGCGACAAGAACCCCCAAGTTGACTTCCGCAACGAGACTATAAGTGCAGGAAACGCGATCACGCATCATCAATCGTGGTTCATCGAAATCGGAGCGGCTGAGTGGTCGATTCGGACGAAGTTGAGTGCTTGGAAAATTCGGAAGGCGAATCCTGAGTGGTTTGGCTCAATTCCAGCGGACCGAAAGTGGTCCGATCCGGGTCCGAAAGTGGTGATCGATTGCTGATGGGATCCATCGTCTGTCGAGTCCACGAGAGACCGAAGTCGTAAATGAACTTTCCGGGGAGTGAATAATCGGACGAAGGAATCTCTCTAGTCTCACATCGTCAGACAAAGGCCACGACCGGGGACGGCGAAGATCGCCGCTTCGGGCAGCAGCGCCTGGCCGAGCTCATGAATATCAAAGGTCGATTCCAGGTCCCGGGGAAAATCGATCAAAGAAATCGCCGGAGCTCCAGCATGAACGTTTTACTGAACCCTTTCCTTCAGGAATTCTCCATGTGTTCTCGATACGGATGTACGAAGGAAGCCTTCGAAAGGCCTCTTCCTTGCACGAACTTCCCACCGACGGACTCAGCCACGATCGCGACTCTTCATTGTTTGAAACATACATAGTCTATAACCTTGCGAATGATTTGTATCGCAAAAGAAGGAGTCTTTGATGTTAGACGACTATTCGAAATTTCTATGGGAGTCCGAATTCGGCCTCCCCGTGCATTGCGCGATCAGGCTCTTGCCTGAGGCGAGTCTCACTCAGCAGGGAGGAATGAATTCCGAGTAATGAGAGTCCTCGGAAGGCTCGGGGTGAATGGGGAATCTGGGGCAAATCCAGAACTCGATCCAGATCACAATAGGTATTGGAGTCGTCTGGCATGAGTTCGCCTTTGAAGAGATCCTGCAATCGAAGCGAGTGCCGCCCCCTAGTCGCGACGAGCCCTCTTGCCCACCTGTCCGAGGGTTTGGGGTGAGTTCCGAAAATGTCGTCGAACTAAAGGATGTAGCTGTCATACAGAGCGAGTGACAGCTTTGAATGGTTGGAGAGCCTTGCTTCCAGGCGGGTTCGGAGCTGGACTTTGCGCTGATGGAAGGGAAGAAGATCAAAGACGGATTATTTAGGAGAAAATTACACGGGCGGCTCGTATAACAAGAGCCCGGCAGCGGGGCAGGACTCTAGGCGAAAGGGCTAGCGAGGGAGCGAGGGCTCGGTCGAGGGGCGAAAGTTTTGCCTGAAATTCGTCGTAAATTAACGACCGTCTCTACGGACGCGTCCCTTATAATAGAGTTGCGTTGTTAGTGAACCACCGAGCTGACGTCATATTGTGGCTCGATGCGAGAGTCTCAACTCGTGGGAATGCCTCAACCCGCGGCAGAGAGCTTCTACGCAGTGAGTTGGCTTCGTGCAGTTTGCGTTTGGCGGCGATCTCGTCCTGAGTTGAGCGAAAATGCGTCTCTTCCCGGCCTCCTCGGCCCTTACAATGACACCTTCCGAGGACTACGGCTATCAGACCCCTATTCACCGTCTTCCTTGAGCTTCGCGACGGAGCCGGAGGAATTCGCGGGCAGCTAAGGGCCCTTCCGTGAGATACCAAAGGCCCTCGGTGGCCCCGATCGCCTGAAACCTAATCCGGAATAACGCTGGACAGTTGGGGCAAGATGCATTCCGTCAAAATCAAAGGGAAGTCACAGTGCGACAGGAAGCGGAATTTATTCCAGTTCGTCGACAATCGGGTCGGGAGCTGCCCACCAGAGGAGTTCTGAGAGCCTCTCTGCCAAGCGTTCCTTCGGAGAGGGCCGACCACGGAGATGCTGCCAGACGACGGCGACGGCAATGAGAGAGTGTGACCAGCATAAACGACTCCGGAAATGAGTTTTCCCGGGAATGAATCGAAGCCACGAGCGAAAAACCGCCGATCGACGTTCATTGATTCGTTTTTCGCTCAAGTCGAGGCTGTGCATGACTATGGAAGCGAAGACGAGCGCGAGGATCATCTTCATCACAACAATGACGACAATAGCGCTTTTGTCGAAACACTCGAGTGATTTCGAGCGACTACTCGATATCAGTCCCGGGGGAGGTTTCTATGAATCTCGTAGGTCGAGAGGACTAGCAGAATACATCCGAATGACTTCTCATCAATGTGCGCATCATTCTCCATTAGCGTTGAGCAGAAACAAAATCGAAGTGAGGCATAGAATCACCATGTGAGAACCAACATCACGACCCTCGCGATTCAGGAATCCTCTCCGATCAGACGATTCCCGAGTCCAGACTTGACCTTGAACGAGGGATCGAGCCCGAGGAAAGTCAGAATCTCTATTATCGATAGATCCCGACGACGAATAATTACGGCTTGCGAAATCGAGTGCCGCAGGTCTCTTAGCACATCATGTTCCTCGCTCGCACAACGCATTCGTCTCCGAAAGCTCCTATTCGTCCAGGATTTCGAGCTTCCGTGACGCCTCTCTTGACGTGACCAACATCTTCTACACGAGCCGCTCGAGGGTTCTGTCGCGTTGAAGCAAAAACCTACGCAGGAGGCTTGCCACGAGCTTGAAGGAAATAGTTCGGAGCCAGAACATAATCAAGCATTCCTTGCCCGCAAGGGTTTCCGTTGGCTGATTCTGCCGACGTCGTCGAACTCTGATGAAACTTTTACGATAATGAAATAAGAGGGGATCCGAGTCGCGCTAATGCTCGAAGGTACGCTGATACCTCCGCAAAGTATGCGTCCTGCTCTTATGCTCATACGGTTGCGATGAAATGGCCATATCATGGTCGGACGCTGCATTCGATGTGCAAGATCGCGCGTTTCCTAACGCCGCGCCGGCACTAATTGCAATGCCTCATTCTCATTGGATTCTACACGGGAAATGCACAACAATCCTATCAGCTGTTCCAGCTTATGATGTCTCCTAAATCGTGAATCATGCGGGGGAATCAGAGATCGAGTCTGGCTCCGGTCTCAACCCGACTCACTCAGCCTCGACTCATTGTCAGAGTGTACAACAATGGATTCGATAACTGTAATACGCAACGATCCAGTTCGAGCCTTTCTTCCGCAGATTTCCAGCTTCAAACGCCAAGATGGATCATCGGAGTGCCGTAGGGAGCACACGATCAAAAAAAGGGGTCAGACGATTTACGAGGGGTCGGACGTTGATGAATATCAGGGCAGGCGCCAACATCTGAACTTGAGGCTGACGTCCCAGTCCCGGTCTCAGCTTTCCCTCTACGCCGCCCCGATCGAGCGAGTCTATGCGTTGTGGAACGTCTGCAGCCATCGACGGAAGACCAAACATGCTCCGGAGGAACCACATTGCGCTAGGGGTGCGCGCCTCTGCACAGGATTGACGAGGAGAGCGCAGACGCCGCGAGCTCCTTCCTCAAATGAAAGCCATCCGGGCAAGCGGCATAGAGAAGATATGTCTACCAACGGGTGAAATATAAGATTCGACTGTTCTTCTTCCGGAATGAAAAGTTGCTCGCTGCACTCAACATTGAACAGCGGGTGATGGAGTCAGCTGCACAGCATAACGTGGATGTGGTGCTTAAAAAATTGCCGACTCCACTTTTGATGATGCGCTGCACTCGAAAGGCCCGCATTAACCAGGCTCTCGTCGATGATGGTCTCTGCGGAGCGGAGAATCATGAAAAGCAAGAGACCCTCAGACTGGATCTGCCTATAGCCCCGATCATGCGCTCTCTCGGCCCTTGATCATGGCGATAGGCGGTTGGAACTCCTACATCCTCCAGGGTCCCTTGGATGAAGGGAGGGTCCAGACGAGTCGCAACCTTCAAAAATGTCAAGAATTGCTCGAGCGGACGAGAGGAAGATCCTAGATTTCATTCGGTAGATATTGCGCTTAGTCTGAGCACAAATATACCGAGGGTATGGGGCGAACCATCCACAAAAGCAATAGTAAATAAATACAAAAAATAAACGAATCAGAGGAGACAGATCTGAATGGTCGGCTCGTCCGATAAGCGGAACAACAGGAGGCTTTCGGGAGCTGTAGCTGGTGCCTCGCCACCATCCTACGTCACGCATATAAGGAGCGGATAATCCGCTATTGCGTTAAGAGCTCGTCGCTCTCGGCTCCACGTGATGAGAGCAATGCCTGTCGCTCGCTCCGCATTGCTGTAATCCCAGGAATTGCGAGGCGATTTGCATGTAGCTCACATGGAGGAACAAGTCCTTCCAGCTTTTTAGCGCTAAGCGTCCTCTTCCGCGCAAACTCCACTTTTGCGGGAAATGAAGATCGTCCCCCGCCCCCCAACCCAACCCCTGTCCCCCGAAGTAACAGCTGCGTTGTTTCGCTTGTTTTCGGCATTGTTAGAGAGTGTTTGTCCACTCGTTACGTTCTTCTTGTCTGGGTGCAGACGGGGCGCCGCGCCGTTTGCCCCAAGCCGCAATCGCCATCAGCGGCGGAATTTTACTTCCGAGTCGCGTCCTGCAATGCGCTGCCTCGGGTTTCACCTGCTTCCCGACACGAACGCTGATGCCGTGGAGCTAGGCCCCGGAACGTTCGGAGGAAATAGAAAACTCCGAAAGCTCGGGAATCGTTGGGCCATCGCCTCTATCCACTGAGCTCGGCTGGAGGCCACCGAAGATCATACGGGAAGCCCCTGACAATTACTTTTCAATCAGACTACGGCTGCGGAGCCCCTATAAGAACGAATGGGATCACACACGCAATGAATCCTCCCCCAGCCGACACCGGGAGCTCGATAATCCTCTCGGTCCCGCATACGGGGAGATTGGAGTCGGACCATGCTGAGAATCGATCAACCCGGTAGCTAGACTCGGGAAAAGCTGCTGGATCGAAGAACAGTTTCAGAACTCTTTCCATCATGATGGAATGCCATGCCCAAAAAGCCTCGGAAGCTCCAATCCGGGTCCGCTCTGAACAAGGCGTGGTGACGCCCAGCTTTAGGCATTCAAAAAACTCGATTCGTCCCTCTGCCCTCCAGAGAGCCCGATGGATGTCGCAATGAGCTTTGAGTGCGGGCAATGAATTCCCACAGGAACATGAGCGGAAAAACTGCCGACTCCAGCAAAAGCGCTGATCGGCAGCTACCATCCAGAAACGCATGTCGCGCAGGGTTTCGCTCGCTGCTCAGTACGTCTCCGAAAGCTCCGCCATTCTGAACGTTCTCATTCGCAGCAGATGCTCTACACATGTCGCGTTTCATCTCCCTGTCCGTTTTTCCCCGAGCGATACGAGTTCATCTGGTACGTCGACGAAAAAAGTTTAATTCAAGCAAGTGAGCGCCTGGAGGAGCGGAACACTGCGTCGCCGCCGCGACGCTTCGCCCGGGGATAAAAACAAGTAAAATTTATTAGAATGAAAGCAAGTAGGCTCATCCCACGACGTCACGCTATGTTTTTTCGATTTGTGGTTCTGGATCATGGTCCCAATCAGGATCTGGCTTTTGAGGGAACTGGCTCTCAATGTTTTCGACTACGACGGATCCTCGAAATTCCTCCCTCATCCGTTCGCTCCCCGTTCCTCTCCGAGAGCGTTCGTGATTCCGAGACGCGACCACGTCCGACAGCTCATTCATGAAATCTCTGCATGTCCTGTGGGAACCTCGGCGGGACACACAACGATCCTTATCGCGGCCATTTCGCTATTGCTTCGATATTCCTTGCCATGATAACGACTCACCTGTCTCGGAGCACCACGACATCGCTTCGCCAGCGGACCTGCAAGATAGGTCATGTCCTTTGTTATCTTACCCCACACCGCTGTCGCCGGACGCCGTCACTGCGGTGCTGACCGAGTTTGCTCCGCTGAGCCCAAGGTCTCACAGTATATTCCCGGACACTAACACCGTCCGTGTAGTTCCTGGGGCGGATCTTTTCCAGCACGGGAGGCAATGGCGGAGAAAGTCAAAACTGCGGTCTTTATGGGCATCAGGCTCACTCCCATCAGAGATTCTTATCGGCAGACGTGGTGACAATGCAAGACATTCGTTTCAGCATGGACACCGACTTCCTTAGGTTCTCCGGGACAGAATCTTCCCTTGGGCTTCGAGATTCTTCGGTCTCCGTGGAGCAATGCACATCAGAGTATCAATAACCGAGCGTTGATTCTCGGACACGGAGCCCGGAAGGGGAAGAAGTGAATTCGAGCCATTGAGTACTCGCAGCAATCATTTATCGATCACGAGAATATCTGTCCCTGAGGCGAGATCGACGCGCCTGCTGGACCACGCGGTACGGCCAGTGGAGTTCCAGGGATCCCAGAATCTGTTGCGCTCTCGCTGGGGGAAAATACACGGAGCACCTGGCCGCTCTTCGAGAATCGACTTGAGCGCTTCATTAGGCTCCATCGCCCCGGAAGGGGAGGGAATCGTGGTCTAATTTTAATGGTGGAGAGGTGACTATTCCCGCCGGGATCGAGGATCATTATTCCTCGCTCCCGGTCGATTCCAGAAAGTGGCGAAACGGACCGGGTGATGTGCCGCACGTTCATTGCTTGTATCCGGTGCAGCCGCAGCGGCGGCGGCAACCCAATAATCGGAAGACCCATCAACTTCATCACCGTGTAATGCCGCTACGATCGAAAGGAGAGCTTTGCGATCATCGTTCTGCTGATCGACATGACCTATGTATGCCTCCTCAGAGCTGGGGCACGTTAACCCAGAGACCGCTCCCGTATATCGGTGCGCCTCCGCAGCGAACAGAGCGGGCCATTTGGAAGATGAGAAATGACCCGTTCGGGACGGGAAAACATCCCGGTCGAGCGGCAGAAGCTCCCCTCGAGTCTTCAGCCCGAGTCGGAGCACCACCAGTTTCTTTGGAAAATTGGCGAACTTCGCTCAAACTCGCTCCTCTGCATAGGCTCCCTTAGTATTCCGAGGCGCTGCCGTCGACGTAACTGCGGCAGCTGGCTGCGCCGGCGCTAGTTCGTCTTCACATAATTAACATTGTTCGCACCGAAGACAAACAGTGCCCCTCCTCGCACTGTGGAGGATTCCCCCGCGAGAAGAACTGAGTCTGTACGGAGCTGGCGATAGAAGAGACAAAATCGCGGAGGCTTCATCGCCTCCAGACGTTTATAACAAGAAGTCTGCCGGGACTTTGAGGCAAACGGTCTGGGTCCCCAACTTTTCCGGGCTGAACCACACAGCCAGGGTTGAACGTCCCGGGTACTGTTATTCACATTGCTTCCGGGGACCGATCCATAGAGCAAATTTACCCAAAATGTTACGGTTCACACCTAGTTTCAGTGATGACACGCTGTTCCTTTCAAGACCGTCCGAACGGGAATGATCGATCATTTATTGACTGACAGCTCGTTGTTGCTGTTTCTGGAAAGCGCGCTAAATTTCGAATGTTCAACACAACACAGGAGGATCAAGGCCGAGTACCTGCGTTTCCGTAAGGAATATTTTTCCGGCAGCAGGGATCAAACCCACACTGCCTCCCGCGCGAGCGGTGTCGTTGCGGCATTTCACGAAGTTAAACGCACGTTCGCACGAGCAGTGACAAACGCGCTAACCACTCGACCACCCGTCGGTGGTTTGGGTCCCCGGTGAGGGCCTCCGTTTCCCGCGAGCGGTTCAAATTCCCCAAGGGCCGAAAACACCTCCGGCGTGAAGAATTTCCATACTTGTTCCTAGCGGGAGACCATCTCTGGAACGTTCCTTACGTCTAATCCTCGGAACGTGCGATTCACTCAAAGTTCGCTCTTCCTCTTCGGTTCGGGAATTGAGAGGAAACAGAGCTTTTCAGATGTCTTTACACAATCTGACTTCCTTGACATACTCTGAGTTCCTCGCTCAGTATCTCGAGAGGAACGCATCTGTATAGCCCATTCGAGGTGGTTTTCAGTCGACCGAAGCCAATAAGACTCGCGATGTTGCTTTGTTGTTCATTCTGAGATTGCGCGATCGAGGCAACGAAGATCGATGAGGAGACACCATGGAGCGGATGCGGCTCAGCGATCAGTCACATTTTCCAGCAAAATCGCGGATCTCAGCGAAACTGAGTTTCGTTCAATCATAGGACCGTTCGCCGTAGCTCCCGACACGTGGCGTTCGGATTAAGAGGCGCGATGGGACGACGGCGATAGGAGCTCCCGAGGGGGATTACGGGGAGTGCGTCATGGTCTGAGCTGGGAAGCGTTCCGTGATAATTGGGCGAGTAAGTTCCACCGTGATCAGATGATGCTGGAAAACCACGCTCCCTGAGAGGGAGGGTCGCATCAGAGACGATAAAACTAAGGACAGCGCGAAGAGAGACGACCAGCGACGACTATTCCGGCAAGGACGTTCCTCTTCGGCAGACTCTCGCGCATGACGTCGAGCATCGGCCCTCGTCTATCGGCTTAGAATTTCTCCTCGCGACGGTTTTGCCGTCGGCTCTGTCGCAAAATCTGAGAATTGAATCAGCGATCGAACATCGCATTAGCACCGGAACTGGCAGACTCCCCTTTCTGCAGAGACTCCTCAAGTTCGGTCGAAGTGCTCTCGACCGAAGGTTCTGAGGTTTTTCTCTTCACCGTTATCGAATTTCCGACTTGCTGATCCGCTCTAGAGAATACTTCTTGGACGGAATGGAATGACGACCGCATGCCTCAGTTTGATTCAAGAAAGTCTGAACACTGGCCGCGTCCGTCCTCTCTCGAGCCGAGTTTCCTTGGCAGTTAGCCGGACATCATTCGCACGCACGTGTCCTCAGAAAGCACGTTCTACATCGTTCATGAAAAATTGCAGCGGACGCAAGGGACGGAAGACGTTCCCCGGGCTGCACCCTTTCGGTCAAGTTTTTGACGGCCAGCGTTAGTTTCTATGGCCTTCCGCTCTCTGTGAAAAATAGCGTCGCCGCCGTCGTCGTCGTGATCGTTAGAGATCACCGAGTTTGCGACGTGTAGATTTTTGCAAGGCGTTTCCGCCAGGGCTGCAGGGGCTCTCTGGTTGAGAAAACAATGCTCCCGAACTCCGAGCAACGGGACGGATCCGACGCTCAGTCGGCTTGCTCGCGGAAATCGGCTCCGCAGCCAGGGCCCGAGCAAACCGATTTCTCAAGCGAGGTTCCCGAGCAGACTCTGGCGCAGTGGACCAGAGCAATACAAATAATATCGATCGACTTTCGATTTGTACGAGATTCTGCGCCGCGATCGGTATCCCGGATTCCGATGACGCAGATCAGAGATCGTTGTTCCACGAGGATCGGTCTCCTTCAATCAGGCGACCCGACAGAGCTTGCAGCGAGGGGAGAGGCTTCGGGAACCACGAGGGTGGATCTCAGGTGAAAACCTGAGAATCGCGAGAGTCTCTCCCGATTCGGCTTCCGATTCCAGCATCACCATGGGCGTGTCCATGTGAAATTCCGGCTCATTCTTCGAGATTGAGCGGCAGAGGACGAGATCGCCGATGCGAAGTCGCTCATCGGCTCTTCCGATCGACTCGTAGAAACTTCCGGATATACAGGACAAAGAGGCATACGTCTCTCGTTCTCACCATCGAAGCTAGCCATCTACGCGGTGCATTTTCCGAACTCACCTTTTATTGAAGAATGGCAAACTGAAAATGAATAAATCTCAGCTTCTGGGTCTCGACACAGGATCATCATCATCAGCTCTACATGTGTCTGGCCACATCGAGCTTACTTCCTGCATGCTCGAAGAGAGCCATGCTGTCCGATAAGGCTCATCCGAGGCAACAAGGCTTCGTTAGACACCCTCAGGGTGAATTAGGGGAAACATAAACTGTTAGGGCGGGTACGCCAGACGTCCATCGAGAAGGAATGTGCGCGGTAGACATCAACGACAACAGAGAGTGAGCCAGACATTAGCGGAACAGCGAATAAAAACAAACATAAAAACAATGTGCACGCCAGGGCATAAAACACGTCGGAGCGGTATCATCATCGGGTAACTGTTGTTCAAGCCCCAGCAGAACTTCTTCCTCTTGCGGGAGCGGAAACTTCCCCGCGACCTTCTGACTCCATTGGGACATGGGGAGGGAAGAGGGAGGGGGAAAGAGCTCCCGAGGAGGCCATGAGGAACGAGAAGAAGGTTTCGCGAAGCCGTGCGATCTGAGTGTTCGGAAAGATGCCGGAAACTTCCGAAACCAAATCCAGACCCGAATACCCCACGTCAATTTCTCAAAAAGCTCTCCGTAGTATTTTCTGAACTTCGAACGACAATCACGCATCGTGAACCTGAAGTTTCCAGATGAGCACTCCAGGCCCATGCGCCGGCGGATTCTCTCTGGCGATCATCGAAGCTTCTGACGTGGGCTCGACGCCCACCGAGACGGTGTCACGTCAGCGATTCCTGAAAACCTCCACAAGTTGCTGTGCCCATGCATGAGCCCCACCATGACCACGCGATCGAAACGGTGCTGCTGAAAAACCTCAGGATTGGTGCTCCAGGTCGAAGATTATTCGCAGGGTGCAATTTGTGGAGACGCATTGTCTTAGGCATTCCTGCGCATGCCCATCCGGAAGACCGAGCATGAAGTAGCCTGCTCCCATTCCAGGGAGAACTTGGGGAACTCCGGAGCCCCGACAACGCCGACGCCCGCCTCCGGGAACCCCAGTTCCGTCACAGAACAGGGCGCTTATCAAAGACAAGGGGAGAAGGGACGTGGTCTGATGGTTGTCTGAGACGTTTTTGCTCGGAGCGATTTTTCCTCACTTTTTAATTTAGTTTTCCTGTGCCTCGGCAAGGTTTGAAGTTGCTTCCTCATCAGGAAGTGTCGTCTTGAAAGATAACAGATGGCTTGACTGAGTGAAAGCCCCGTGGCGACGAATCGCATCTCAGGTTCGTGGGTGCCGGCAGTAACTTCTAACCATCGCGTCCGTCGGAGCGAGGAAAGAGCTCTCGAGCTCAACGAGCCCGCTGCCCCAGTTTTCGTCCCCGCCGAGCCCGGCGGTAGACACTATCTCGGCAGATCTGACGTGTGAACGAACTTGTGATCCCGCTGGAACATATTCGAGGGCGAACTGTTTCGGGCGCACATCGCGTAGGATGAGCGATCCCAGTGGGTTTTCCAAGCTCTCATTATGGATCGAACTCCCGCTCGGTCTCATGAGCGTGCCTCCAGGCTGAATCGAGATCGCTACGAGAGGCAGCTCTCAACACCCATCTGTATCTGTTGCTCTGCACAATGGCCACCGGTCGGACTGCAACAAGCACTCACTGACACTCCGGATCTGGCGACTCGGCGTTTTTGCGCCGGGGACGCCGGCGAACGATGGCTTGCGGACGACTGACTTCTTTGTCGACTTTCGATTTGTGCTCCGGAATGCGTCGCCAACAGTGAGTGAGAAGTGAAGTCCGTGCCGTAAAAATGGAATCCAGTAGACGTGCGTCCACTTGAGCGGCGGGAGATTCCAATGTTGCGACGTCT
This sequence comes from Galendromus occidentalis, assembly GCF_000255335.2. NCBI lineage: Eukaryota > Metazoa > Arthropoda > Arachnida > Mesostigmata > Phytoseiidae > Galendromus > Galendromus occidentalis. The sequence goes on along the minus strand of NW_003805518.1, from coordinate 664,284 downwards.
GGAGTCCCGAATTATGAACTGAGCCTATACGCACGACCACGAATGCGTTTTCTGCGTTCTATCGGGAGCAGCGAGCCTGTTACGACGTCGACGTTCGAGGCGTCACGAGCGGGGTGCAAACAGATGGGAAAACTTGGACAGTGATACGTATTTTCCGTCGAGATATTCACTCGACTGGATGTGACAAAAAAAATGCGTATGACAGTAGGTTAATGACGTCGGTAAACGCCAGAATTTATGACGTTCCAAGTAAAGCGTATGGGTGGGCCATACAGGTCTTGTTTCCCGTCTTCTCCTGGAATGGTGTCTGATGCTAATGGAAGACATCGTCCCGCTGCGGTGGAAAACAGGAGAAAAAAAACGACTGCGTCCCGAGGCGACTGCCTGCAGGAAAGCTTCTTGCTGTGCGATGTTAAGAAAAAAACGTTTTTTCCTTCCATTCGTCGTTCGCAGTTGTCGGAATCGGAAGTCGCGCGATTCATGCAAATGTCCCGCGATTTGCTGGAAGTCGACATTGCTGTAAGCGACGATTGCGCTCCCGTTCTCAGGCGTCTGCGAGATAAACATGACGAATCGGATGAACTCGAAGTGGCGGCGCGTGCTGCGCACAAATGGAGAAACTTTTTATCAAAATGGAAAACTTCCAGACATCGGTCCGTGACAGCCGCAACATCGAACCGCAATAAGGCAGTCGCTGATCGAATGCAAGGGTCGCCGCGTCACAGCCCGGGTCGAGATCGATCCGGGCGGGACGAGACATCGCATCAGGGCTGTGGGAGAGACTCGTCGAGCGCCAAACGTATGGGCGCGCCAGTGTAGTCGCGACTCGGGGGAGGAAGGGGGGCGAAGTACGTGCACGCTAAACCGTCGGGGGCTCTGTCTGCAAATAAAGCACTTTTACCGAGGATCTCATCGAGCACTCGCCACATCGGTCATACTTAAAGTCCCATGCGCGCGTAGTTGGCCGCTGCCCAAAAGCCCACTGCGCCGTCGAGAAGTCCCCGACGAGATGACGTCGTCATCTCGGAAGCTGCTCGAGATCTCGGTGTCGATGCGCGTATGTGTGGCCTTGTGAGTGAATGGGCGTGCGTGGCTCGTATCATATTCGCTATGTTTATCTTACGCGAGGCATTTCAGCCACCTCAACCGACTCCGGCGAGAACATGCGGGGGGGGGGGAGGAGGGCGAGGGTCTTGACAGGCCAGGAGGGAGTGGACGGTCCCGAGTTTGCAGGCCAGAGAGACAAGGAACGATTTTCCTAATGTCCCACATTTGGCCGACATCTTCTACTTCCACCACTGCCTCCGCTCCCGAGGAGCAAGGGGAGAAGCCAAGGTCAAGAAGGAAGAACTCAGACACTACGACTGCAAGGTCGAACGTGGTCGAAATAGCAGAAAGAGGCGATCGCCGCAAAATACGCCGTAAATCGATGCTTTGGGAATCGACTGTCTATTAAGTCGGAGGAAAAGTGCTATAAAACTTCTGGACACGGTTCGGAATTCCGGCACTATACGCGAGAGAATTGGGATGGCGAGTTCTGTCAAAGACTTTCCGTGCGATATCTTGAGTTCTCTCGGTGGACAAAGCTTTCGGAAATCATTGAAAATGTGTTATCGCTGAAGATGGGGTCGAAATGACGCAAACACGCAAGGAAACAATACCTCGAAAAAAATCCCTCAGCCCTCGGGGTCAAGCAGCCTTCCCTTCGGATTGGCGGCACCTTGTAGAAAGGTGCCGCCATAATCCTCTCTCGAATTTCCTTTCCCACCATCCGTCGACTTGAGGACAGAACAATATGGGACCTCCCATTCATCTGAGAGAGCGCGAGCATCCCGGCGTATCCAGCGCGGCGTCGCGAGCCGATCGAGTCGATGCAGAAAGATCCCTGGAGAAACTGAGGGTTTTCACCCCGGCCGCGAGCGAATATCGCCACGACAATGTCTGAGGAGCCAGCGAACTGCGATCAATCATTGATTCATGCGATCATTAAGAGATCATAACTCTCGGATATGCGGAATTATTCGCCGAGGAACTTTGCTTCAGGGAGAGATCGTCAGGATATCACGTTCCTAGACCATCGGGTCTAATATGCGAAAACGAGCGAAAGCAGGATATGTAAATGATTGGGCTGAATCGACCTTATTCCCCCTTCTCTTGAAGCAAATCCGTCCGTTTCGCGTCTCAGAGGCTCTCTTCAGATTCTCGCTTATGTTAATGTGTCTTTCCGAGGATCCCCCAACGCTTCAAGCATGGCGGCTGTCTTAACACTGTGGTCGGAGAGACTGCCCTCCGGGATTCCCGAAAACTAATAAGCAGTCAGGGAGCAGTCCTCAGGAGAGGATTATCAGGACAAACTCTCCCGATTCTAAGCGGATCATACAGTTTCGTTTTTATTTGATTTGTTCTCAGCTCCACGGCATCGGGCGGAGTACGGCATTGAGGAACACTCAGCACTTCGAGTCTTCCCTCGACACGAGGGAGTTCGGACCGGAGCACCTTGGAAAAACACAGCAATTGAATGCCCCGCTTCTTCTACTCCTGGAAACTCTGTCAAACTCCCCGAAGAGCCCCACTAATTGGCCACCCTCTTCGACGAATCCCTAGGACCCTCGATATTTCGCTTCGGAGGTGCAGGAAATTCGCCAAACGAGGCTCGAATGACCCGCAATATTTAGAGTTCGTCAGTCCTCCATGGATGGTCGTTCCTAATTTGCTGATCTCTCCAAGCTCCTGTGCCTAGTCCAATTTTTTTCTGGAGTTGGACCCGAACCGCGTGTGCACCGGAGCAGCGGAATGTCATCGTAAGCGAATGCGTCCGGTCATTTTTATGCTAATGAGGTCGAGGACGGGAACTTGATTCCTGTCCGTCCCGATTATCGATTTGAAACGTTGATTCGCAAAGGGCAGCGCTGCTATGCGAAACGTTCCTCGGAGGGAGGAGCGGTGCGCTCTGAAATACCATACTTACTCGGCTCTGATGAGGGGATCGAGATTCGACGTCGGAACTCTATCCGGCGGGCGAACGATAAATCAATCAATTAATTCAACCATCCGGTCGAATTTTTCAGTCGAGTCCCACGAAGCGAGCGAGCGAGTTCCTAGAGCGAGGAGGGCATACGAGTAGCCGAGTTCCCGTCTGCGCGAACGAGAATATCTCACTTGCGAGAGCAGACCACAGCGGAGAGAATGATGACGTAAAGTATTCATAGAACACTTCATTCGCAACTGGAGTCGGCACAACCTTGCTCTCCGTTAGAGCGGAGTAAACATAGCGAGGAGCGGAGTAATAATAGCGAGGAACGGAGTTCCGAAGTGGTGAGACTCGATCGCGAAGCGAAACTATGCGACCTCGAGGGTTGAGTCTGGAGGTGTAGGAGACGAGATGACCTGAGGATGTTCCTCAGAGACCTAGGGAATTCCTCACCTGTCGTTCCGATCCGCTGTCCTTCGGAAGAGGAAGCCACCTGGAACTCCAAGGCATCAACGTTATTTTGGTTGGTGGAGCTCGCAAAGAAGTCTTTTGATATCCCGCCGTCGAATAATTATCAATATCCTCGCTCCGCGCTCAGATCGCTATAAGTAGGTCTCTTCTCGAGAAGATGAGCCTCTCGTAGGCCCGCACGTCGTGTCATTGGCCTGACTTGCTCATTACTCTTTGCAATGCGGGAATTCTCGCCGAAACGAGAGGGCAACCCTTCTCGGGGTCTCGGAGCTGCGGAGCTCACTCCACATGATCTCGTATCGGAATCACGGAGGAGCAGAGAGACGATGACGTCGAAAGTCGGAACTCCAATCCGTGATTACGCCCCGCGCGACGAAACTACACTTTTCAAACGGGAAATTATTCCCCTCGCCGAAGCTCTCGTGGGGAGGTTCGCATCGAGAAGCTCACCGGTTTTTCGGTGTGAAGAGGGGGAATCGGTTCGCTAATTTCGAGCAATCAGCTTGAGCAGCTATGCGCCTAATCCGGATAAACTGAATTGAACCCTTGGCAACCCGATCCCGCGACGGCTTCCCTGAAGGAAGAATTTAAAAAATCTTCCATGATTTTTTGCCTCCGACGGGAATATTCGAACCGCCGAGTGGGCTCAACGCAATCACGGAAAATGTGCTGTCTACGTTCGCCTGTCCCTCGCAACCCGACAAGACGGGGTCGAGTAGGACAGAGCGGATTCTTTGTTTTCTGCTTTAAGAGACCGAAGAATGACCACCGATTCAACGATTAGCACCGACTCCAGTTTTTCCAAACCCATATAAGCTCATAAGTCGATCTGCTGCAGAGAGATAAGATAATCCCACGCTATACCCTCGGCGAGAACAGCGATAGCAACTCTTGGAGGTGCAGACAAATTTCTATTCTATTGGCTTCCTCATCTCCCCATTCATCCCGCTCCATCGATCTTTTATCTCGCCACCCGTTCCCAGGCGGCAGCGATAAACCGCGTCATCGTTACCTTCCTTTGGACCTCCAACGTTGGAATTTTTTTATTCGGCGCTTACACGACGCATCCTCCGAGGAATTTCGCAAACTTTCGTGTGCCGCCAGGCACGAAGAACTGTTGCGGCGCTCGTGTAGACTCTTTCATCAGGAAATGCATCGGATAGCATTTCCCGGAGCACTGAAAAAAGAGTGAAGAACTTCCCGAGAGCGGACTGCAAGTCAAGTCATTGCGCAGGCAGAGCGTTCGTTCCACACGAGCATTCTTAGCTTACATCAGCTGGTTTAACATTCACGAGCGAACTTTGTGATGAGGAGCGACCTTAGAACTTTTCTCGTGTCTTGAGACATGCCGTTCATCCCTCTTAGCCAACGAGCGTTTTTCCTCAGGAGGCTTTGGCGAAAAGTAAGGGTTTCCAATTACGAGCCGGCGGGGAAAAAGCGAACGGCTCCCTGGCTCCTGTCAGCATTGTCTCAACGATGTCGATATTAGCTTGCATGTCATCAAGCATTCCAGCCGCCGCTCACACGTCCCGCATCCATGCGCCATCTGGCAGGCGGATGGCCGCATGATTGTTTTCAGATCAAGTTTTCACTGGTGATGACATTCGGCGATGCGTTCTCCATATCTGGCGTCGATGACCGGATTCGAGCCGGCTGCTGGCGACGGGTCGCATCAAATAGGATCCGGAGGCTTATGACCGCAAATCACATCGCTCTCTGGCGACGCACGTGGAGGTGTTCCGATCGTTTGAAGCAATATTTTTCAAAACTCGCTTCCGCCTGGTTGAAGACCGCGTCCCGGCTCGGCCGGTCTCCAGGCCACGTATCACTCAATTTCGCTGCTCATATTACGGGGAAAGGAAGGGAGAGATTGATAGAAGCTTCATTACCCGGCGGTCCCTGTCCCGCGGATTGCCGGAGCCTTCCCGGCCGCCTTCCCGCCAGTGGACCGGTCAGTCAACCACTGACTGCGTTGACCCGCTGTGCGGACTAACCAAGAAAGCAACTAGGCGAAGAAAAGCGGACTTGGTGAACCTGATATAGAGGCTAATGTGCTGTCGGATGTCAAATGCTTAAAAAAAGCCTGTTTACACAGGTGTTCGCAACGCTGATGAGATGTAGTCTTTTTATGGCCCTGTCGTCTTGTTTCAAATGGCTCACCTGCCCCAGTCGAGGGATGGGCGACATGCGAGAGCAGGGCGAGTGCTCAAGCCCCAGTCCGGAGGTGTCGACCCCATTCCCCGCTGACTGGGATCGAACTCCCGGATCCACTCTGCGAATGACTTGGATTGGGACCCCAAGGCACTTGACGTATGTCGCACCCGACTGGATCCGACCGAAGAAAAAAGTGAATTCCAGGTCTCCTGTCGATTATCTGATTTGAGTTCTTGTCATGGTTTTGTCATGGTCGATTTTCATGGTAGAATTTTTCCTCCTCCGTAATTTGTCATGACTCATGACTGAGGATCCAGTCGGAAGATTACGGAGTTATTCGCCGCAACGTGCGAAAGTTTCGCGCTTAAGTTACCCAGTCTCGTCGTTTGTTCAAAATTTGTTGTGACAGGAGAGCGTCGAGTTTCACAGTCCGCTCGGATTCTCGAGGAACGATGACGCCTCGAGTTTTGAACTCATGAGGAGGGTGTTGCTCCAGAGGAACTCGATCGACTCGTGTAGCATCTATTTCGGGCATCGTTTCCTTTAATACATGCGCGAGTTATTGGACAGCACGCTCGGCCGCGTTGAAGTGGAGCCCTGCGGGTACGTCATGTAGCCGGAGGAGAATAGCTGGTTGATTCGGTCGGTGGGTCGCTTGGTGGCCGGTAGCTTGCCGTTTTGCGAAGACCGCCTGTTCGTCGTTGAGTCCGTCGGTCGGTCGGTCGGGCGTTCTTCCAGTCGGTCCTTCTTTCGGTAGGTCGCTCGGTCGCTTGGCAGCTCGGTAGTGTCCTGACTGAGGAAAGGACCGCAGCTCGAGGGGGAGGGAAGGCTCCTCGCCCTTGTTGTAGTTTGCGAGTTGGATCCGCACGACAGAGAGCTTCGTGGACTCGACGCGGGAAGTCGCGTTGAATGCAGTCGAGTTCGGCCCGGGGAACCGGGCATGTAATTTTTGTCTAGTGCTTGCAACTGACGCGCTCTTGGATCGTCGTGCAGAAATATGGTGACCTAAAGTGTTTGCACATGCAGGACGTTACCTACGAAAGGCGTACGTCGACATCGTAAGTGATTCGGTGATTTCTGAAAGTTGCGCTTGTGAGCCCCGATTGCGAAGCGGATCAGCGACGGCCGGGATAGAATGAAGCAGAACGTCGATTGTTCCCCAGGAATGTGGGACAGGGTGGAAGGAGGGAAACGAATCGAATTTCTTGGCTCTCCGATTCGACCGCCGCGCTGAACGGCTCGGAAGGATGCGGATGAAATCCCCGTGAGCGGGCCCTAGTGTTCTCATTGAATACGTTGTTTGCACCGTGATCATGTGAGAACGGCAGGTGAATTTATAAGCGGTACGAATCAGCTGTCAAATCGGAGGAGAAGCACTCCGGACCGTTTTTCCCGAGGGCGATGGAGATGTGTTTCATCTTACTTACACCGTCCGCTCTTGATTTATTGGGGTGTTTAGTCAGGATTAGGAAGCTTCTGTGAGGCGGGCTTGCTTTTTGAACACCTGCCGCCGTGCGTGGAAAAGGCCCGTTTGTAATTCCCTCAACTCCTGGAGAGCCCTCAAGTCGGACTTCTCGAGCGCCCTACCGTGACGGTCGAGAAAACATTTGGGGAGCGTGATCACGGATGTAACCCGTACATAGTTCTACGCTAATTCTCGCGTATCAGGATTATCCGCGGTTTCTCTGGATAGGTGTGCTTTCTGGGGAATAGAGCATCCATCTCTCCGTGGGTCGGTCTCTTCGAATATCGACCGTGCGAACAAGTACGCCCCCGTACCTAACCAACCGCGCACCACGCCATGCGCGAATACGCCCATCTCGGAGATGTCGCCTATTTGCGACAATCCGACGTCTCATGCGTTTTCAGACGTCTCTATGAGATCCGTTCGATGACGTTCATTTTGCGTTGAACATGACTCCCGAGATTCCGATTACTCGACTAGGAACAGGTGTGCATCGGTTTTCGCTTCATTCTGATCCTGTGCATCCCCGCACGCGCCGGAGCTCTGTCAGCGGAGATGATCACGTGTTGTTGTTGTTGTTCCAGTGGGAGAACATTTCTCCGGCGAAGGACTTCGTGGGTGAAAGTAGTGCACGTGACCAAGACAACGACGATAATTAGGTGGCAGTGAGCAAGAAAAACCACAGAGGCGGGAATACGTTGAAGGTGACTAAGTCAACGAAGTTCTACGTCGGAACGACGTCGAAGAAACGAAAAAAAACGCCTCCAGGACCTCCGCGACGGCTACACACAAGCATCACGATTGATCCGTAGACGCTACAGTGAGGTTGACGGTGAATTTTCCTGCGACGTGAATACGTCCAGGATTTCATCATTCCCTCGATTCCCGCTACGTACTTCCCGACCCAGCCTCCCCAAACCCACATCAAAGGTCGATCCAATGTGACCACAACCCATCAACAACTCCCACCTCACCTCGATCCTCGACCAGTTCTCATTCCGATTCTCAGTGGCATCATCTTCTTTCCAATCATCGCCTTCATAATAATTTGCGCACTCCGCTACCGGGCCATGCGACTCCGAAGGAAGGAACATCGAAAACGCCTCCGCGGAGGGTGAGTACCCGGTGTCCCCTTCTTCCTCTCCCGATTCCCATTCCTTTTGCTTCTCTGCTCCGGTCTTCAGCGGAAGCGGCGGCGACCTGTGAATTCGCATCCCAAAGACACCTTCAGTCGACCATTCAAGCCTCACACAGCAGTTGTTGTAACAAAGCGGGCTGCAGTAGTAACGTCAGCAACAATAATAGCCGTCGTAGTAACAGCTGTTGGAACGACTGAACAAAAACCCACGCCACGACTCGCATTCCGAGTCCCTTTAATGTTCAAACAAGGAACGAGCGGGCGCGCGCTGATTGTGAGCCCAAAGTCTGCTCGGGCAACTCGACCAGAAACCTGTTCGCGTTTGAGGATTCGCAGCAGCAACGAGAAAAGTCCTGGAAAAAGCGGGCTGCGAAGAGCCTACCGTCGGAGAGGAGCAAGCTGCGTTCAGACGAATCCTCGTCATGTCTGATCCCGCCGGTACGGAGTTCTGAACGCAAAGACGCATTTTGAGCCTCACGCTCGGCAACGCTTCGAGCTAATGGCGGCTCCTGGCCCGAAATCTGGCGTTCGACTCGACGGTGCAGCGGTGATGGCCCTCGGCCTACGATGTCTGAGGTTCGGGATCGAACGTATACCGAAAACTCAGATGGGGGTTTTATTTCGAATCGCGAAGGGGAGTCGGAGCGAAGAGGAATTGAGAAAGTCTGACGGAGCACGGCACGACAGAACATCGTCGCAACCGGCGATTCCGGGGAAAGTTTTGTGAGCACTTTTTGTGTCGCAGAAGGGACGCTCAGCGGAGCGGAAGCTGCCGTTGGAATTCCCGCAAACTGAATATATGTATCTCTACATATCTCTCCATTCATGCATGCATGCGAGCATCCATTCCTTCTCTCCTCGTTTGTGTACCTACCGGCCGGCAAGTGCGACCACTGCGGAGGACGAATGGCCTCTCGCTCAGGGCGACAGCCGACAAGCGAGATAGCGTCGTCGAACGCTGTTTTCCATATTCGATTCGCTTCCCATGATGCCTTCCCGCCATTTTCTCAACTCGTGTTTTATTGACACCACCGGGTCGTATTTCCCTTCTTGGCGGCGATGGTTTCGCGTCGAGTCAAACTTTCGAGTTTCTCGGTATCGACCGCGATTTTTTCTCCTCGAGACTGAGGTCAGGTTCCCCCTCCTCGGTGAGGTGCCGTATTCGCTCAAGGGATAATAGGAGCCATCTCGCCCGAATCCCGCTCAAATCCATAAACTGTGAAACATTAGCGCTCTGACCATCAGCGATCTCGTTGATGATCTCCGAATGAGCCTGGTCCCTTGAAGGTACCTGGAGGTGAAAAAGACGTCAAAGGGCTCCTGCGCTTCGCTTCCGGAAGTCGCGCGATCTCTGAAAGGAAAGCTCCGCGGTCCTCTGAGCCGTTCCGAATTCAGGGAACGATCCTTTTTGATTTCTAATTCTGGGTCGTGGGGTTCTGCCGAGAGGAGGTCGGTGTTCCCTGACAATCGTTCGAACGAATCTCAGGAAATCGGTTTCTCAATCCCAGCGCTTCGCAAGAGACTTCTCTCCTGACGTCTCTCTGCCACTTGTCAACCCGGACTCCGACGACTGTTTGTAAGCGCCATAGAGGGAGGCAGTCGAACGGATGAAAGGAGAAGTGGTTGTCCTCTGTTTCTTCTCTGAAGAGCTGAAGGAGCCTTCGAGAATGAACACATGGCTGCACCCGTCCTTCAGTTTGAGGGGAGCGACGGATGGTAACATCTACGCCTTGTCGGCAGACTTCCGGACTGGATATTTTCTCGCAACCACGAATATTCTCGGACGGGTTCCGACCCGATGCCCGATACATCCCGCACAGGATGACGACGGGAATAACCTACAATAGTTCACGACCTTCTGCTGGAGTCTCATTCCGCTCGTTCCAATGATTTCCAAAAAGCACAAAAAGTCCTTTTATGGTTCGTGAGGGAGAGAGAGATTTTCCCTCGATCAGCTCCGGAGTGGAATCGTGATTTCGCGTCTCAAGCGGCGTCATTGTTAATACATTTGTATCTTCTCGGAGTCTGGATGCGCTGAACAGCTCGGGGGCGATTTTCACACAGGAGTGATATCTGTCGTCGTGGGGATGTCCACAGACAACTCGTTTGCTCCGAGCAAACGAGTTGTCAAGCGGTAGTGGCAGAAACTCAGCGGGAGGCGGACGAGTTCCGAGATCAAGCGAGAACCATTGAAAGAAAGTTCCGGCGCTCCGATCCTCGGTTGACCTAAACGGCTTGGCTCCTGAGAAAGCCGCCGACGGACCCTTTGATATTGAAATTCTCCGAATCAACTCTGTCAAATTTCGCTGCAGCACAATGATGGTCCATCGTCCCTAACGGAGGTGTGAAATTCCAATTTTGCCGACACCGTTTGTCGTGGGATTTTTGATCGAATCGAGACGATATCTACGATCCCTGGGACATCGTGGAGCCGTTGCGCAAAGGCTCTTCCACTAATATCGCGGGACTCGAACGTCGCTACTTCAGGCGATTGTCCGAATCGCAAGAGTGGACGGAGAGACAATCTCTTTCTCGGGAGCCGAGGACGACGACGACGACGTGAGGCCAGAGCTGGTTCCGGGTCATCGACGAGACCATAGAACAAAAATGAGCGGCCAGGGACAAACCAAAAAAAACAAGAGCAAAGTATTGCAAGATGTTCCCGTTGTTAGCGTCCCGTTGCAAACAATCAAGGAGAGCGACAAGCTCAACTTATTGCAGAATCCTGATCCCTTCCCGAACGAACAAAGCTTTCGCAAGGCTCACTCTCTCCGGGGAGCGTCATCCGAGGAGGGAAAAAATCCCACCGAAGCTCTTCGCATCGAGGAACTTCTCTACTCACAATCATAGTGCTGGAGTATCCGAATAAATCCCGGACCTCAATAAGAGAATGCTGCTATTGGTGTGATTGTTCGAGCACTCATTACTTGATATTAGATGGAAAGCTAGGGCCAACTCGAATACTTTCCACCGGGAGTTTTCCACGTTATTTCGCTGACTCTTGTATTCGGCCCGCGGCTTATCGCGGCCGGTTTTGTCCCCATCTCTCAGCCGATAGTTATCACGTTCCGAGGGAAATCAGTTTCAGCGGCGGCACCGGACGTCCTGAAATTGTTTCCGATCGCAGTCCGGCATCGGTCACTCGACTCGCCCAAGCCCAACCTCTTTCTCCATATCACGAATCGATAGACGGCTCGCGATTTCCGCTGACTGCAGACTGACGAAGTTTTCTTCCTTTCCACATTCCAGCATTCGCGGAGGGCGCGGCATGCATGTGCCCATTCCAGCACTCGGCGAACGATCATCATACTTCTCACAAAACTCTTCTTCGGGGGAAACTGCAAGCAGACAGCCCATAGGTGAGCTGATTTGTGGGCCACTCGACTGACAACTCCACAGCACAGCTACACGAAACACTCGGTTTCAATAGGTACCTATCGTCCATCCGAACTCTTTAGAAAAGAAGCTTGGCCACGGAAATTGCGCAGATCTTGTCGTCGTCTAGGTACGGAAATTTTTTGAACGATTTGCCGTCATTGATCGATCACTCAATCAGCACGAAAGAATGTTGTTGCATATTTTTTGAATCTCGGCCAGCGAACTTTTTCCGCCGTTGGTCGGCTAGGCCCTCCGGTCGAATGGTCGACGGGATCGTCCGCCGCAGCAACCTCACACTCACGCATTCACTGACACCGTAGGCACTCGTACGCGAACGACGTAATCTGAACGACGCACCGAGAAAAAAAGGTCCACCGAATTCCAGCATGCGCAACTGGTCGAGATCTTTTTTTTCTCCGTGGCGTCCACACTGTCAGGAAACGAGGAGAATTCACGGTGATAAACGAGGCTCGAGGCGACACATATTCGGAGCTCCATGGTGACCACATCGAAAGCCACAGCCAAAAAGAAACGCCTCCACCACTAGACAATTAGGCGCCAATCAGACGCGAGTCAGTCTTGACAAACAACGGCAGGCAGATAAACAGTCCGATAGAGCTCAACGCGCACGCACACGATTTCGACCTGGAACGTGGTCGGACAGACGAGGGAGAAGACAAACGAGAACCAGACAGCCGTATCAGGACAGATAGCAATTCAAGAGACGGATCAGGTTAGACACGGCACAGACACTGCATGGGAGCAGAAGGCTGCATGCGATATCACTGTTAATTGATGGAACGATAAGGGAACACCGGAAAGAAGGAGCAGTCGGAGAATCGGTATCGTCATTGTAAGCATCACTCACGAGAGCGAGGCCACTTATGAATTGACTGAAGACGGCGAGTTGACGCGATTTATTTCTCCAACGCTGTTTCGGTGCGAAGGTCGACACACGGAGGCTTCGATCCTCGAGCACAGACACAATACACGGACACCCCTCTACAATGATGACTGATGACGACACACACGCAAAGACGAAGACAAAATGTTTTTTCTTTTTTCCGAGAGGAGGGAGCTCTTAATGTTTTCCTATGTGTGCCGTGAATCACCGATTCGAGAACCTGTTCACGGAGAAAAATTCTCGAGGAGCGGACCGCTGCACCGTGAGATCTATTCTGCGATGGAATCGGAATTTTTAGTCTCAAACCGGCGAGTGCGATTCGAGATCCTCGATGCAGGGGAATCGGTACAGGTCATTTGGGCGAAAAGTCAAGAGGGCGCGAGCTCCAATTGGGCGAAATGCCATTTGGGCGCAAAGTCATTTGGGCGCAGCGCCATTTGGGCGCAATGCCATTTGGGCGCAATGCAATTTGGGCGAGATGCCGTTTGGGCGAAAACCTATTTGGGCGAATCCCATTTGGGCGAAATGCCATTTGGGCGCAGAATTGGTAGGATCTTTCATTTGAGGAAGCAGATCACTCATGAGAAATCGACGGGAAACAGGACCTGGTGATCGCAAGAATGAAAACACCTTGTGAATGCGCTCCTCGGCGCAGCTTTCGAGAGTTTACTCTTGGCTTATCGCTTTCTCGCTTTCATTGCCATAGGCGACATATGCCACCAACATCGTTGGCATACGGCGGACTGATGGTTAATCTCGTCAACTTTAATTTACACATATTTTGCGAAGACGAGCAGAACTTGTCGAACCACAAGTTACGACTCCATGAAGAAGTTGTGCGCGATGCCACGCAGATACTCCACGTGAGTCCTGTTCGAAACGTCCCGCACAATCTCTAAAATCCTCCTGTCGGCCTCCACATACTTATTGCGCTTCTTAGAACTTGGAGCACCTCCGAGGAATTGTTCGAGCTGGAAGTCTCGATTTTTCTGTATCCTCCTCAAGCCGTCGATGAACTTCCACAGCGTCGGGTGGCTGACCCCGAACTCGAGCTGCATGCGTCGATGAGCGGCTTCCGCGTAATTGTTTGTACGCGCTTCGCCGTCGAGCGTTCGTTGGAAGACTGACCACATGTCTACCGGGAACAGTGGCTCCCGGGTGACTCTGTTCAATCTCCCGAGGTATACGTCCTCGAAGTAATTGAGAATGGTGACGAGCTCCGGCGGAAGAAGTGCTGCGAGCTCGGAAATCGCGTTATTCAGCTCGGCCGGTGGAACGAAAGCCAAGGCCGCGATCATCCTCGCGTTGAGCGCGAATTCGTCGTCATTACTATACCTGTTGAAAGCATTATCGGGAAAGAAGATTGAGAGGGTGCTGTGATAGAATTAGGGCTGGAACTGGCGAGCCGGATCAGAGGAGTCCTCTCTCCAAGATTCGAATAGAAATCGAAACGAGCATATGAAATCGTTCGGCATATCCAGTCGATCCATTCATCCATCCATCGATCAGCTCAGTGAACGGGTCTTACCGACTCATAAGCCCTTCTCCCGCCAGCTTGAGCTTGATGTTCTTCACGAGGTGGAAGAAACAGCCATCCATCCTCGTATCGGATGAGAAAACGCTGCGCACGGCGTTCATGACAGCCCTTTCGAAGTCCATCACCACGGCCAGAGGACTCAAAGCCGGCCACGCGTTCTTCAGTAGACTCAGCGCCCTCGTGTATGTTTCAGCGGTCTTGTTCGGAAGCAGTGCATACGCGACCGGGAGGACATACTGTGACCGTTCGGCTAGCACCACGAAAATCTGGAGGGCGGTCAATGGAAGCTAAATGGATTGGCCAGAATGAAGCGATCCAATGGGATCCTCCATAGCGGAAACCCCTCCCCTGGGTCGACCCTTGCGAGCTATGAGTACCTGAGAAAAAGTCGGTGGGGAAAGACTGAAGGTCCCATCGACGAATAGCTTTTGGACTAAGCCTATCCACTCTCTCGTGGACTCTCTTCCGAAAATGATTATGCGGTCGACATCTCCTTCACCGCTGTCAGCTACGACGAAATTCTCGAATCGTCCGGGCTCGAATTCATATTCGCGGTAGTGTTCTGGAATTACTATGGAACTCCTAGATTCGAAATTTGCCGGGGTGTTCGAAACGGCGTTCCTGTGGCGGTTTATCATCCTCGCCATGACCGAGCGCTCCGGGAGTCGTCCGAGAGTTGCTCTCGAAGCCGTGAGAAACGCTGAGGACATCACCGACGATGGTGGTTCACTTGTTTCTTCACAGCGTCGCTTGATGGCTTCACGGACTTTCGTGGTCTCGACTCCCGAAGGGTCGACCGGATCCGTGTGTGAGCCTTTCGTACTGACGACCTCCCCCGACTCAATAGAGGTGTACGCTCTAGCGCGGCACGGACAGGAAGCGTTCTTATACATGCACCGCCAACTCTGTACACTTCCTCCGCCTATCACACGGTCCCGGACGTACATCCAGCCCTCGTGAATAAGTTTTTCACGACCTTTCTGAGTCTTGGTGATATTCGAAGCCATTTTTATTCGATGAAATTCCACGACGGATAACAAAACAAAGTCGAGCGTCTAGGAACGATGATCACGGCGACTCAGAATCGTTCGAATTTCGATCACACGGCAGTTATTATTGTTTAAGTCTCTCCGACTCTCATTCGCGAGACATCCACTCGTCACTGCGCACAGCGCGCACATCCTCGATGCCCCTCTCGAAGGCGAAAGAGGTCTCGTCCCGAGATGATTGCCTACGATTATCCATTCTCGTCGAGTGGGATCGTCATAGATGCAGGAAGACAATCTTCGTCGACCAGCCTATTCGGCTGCTGGACGGCATGGCTGAAGCTCTGAAGGAGTCAATCTCTGCGTCTACCATATGAAAAAACGAGTCACTCTCGAGGTATCTTTCCGATGATCTGCGCGCCCAAATGACTTTTCGCCCAATTGGCGGTTGCGCCCAAATAGAATTCGCCCAAATGGCATTGCGCCCAAACGGCTTTGCGCCCAAATGGCACTGCGCCCAAACGGCTTTGCGCCCAATTGGCACTGCGCCCAAATGGCATTGCGCCCAATTGGAGCTTGCGCCCTTTTGACTTTTCGCCCAAATGACCGTGGCCGAGGGGAATTGCTTTCTGATCTCGCGTCGAGCGACGATTTTTTCGCTCCGAACAGCGAAGCGAGGAAAGTGATTATGCAAGAGCTTTCCATCCCATGTGACGGGGTACGGTATGGGATCCGTTCCGTCGTCGTCGCCTCAGCCCGCCCGAACAGCCGGCTCTACTGAGGGGACGTCAGAATTCAGAACCTCCATAAAAAACGATACGTTTCCCAAAGAGGACCTCCCACTAAACTCGAAGCAGATAGCAGCGGTGCGACGACGGTTTCACCTTTTTGCCAAGCTGTAGTCAAGCCACGCGCGATAGTCAAATTGACTAGAACCTGGGTTAGCCAATGGGATTGCGGCTTTTCCAAAACGGGGACGAGATTTCGAAGATTTGTTGCTCCCCACGGAAGCGCTCACGATCCGATCGGTAGTGGAAAAACCGAAATCCTCTCGACCATTTCTCGCTGTAGGAGGACCTTCCCCGTAATTTTCTCCCCCATCGGACCGCGCGCTGGGCTGTGACCTTCATGAGGGAACAATCATTTATTGTTTCCCTCCTTCGTGCGGATAGAGTCTTGCCGTTGGACAGTTTTCTCAAGAGCTGCTCAACCCGTATTTCCCTCCGGAGCGAGTCGTGGTCAATCCCGGAAGAATTGCATGAAACTGCCGCGGAGATATTCTGTGGGTCGTATCGAGAGATCCGGCGCTCCGGAATGGGTTCTGGGTACGCCTCCGAATAGGCGGAAGCGAAGCTCTGTTTCACTCGCCTTCGTTGCTTCATGTGGTGGAAATTTCCCTGGGTGAATCGCATTGCAAACCCTCGGTCAGGGGAACGTAAGGCGTTCAGCGGAGGCATTCGGGAAGCATGGGAGCTGCTCCTTCACCTCGGCAGCGAGGTGGAGGTCACATGGGGCGGTACGTTCTGGGCAAGCGTAAATCCCCGGACGAATCTTAGCGAATAGGCAACAGCTCAAGGAGCGAGAAACAGCGAGATGATCCGCAGATAATTTTCTGGACGTTGTTCGGAGACTAAGGACGATGATTTCGAAGGAATTCTCGCACTGTCTGACTGAGTGCACTGTGCAATATTATTGTGTCCTTTGTCGGTGTACCACAAAATCTTGTTTTCGTACATTTGATGATGATGATGATGGCGATGATGACGTTCTTGAAACAACAAAAAGCAAAACCTTGTAGCCGAAAGCTCACCACGCTCTGATATGCTGCAAGTCGAAGGCTCGAGGCGCAATCATAAAGAGCGTTCAACGACGTCGGCGGCAGCGGAATCGGCTACAGCAACAGCAGCGACGGCGCCGGATCATCAATGGTTATGACCTCTTCATCGGACTTCGCTTTTCCGCGGGAAGGTGGCCGTGACAACAACAAGAGAAACAACGACAACAGCGACAACAACGACAGCAACAAGGACGACAACAACAGAAGCAGCGAGGACGACGGCGGCGACGGCAGCAGCAGCAGCCAACCCTGCGCCACCATAGATAGCAACAGCGATTTATGTGCGTACGTTTTGTACGCACGTTTACGCACACGTGGTCGTACTACCACAATCGAAGCAATCGGAAACACGGGAGACGAGGTAACCGAGCGCGGGCTGATTCCAGGATCCGGCGAGCAGAACAAGGAACAGAGCGAGGTCGACTGTACGGGAATGCGATTCTCAAGTACGTATGATGCAGGCTATGTTTCTTTCCCTTTACGCTCTCTCCTCCGGACTGTTTTGAGACTGATCTTGATGTTGTCGATGTCCATGTTCGTCTTCGTTCTATATTCCACGACCACAACTAATGCCGCCACCATCACCACCACCATCACCATTCACCATTTTGTTCCACAACCATTCCACCACTCACCGTGCTCTTCTCATCCTGAGAGCATCGCCCATCTTCCGCTTTACGGATTTCCCCGCTATGATTTAGAAGAATTGTTCCTCATCCATTCATTCATCCCCACGACAGACGAACGAACACTCACCAAGGAGGAGAGGCTGTTAGCGTAACGTTTCCATACAGAATAATTCTTCGGACTCGCACCAGATTCTTGTCCGAGTGCTGATACCTATTTCCGGGGAAATCGCCTTTCGAAAACTCGACAGGGATGTCGAACGAAATGGAACAAAACTCAATGTGAACGAGGTTCCAAAAGTATGATAGGCTTGTGAGAATTGATATTTCGCAATTCCGTGTGCTGCGAAACTTCAGACAACATTGAATCTTCAGTGCGTAGGCGTGGGCGGGGAGGATTTTCCGGTGCAGAGGTGTTGACATCGACTCAGACCTCGGCGGAAGTTTCAAGAGCGGCGAGATGCCATTCAATAGGGGATTTCACTTCGAGAGAGGGAATCTCAACTCAATCCGATCGAAGGCATCCGAGACGGAAGAGACAGGAGCGAGAAAACTCTCTGGAGCACTGGCCGCACATCCGCTCGAATCAAAAATTTGTACCGAGACGGAGGCAAGATTCGGAATAGCCAGATATAGACGTAGAATCACCGACGGTAAACCAATGAGAGAGTGACAGATGGGAGAATGGATGAGACTCCTGGTGCCAAACATCGCTACCCACTTAGATACGAGAGATGTCCGCTCACTTATTCGATCGACGCGCCTGCTCAGAGGACCGCCGAATTTCGTCCCGAGGCCTAGTCGACAACACACTTGACAATTAGGACGGCAGCAGCGGCAACAATAACATCAACAATCGCAACAACAACCGAAACGACAAGAGTAGTTTGGACGACATCACGAACAACAACGGCAGCGACAACCACAATGAGATGAAACACTTGTTCGACAGCTTCCATTAGCGATTGATTGCGACTGACCGACGTTGCTCGTTGTTTCGAGGCCTGTTTCCATTCGTTCATATCGAATACGCTCGTTATTGCATTTATTCTTTTGGAACGCTTATGCATAAGAATTATCTTCTTCTTCGGCGTCCATGGATGCTTGGAGCGAAAAGCGCCGGACTGACTGCCAGATTGAGTGGCTGAAAGCAAGCGTGCGGAGGCGAGTGAGTCAAGAAGATGAGATGTTTGGCTGAGTCTGCGAATTCGTCGCTCTTGTTGATTCCGTGAGGCTCATTAGAGAATGGGAAACGCTAGACGAAAGCTGAGGGGAACGCTCAGCGGTCTGCGACTGGGAATGTAACCCCATACTCACTCGAAGTGTTCTGTTACGGTAAATTTCAGGCGTCCCTTCTTCGAATCGCCACTCTTCGCAGATGAGTCGAACTACGAGCAGTCTCCAGGTTCCCACCACATCATCATGTGAGTTCCTAGCCTCCCTTCGATCTAACAGCTAGGACATGTCTCGGTTTTCCGCGCAAGTTTCCGCCAATGTTTTCCCGCAGCTCGCGGGAAAACTCGCTTATAGGCGAATCCGAGATCCATCGGCGAAAGTAGTGATGATAAATTAAGATACCGAGTGAACGAGCCCGACGGCGGTGGTTAGTCCGAGTAGTCGTTCGCTGAAAAATTATCCCTTTGAGGGATAATCCTTCCGTGGCGCTTGTTTGTTATTGATGAAAGGAGAAAACTCCCAACAACCATCGGAGCTGCCGATATCCGCCGCTTTAGGCTTGGCAACAGCTCCGACGCAGGTCGGGCTCACGGCTCGAGGCTGCCGCAGGTTCCCGTGTGTAAAGCTGTCCTAGACGCAGATTGCCTGACCGGCCGACTGGCTCTCCGGCTGCCAACATCGACCGGTTGTATAAACTCTGGTCTCTCACAGGTCGCGACGCGATGAAAGCGAGCGTTGATAAAGTCCGCTGAGAGGAACTCCAGACTCCAATAATTTCGTTCGCGGCGCGGTTCCGCAGAGCACTCGCGATTCCCCAGCAGGCCAGAAGTACCTAAATAATATACCGACAAACTTGACATGCATCCAGTTAAAGAATCGGGAGAGCGGATGAACGTGCCCTGGCTCCGTCAATAATTTCCCAGCACCTGCTCCAAAACAAATGCATACGTGCGCTCCGGGAGCTACTCGATGTCGGTCCTCTAGGAGTCTTCTGAGCGGAGCTCCTCCTTCCGTCTTCTAAGCTCTGCTCAGAATCCTGGGCACTGAGGTCATCATGTCGGAATAGAAACTAGCGACAGTCGTAGAGAAAACTCGAAACAGGTCTATGCGATCCCAACCTCAATTTCATTCGCAGCCGATTCCCTCGTGCCCATCCATTCTTTTCCCTTGAAATCGCTTCCCGCCAAACCACCGGATATCGAATACGACTCCGTTCCCGGCTCCGTCCTTCCGCGGTCCCGGAAGAGTTTTGGCGAAAGGCGAGCGTGAAAAGAAGTAGGCCTAAATTCAGAAATGGTCGCCCAAGCGATCGATCATCGATCTTTCCTCGCTTATTGCAATCAAACCGCAATCGGACCGGAACCGGCCCGAATTCCCATCTCTCCGGCTGCCCGTCCTGCCCAGCGTTGTTTCGACTCCCGGGAGCTTTCGAAAACGGACAGGGCGGCGGTCGACGACGACGGCAGGTATTCGACGTCGTGAAACGGGTACGGAGCAACGGTGTGAGCCGGTCAATCGAACGGGGACGATTGACCGCGAAAATTGAATCTGGCATTGAGTCGGAACGAGCTCAGGCTGCGGATCCGTCGTATCGGAGAGCCCGAATATTCCCGTACCGAGTGAGCTCCTGGAAGACTACGCTGCTCAGCGGAAGTAGTAAACGATCATGAACCTCGGTTCGGCAATCGGTGTCTTGGTCCTGACTGAGATTTACGATGAGCTCAGGTCGGATCATTACTTCTGCGAAGCCTGATCATTGTCTCGTTTGGAGCCTCGAAGGAGGAACTGTGGGGGACCGAAAACTAGAGAGAGACAAAAGGCAGGAAGAAAGTCGCGAGGAGTTGCTGAAGGAAAAGTTGAAACAGCTCTGGAGTGTTTCCTCTCAGAGCAGTGACAAAGGAAACTGCCAGGAGCCGTTCAAACGCCGTGTCACCGGCCGTTAAGATCCTCGTTGACTCAGCAGTAATGAGTTACTTGTGGTTTTGTCTCCAGGGAAAACTTGTTAGAGGATTTTGCGCGCTCGCTCATCGTTTTTTCCAAAGACAGACGGAATGTCGTATTTTCCCGGCGCGGGTTCGATCGAACGTGTTCGATTTCTTTCTGCCTAGCTTCGTTATTTCGTTTGCTCCGCGCCGGGTCGGACAGACATCGCTTCGACAGAGCCATCACTCGAGATCCGCGGTGCCAAGGGAAGGAAGGTTCCACTATATCTCGGCGAAATTCATCCCAGACAAGCTACGAAACCCTCACGGAAGCTGACCCGTCCATGAATTCAATTGCATCGCGCACAAATTGTCACAGTTCGAGTGATCATTATTGTTTGTGCTCGGGCAATCCTGTCGACGATTCGCTTCCTCCGCATTGGATGTTAGAAACCCATCAGCAGTAAAACGATTCTGTTTTCGTTGTGTCAACATTCGCGAAGTCTTCTCCCGGGACATCAACGCTCCAGAGATTCGTTTATACAGCGACGACTGTGCTTTGTCGAGCCGGAGCAACGTCGGCATCTGTAAGCTGTGTTGCTTTGTGTTCTTTAGTTTGTTGCAAAAACTCTCTGTAGACCCCGAAGGCTCCGAGCGGAAATCCGAGTGATCCCTGTCGTTGATGGAAACCGGCGACGGCGGGCGACGCGTTTGTGAATAAACGCCCCGCTCTCCAGAAAGCCGCTTGCCGACAGGCCAGAATACGGATCCCGAGGAAGAGGCCGCTTTCCCGCCCGGAGAGCTCTTAAGCCGCGTCGATCCCATCGCGCTACTGTCAATCACTCGTCCACTGTTCTTCATCGATATATGGAGATCAGGGAATGAGACCTAATTTAACGACGTCGCCACGGCACCCGGCGCGGTGGGCAACCTCTCCCGACACTTCGTCGACTTTAACCGAAGCTCGGTCCAGAACCCCGTCTTTTGTGTGTGTCGACGGGGGCGAGCCAGCCTTCTGCAGCCCCTGTTCTCTTGAGAGAAGCAGCGATTTCGTCCCCCGACTCCCAATATGCAGTCTATTGTGTGCCGTGTACGAATACGAGATTTTTCCCTCGGACACTTTGGTCGAGGAATCATTAGCCCAAGGATCGACTGATTTAAGGAGGATTTTCATCCTCCCCAATCGATTCATCAGAATTGGGAAATCCGTCAACGGTATCCGATTCGGCTGTGAGTTCATCTCACTCAGGTAAAGAGCATGAGGCATTGCGAAGTTTCCTGCCGACACCAGCCGTCTTGGGCTGCAAGCGAAATAAATTCGGAATACCTAGGATTGAGAGTCTCTGGTCGGGAGAGCTAATGAAAAAAAGCTCTTCACCCTTCTCCTCTTGCTCGCATGGTGGTCGAGCCAGAAACCTTCCCTCCGAACTTCCGAGAGGGCGATTTTTCTGAATTCTCTCGGGTCGACTTGGAATTCGAAGCAACGTGGGTCTGACGGGGGCAGAAAGCTTCACATGGGACCGTCAGGGGAGGACGGGAGGAAAATCTCTCTGTCGAATGCGTGGCATGCGAACCGCGAAAATCGGACTGTCAGGCTACGCAATGGTCAGGGAAGACTATTTCATGATGACTCTGCATCTACTCCCAGCGATCGACTACAATGACGAGCGCCTCGAAAAATAGAAGGAGGAATTTTTCGATCGAATAAGACTCGACGCTCACGACGACGGTCGTCATGCCTGAAAGCTTCGGCGAAACTTCAGAAGCGCTCGCTGAGCAAGCCATCCTCCTCAGACCGGTCGGGCGGCGTGGAATTCTCGGCTCATTCGGCTCTGTGTAAGTTTTCGCTTCTGTGAGTTCTCCACGCGGAAACGAAGAACGACATCGTAAAACGACGAGGAATCGTGCCGGAAACTCTCCTCTCACCGACGCTGTTCCATTGCTTTCGTGCTGGGTTCCTGATGTATTTTTCATGTTCGTCCTGAACTCACGGGAAAATTGATTCTTGCGTTTTGTCGGATTCAAACAAGTGACTTTCCGAGCCTCGGCGGATATTGAAAGAGGCTTGCGGTTGCAGAATTCGGAACGCGTCGTCACTTACCCGGAGCAGATTGGTGGGGGTTCCTTTCTGCTCGCAGAGCTTTGCCGTGTATATTCGCTTTTCACGCTGGGAGGCAGCGGGAGAAACGCGAGCTTACAGAAACTATGTGGGTAAAAGGATCATTATCAGAAGGAGGTACCGTCGAACACTTACGTACTCGACGAAGCTCGGGACGGCCGACAACAGCCGGAACGCATTAGCGCTCTAGTTGGAGCCAAAGTGAATGACTGGCTTACGGAAGCTGGAAACCATAATATGGACAGTAAACTCGGGGGCTCATTATGCAATTACGCCTAAATAATCTCTTACGCTCGTTCCAGACCAAGGAACCCATCGTACGTCACGTTCTACAAGCTTATCGATCTTCGAGCCGTCGTTCATGGAGGATTCTTCAGATGAGGATAAAGACAACGATAAAGAGATTCCTGTATTCGAAGAGGAGCCGAAGCCGCTCAAAAACGCGACAGTGACCCCGGATCAGGACTGCAGCTCGCCGCTGCCGCAGTTTTGCGACAAGGAGAATCTCACTGAGGTCAGTTTTGTCGGTCAAACTCCGCCGTTCCCATGATTCCCCCTCGAGGCGAACGTTCGAAAACTTACCGGACACACGAGTTACGTCGGAGAGAGACCGATATTCCGCTTGTCAGATGCGGAGAAAAAGCTGCTCCGCGAGATTTCGGACGTATTCCGGGACTCTAGGGTCCTAGCATGGAGCGATTCTCTGTGTTGCGATCGCCCATGAGAGGAACTCATGTTATTTCTGGCCGAAGCGTTACGCCGAGTAAACCATCGACCTGATTAGGCTGCATCGGAGAGTCCAAGAGCAATTGCCCCATTCACAAAGACACGCTAAAAAGATCCCTCCTCGCGAGTGCTTTCGAATGCATGACCATCCGCGCGCCGGTCGAGTCGCCCGCTCGCTTCCCGTCGAACGAAGCCTTGTTGGCTAATTAGATTCGCCAGCAAGAAAGAGTAGCAGAAGAAGGAAGAATTTCCTGCCGGTGATGATGCTTGCAGCGTCGCACCGTCCCGTTGTCCGTGATGTGGGTTTCCAGGTCAACGAAATTTATCGCGAAGCAGCGATGAAAAGCTTGTCTTTCCCCTCCGTTTGGCTAAGGGAATTAAATAGGGCGTGGCATAGGATGTCGTGTTCCTTCTCCGGTGCCGCAATAGCAGCCGCTCGAGTCCCGAACGGGCGACGACTACATAGAGATGTTCGTGTGCAGTTCGCTCGCACTCGACACCTCACCGCCGTGAAACATACGGCCTATCGCCAGGGACTGCGAATCGGGACCTGAAGTGAGGGTTCCGATTGGCTTTTCCTTCTGCGTCTGCCTCGCTTAGGAACCGGAGATTCATCCACCGTATCGGTGATGATTAGAGTTCCTTTTCTCCTGCGTTTCCGGCGCTCAGGATTTTGATTCTATCGAGATCTGCAGTTCCTCTCGCGGCCGTCGCGATCGATTTCGTTTGAAATAGATCTCGCGAAGTCTGCTTTCGAATTCCAGGCTCAGCACGGACGACGGCCCCCTCGGACGCGGACCCCGTCGTGGAGAGGTACACAACGTGCACGACGGAAGAAAAAAATCGAACGTTGACCGTGAAACGCTGCTGCCAGCTACCTACTCCCTATTCGAGGGGTCGGATGCGTGTACGGACACTTGGAAAACTTGATGGATGCACATGTACGTGGGAGATGGCTTCATCTCGAATGAATGGATCTGATTCGCTTCGACAGCTGCGTCTGCCGCGTATGGTGAGTACGGTTCCCTCACGTCGTCGCTCGTTCGAGACGTTCAGGGACCACGACGTTTATTTCCCCTCCGACCGATTGAGGAGCAGATTTTGCTCCACTCTTCTCCCGAGTCGGCGAGCACCGCTGGTTTCTTTGATCTCCGGGTTAAGCGTTCAATGCTCTCTAGGGATCCAGATATTCGCGTGAGAAGGCATAGGCGAGACGATAAGTGCCGGTTATTGCTCCCTGAACTCGAGAGCTGTCTGAGATCCAGGAAAAGAAAGTCTAAGCCTTCCTTGAGAAACGCTGGCCGCGGCCGACAGTACCGGTGAAGGTTCAGTCGTCGACAGAACCCTTTCTTCCTTTCTTTCAAAGCGCAAATGAGCTCGTTGAACACGACGGGATTCGCTCGACTTGGACGAGCAGCGCTGTACGGCTTAGGATCAACTCTATATACGTCCAGAGAGGCTTTCTCTCCCAAGTCGGGAAGCTCATCGCTGTCCCCGTTCGGGTCTCGCCGGATCCGTACTGATTGAATGTGCCTACTCCACGGTTTCGTAGAGGTAGATGGGTTCTCGCGTCGATGCGGGCGCGCGCTCGTTATTTCATTAGAGATTGGAAAGAAATCCAGGAGGCTGGAGCGGACTACAATGGAAGAGGTCGAGGAGCAGTGTTGAGAGATGTTCTTTCTCTATTTCCAGAAAGCTGTGCGCTTTAGGCCATGGGGCGTCATTATGTCGTGGGAACCTCGATGAGCATTGGGAAGTTTGATATCCTTCGAAGAGACCGGAGACATCAGGACAAGGACCCCGTCATTGTTCAAATCATCACCGGAGTTCGCTCTCATTCTCACACGTGTTTTACCTACATCAACTCACCGACCAAGACAAGGATCGGCGATCAGTCTATGGATTCATGTGACGGGTCAGCGCGATTCCACGTCTGCAGACCTATACGGAGAGTGAAGGTGCCGGTTCAGCGAGTTGTCCGTCGATGGAATCACAAATCAATCAAATGTCTGTTTAAAGGAGAGTTCAGTCGGAAATGAAGTCACAAAAGAGGGAACATGCCTCATCGTTGCCGTCGTTTGGAAGGAAATGAAATTATTTATCTACCACATACACACACCCTCCTCACCTCTCATTCCTCATGATCATCCTTACCTTATCCCAGGCTGGGTCGGAGCGTTTGCCGGATCTAATCACCGACAGAATCGAATTCAATCGGGAGAACATGGAAGGGGAACAGGTAGAATCTGCTCTGGGAATCTGCTTCGTCCCGCAGGTTCTCGGAAGAAAATCATCTCGATTCGAAGGGAAACGAATTTCGCGGTCCTGTCGGTCCAATCCATAAGATAGGTGGCGTCGAGGACGGTTGCGGACATCGTGGCTGGCGGCGTCCGTCCGCCGGCGCCGTGCCGTTCCCTAGAATCGACAAGGAAAACGGACGAGCTGTGTTGCGACGACTTTCGAATGTTCGCCTCTGGGATCACGTTGTGCCGAAGCGGATTATGACAAGGCCAATAATTCTGTACAACACGTTGGATAACAAATAGACCAATTGTTTTTTATGCCCTCGATATCGTGTGTTACTCCCTCACTATTCTCTGTTTCCACCCTTCGCAAACTCTCTATTGCCTCCTTAGCTGAATCGATGCTGATTTTCATCCATTTCGCTATCTTTTTCGAATAAACCCATCTCAAGCTGTCGATGACATTCGCGTCCCTTTGTCAATTGTCATTAGAATCCGCTGCGATTTCCCCTGATACAATCGAAAACTGAAATTCGCAACTTGACCTGTGTGGATACCGGAGATGCTCCCGCGTCGGAGCATCAACCGCGTGAAACGTTTGTACAGCGAAAAGATGAACGTGCTGATGCGCCTTTCCGGATTGCGTCCAGCACGGTATGAATATGGCGATCACTTGTAATTACAAATTACGATAGATTTACTGAGCTAGGAAAGCGGAACTTGTCGAGTTCCGATTGTTCGATATCCGTTGACGTGATTCGTGACAAATCGTCAAAAGTTCGTCGTTCCTCACGGAGGTATTTCCTTGACGGCTTCGTCAGAGGGCAGGGGAATTTCAACCTTCCATATCCCTGACACCTTTTCCTTTATTAGGTACTCTGAGAGATGTCTATCTATGGTTCTGTCATAAAGTTTAGGGAATAAATTAGGATGTCATCCGGAATCGGCACTGAAAATATAAATAAATATATATGCAGATAACTACGACAGAGCATATGAAACATATGAATAAGTGAGTTTTTCGCAGTCAATTGTTACCGTTGTGGGGATGGTTCCCGAATGGGAAATAAATCATCACGCTATATTAAAAAAAACCGAGTACGGTAATCAAATGTACTAATTCTCATCATTGTTATCGTTCTTTCTGTCATAAGGAATACCATCAGGTTGTTGAGCGCCGAGCCGCTGGCTGGAGATATCAAGGGGTTCATTCTGAAGACCACGGGGTGCATTAAGGAGGGCAAGTCGGTGGTCATCAGTGAATGGAGCGACTACTCGCCGCCCAGAATGAGATTATCATACGAGCGAGTTTCGCTGCGTTCTCTTTTACAACCGCTCTCGCGTGATTCTCCAATCAGAGACCGGAGTCGGACTTAAACAAACCCGAGATCAAAGCGCTCATAATGAAATTGACTCCATAACAAGTTCTGGAGCCAAAAGATCATCGCCCTGATCGCTTTACCGGGGAGCCCAGCTCGCGAACTCGGAACCCATCGTTCTCGCCGCGCTTCCAATTTCGATTCGAGCCAATCGAGCATCAAATATGGAGTGGATCCCGGACTGAGATCGACCTAATTGAATCGAGATTCCCGCTCGACTGGATAAGTTGACTCTGACAGGTTGTTTGCGCGTTACTTCTTCCGAGTCGCGAATAATTTTCGACGCGGATGGAAGTCAGTCTGCCGCCGAAGGACAGTCTCCGGGGAGATCGGTGGGCAGGGAAACTGCAGTGCTGGGATTAGCGATGCGTCAGCACTAACCAAAGCTCGCAACGATGCGTCCGTCCGTAAAGAAGTTTATTAGTGACGCCACAGTCGGGGGAATTCAGGCAGAACGCGGACCTTATTCCTGGCGGCGATTTTTTATGTGGCCGAGATGAGTATCGCAGGACTTGCTGGCGACGGGAAAAATGGCAGAGACACCCCGAATAGGCTCTGACCTTCATTTGTCGGGTCTTTGTGCGGCGCAGTGACGAAGACTCGGGAGAACGTGTACAATGGGATTTTGATTCCTTTCGCTCGCGGCTCTCGTGACCAATAGTCTCCGTCATCCCATCGTGGACGTTGCTCCGGCACCGCCAAGGGATCAATTCATCACAGGCGCTAAGGCGGAGGACTATTTTCGATCACATCTCGCGCGGGGGGGGATGCATGCGCCTCGCTCGATACATTCTGTCCCACGTCCGAGCGGACGTCGGCCAGCAACGAGAGTTCTCGTGTTACACACTCCAAATACGTAGATACATGTACGTCGTCGGCCGAAAAGTCCACTCCCTAGAAGAATAGCGCCTCTCGTGCCTCTCGCTACGAGGACGTCTTCGACCGGGGGTCGTCCGTTCCGCTCCAATGAGAGGTAGAAAGTCGGATACTATCACGAAGGAGCTTCCCGAGTCCAGCGAAAAGATTCTCCTGGCAGTATTGTCGCCACAAAAGAACACTCGCATCTATGTACTGGATTGCCATGCAATACGAACCTGTGCGGAAGTCGTGCTACGTGCACCGAGCTCGAGGGAATAGCCTTCCGAGAATCCTAATTAAGTCGTAGCTTGGGGCACGAAGATGTCCCTCATCACTCCGACGCAGCCTTCGAATGAACGCCGTCCTTTTCACTCACTCGTTGTCAGTTAGTCAGTCCTTTAGTATGCGCAATCTGACAGCGACTTTAGTATCGGAGCTCGCGGCCTTTTACGTCGGCAATTTAAATCCTTTCGTCCTCGTTAAATCGCGTCATTATTTGTTATTTTGCGCGAAGGGCACGTCGACGGCTGCCTCAAAACAGTGAGTGTTCGGCTCGGCTTGGACCTGTGGAGGGTCGACAGCGGCTCCGCGCTCACGAGAAATGCTGGAAATACGGACGGTATTCTGGAAAAATAATTTGAAGCTCTGCTACGGAAACCGGGGAATCAGCCTACGCCAGAGAGGACATCTGATATGGAATGGCTTTCGCCCGATAGACCCACACCTTGTTGTATACTGTTGCGTAAAAGCGTCGACAGTGTTCCTCTGACACGGTAAGTCGGGGCGTAAGCTCGAGGCTATTCCGAAGTTTCAGAGAGTGGTATAGGGATTTTATGAGGCACTTTCCCTCGTCTACGCTGTGCTTTCTCTTATACCTTGGCCTCTTCCACTGCGCCTCTTCATATCGCCGTTCGTTCGGTGGCTCGTTCCCTCGCAGGCTGGATCGCTGAACGAAGTCTCTTCCGTATCGTTTGCTGCAGCCGCTCTGTGGTGCTGCGAAACTACCGGAACCCTCGAAGCTATTTAGACGCTGACGCTACACCTTCCGCGGAATAAACTGTTCGACCAAAATCGTCGGCCACGTTATATCGGCCGAGAGGAACGGGACGAGCCGCTCCGACCGCGGAACTCCGGTCCGCATCCCGTGGCCGTTGCTGCTCTCTCGTCGTCTGCATGAATATGTATGATGGTCTAACAACGTATGTTGGCAGGCACCGTACTCCAATCAGCCGTCCGTTGTGTGTGACATTGTTGTTCCTTCGGCTGTTAGGAGTCGCCGGGGACATTGTAGTACTTCTGCCGCGACCATCAGACGTCCGACGGCTGACGGGGAAAAACCTGACGGGCTTTCTCATCTGCCTTAATGGCCATAATGCACTCTAACAACTGAGACGCCCGTCCACTGAGCAGGTTAGTCCGACCGTGACGGCGAACGACCGCTGTTCTCGTCTCATCAACAAACTGCGCGACCTCCAGATCGCTTTCGGAGGAACCAGCTTTCCCTGCCCGAACCTACCCTCCCACCCCCCTCCCCCTCTCCTCCCTCCGAGCCGTTCTGTCCAGGAGCGAAAAAGGTCCCAGGGACTTCCTCCGTTTCACAGAAAATGGTAAGCCCACGTAATCTCGCCCGAACGGGGCTTGATATGACCTCGTTGAATTTTCGCAAGAAAACTCGACTACCTACGATTCGGAATCGAATCTGTCTCTCATCAGTGTAGACTCGTCATGATTTTTCCTCCGTGGTGAAACCAATGCCCGCTGGGATGAGAAGCGTGAAAACCGATTTTATTCTGTCATGAAGACTCCAGCCGCCTGGACTCGGAAGCCGGGCAGTAGCGTCACTTCTGCTCACGGATCCGGAGAACAAGTCCATCCGACCGAGATCATTTGTTTGTCGGTCTTTTTCGCCGGGTGTCTTCTGCAGGTTTCCTAATTCTCAAAAACGCTGGCTTGATCCCCGGGCATCGTTTTGTACTCCTCCTCGACTGCTCTGAGAGAAGTTGGCTGAGGAAAAAGCTTATACTCGAGGCCAGCCATACCGGAGGAAGAACGTACGTTCCCACGTGCAAGACGAAAGAGGAAAAACTCCCCGAACTAGGTGGATGCCGGGAGCGATCCTCACAATAAATTCTCAAGCAGCGCTCTCCGAGCCAACTATGTCCTCTTCGCTCCAACACAATAGCGGATGGTTCCATTTTTCTTTAACGTTCTATTCACCGCGGGTTCCTCATTTTTCCAAAACTGCTCCTCGAGCCTTCGTCCCGTGATGACCGAGGGTCAGTCGGCTCCGACGGGGACGCAGAACAGCTTGTCGGACTAACTGAGACGAATTTTGATGGGTGTCATACATATCTGCCCCTCGGTCGGACACCGGCATCTCGGAATAATTACTTCAGACCGAGCTGACTTCAAAGAGCTCGTATCAGCTTAGAACGGTGCAATCGAATCGGTTATCGTCCGAATCACTCAAGGATGACGAATAGGGCCGCAATGAAGTCTCCCAGATGGAGAAGGTCGGAAACATTTCCCCATGGGAGCGACGACAGGCCGAACGAATTCGTTACGACCGAGCCATCGCCGTCGGGTTCGGCCGTTTCCCGGCGACCTTTTCCATTGTGGTTTTCGATCGAGCGCGCCAGAGACATATTCGAGGCGATGAATGCCTTTCCAACAGCCGATGAGACAGTGACAATCAACGACATCCAGCGACTCGAGGCTTCTCGTCGTCCTCGTCTCTGCATTCCACGAGCGTATCATTTCCACTTCTGATGTTTGCAACTGCAATCGCAGGCTATGCCTCCCTCTGGCCCCCGGCATGGATTCCGCCGCTCCGAGAACGATCGGAGACCAGGCTCTCGGTCTATCGCTCGCTCGAGTGTTTGCAACCGGCTCGAGCGCTGGAAATAATCCGAGGGGGACCAATCATGAGCGAGTCGTAAACAGACGCGGTGTAGTACGGCCGGCGACGAGATCGACATGGGTCCGATACAGTTCTGCATGCGGAGCGAATGACATTTCACGCCCATCGTGCCGATCTGGGCAAGTCGGGCGTGACGTCATCGCTTGCAGAACTTCAATGATGACTGAGGCGGCTCTAGTCAATCGATTCGATTGGGCAACTTGGTGCCTGGAAGCGGAGAGTCGAGGCCGCTGATTTGACGCCCCCAACTTTGTGCTCGTGAGACCACCGAATTCCGTGACATTTTCATCCCATCGAGAGTCTCAGGTGCGCGAGAGTGCGCTCCGAGACGGGTCCCACCGTCAGATGGCTCCTGCCTGTCAGGTTTTATTATATTGTTTGATGGACTCGGTATCGGTCCGGATCGCTGTCCAATAGTCTACTCGATGAAATCGCTGCACTCTGAGAATTAATTTCCATTCAGCCGAGAGCCATTCCTCAATCGGTCAGTCGGACAATTTCAATCTCTCCGAATGCATTGTCTTCGGCAAAAGAGCGAACCGAAGCGACAACAGTGGGGTGACTGGAGTTGCGAATTGAAATTGTTTCCTTCCACTCTGTTCGAGATCGACCTCAGTGCCGACCATGGGGGCGTAAGATTGGAGGCTTGACGTGGCTCGGGCTAAGAAGGGACTAATCTGTCACGTCTCCAAGCAACTCTTCAAGCAAGAAACCCCCATCCGTGGAAGCATGACTGATGTGTCTGCCCGCGCGCCTTAATCGAGTTGCTCCACGCGAAGAGGTTTGCAGTTGAATCTGACCTGGAACACTCGGGGGAAAAGTCGGTAGGATGTTGCGAACCAGACTCCTGAACGTGGAGCCTAATAGAATGACGGAAACGCCTTGTCCAGTTCTGATATCCTAAAAGCGAGTGCGAACGCGTTCGGCCGACGCAATACGAACCGGCCGAATCTATTGACCACGGTATTAGACCTATGGTCGAATAAAGAGCTTAAATCCACTCCGAGCCTCGGCACCACTCCGAAGGGCCCCCTTTCCGAAATTTCCGATGCCCTTGCTCTCCAGCTATCACGCCGATGACTCAGAATGATCGGGATACCTCATCGTGGAAGCGTGGAGAATCACTCGCAAGGGTCTCTCACTCCGAGAACTACTCAGCTTGGTTTCCTGGGCGGGGAAGGGGGCAAGCCCTCGGTCGGGGGGGGGGGCGAGCTCGGGATGATGACGGCCCTTCTCTCGACTTGTGCTCGCGTGTCGGATCCGGTTTCTTCCCCCCCGCCCTCATCTCGACTAGCCTCACCTAGATCGGACAGTTCACTCTCTTTGGGGGAAGAACGAACCAATCTCAAGATTCTCATTTTCAATCCAGTCCCGACATCCCAAGATTTAGAGTTATGTAAAGCGGGCGGAAGATAATAATAATCGCAGAAAGCCGCAAAAACTCGCCCGTCGCGCGTCGGTTGGATCGCCTTGCTAGGGGCCGTACCTCCTCCATGGACCGAGATGAATAGCTGACGGAAGACACTGAAAGCATGATGTTCCGCGCCGCTGCCGACCTACGAGATTGATGACTGAGCGGACGAGATGGATTATTCTGACCTCTATCAGAAAGGGAGACCTCAGAGAGGCGAACTTCGGCCTCTCGTGTACACCGCCTGAGCTTTCTGAGCGGCTACGTGCAATTTTCCATAAGACTCTACTCTCTCGAGATGTGGCCGAACCGAATCGCGGAGTTTGCGGTCGTCTAGGGAAACAACAACGGCAACGGCATTTCCCATAGAGCCCCTTGTCATGACCACAGTGCTCCCCATCCGATAATGACAGTGGAGTCGTTGGGGTGGGGGAGGGGGGAGAGTCTTCTGCTCCAAATGGCCACCCACACCTTCCTCCTAGCCGCATCCAGGCGTGCGGTTTACGGCTGGGGGTTTCGCGGATGAGTGGACGATCGGGCAGATAGCAAGTGATACGCGAGACCCACGGTGTCACGGAGCACTTGAAGGTTGGATCGACTGGCAGCTTCGAGCTCGGTCGCACAATTAAAGTTTCTCCCGGACAAGGTACTCACTCAGAGGTAACAAGTGATCGTAACAGAGAGCGAGCGTTGGAAGGCGCTCTTCCACCGTATGCTCAGGCGGAGCTTCCGAGGACGTATCGCTCGGCCACTCCTTAGGAAAGTCGAGAGGAATTCGCATGGAGCCGGAATTAAACGAATTCGAAGAGAAAGACCGCGACTCTTAGATGTTAAGTTTCCGCTTAAAATTCCGTCGAAGAGGCTACATACATGAGAAAAAGAAAGGAAAGGAAGAGACGGATGAGCATGGGCGATAAGCGGGGGTATTTTTCTGTTGTGGGTGGAGCAATCGTGGTACCGACCCATGCGAGGGCAAGAGTCGCGTCCATTTGTCATGTATCTCGCACGGCGTCGGATCTCGGCCTTGCTCGAGAAGACGTTACGGCCGATCGTCTCGATGTTGGTTCGGAGGACTCACCGCCTCGGCATGAGTCTTCGACTGTCGCCGATCTCACTGACCGAGGGGGGAGGCGGCTGGGGAATCCCTTGTCTGGGCTTTCCCCAGGAGGTTGAGGTCTTCGAGGTCTCCCCGCATGATCGCGAATCGATTCGTCATGAGATACGTTCTGATATCGGTAGCTATGAACCGCCGTGCCGACACAGAATTTCACTCACTCCCAGTAGAGCTAATCGTGGAGCTCTAGAATTCTGCCTCGATATCGTACGGAGAACGGATTCGTTCGTGCTCGCTCATTCATCCTGATGAAATTCGGGTATCTCGAAAGTGGCGTGGCCTGGCGAGGTGCTGCCGGCGTTTCCTTGCGTGTCCGCGCGGCTCGCCCGATTCAGAGCTACTCCTCCCGGAGCCGTCCTTCGGAGAAATGCTCGAATTGTCTGTGAGGCGCTCATCGGAGGCTCGCCGGAATCGAATAATTCCGCTCGAAGCTCGTCGTCACGTACGTCGTCGATCTATTGATTATTGATATTTAAAACGAGTCAGTAAGATTCCCTCTTTCAGCTCCCAGTAGCGCTCTCCACTTCCGCCGAGATCTTGTTCCGCACACGTACAAACTAACGATCAAACAATCACTGTCGCCGTGATCATTAATTCCTCGGAGTGCTCGCACAGGCTCCGGCAGTTTTCTTCCCGACACCAGAACTCGTTTTTTGCTCCAGAGCGATAATAACGAAAGAGCTCCGATGCAGACAAAACTCGAGGAGCACAGGAGCGAGCAGGAACTGTGCAGAGCTCAAATCAAACTAATTCTGTGTTCTGTTTGCTCACCATCTTCTGAACTTCCGACCGAGTCCGCAGCTCCAATCAGAATAGAGAACGTTCCCGGAGAGGAATCGTCTGAAAAATATTCGGCGTATCCCGGCGCATGTTCGGCCGCGTGACGTAGCTCGAAAATTTGGCGATCCTGTTTCCAATTCATCCGCCATCGACGTATCACCGTCTTGGGAGCGCCATCCGGTTCCGAATACACATCCCCGCTCTGTTCCACGGAATAGCTACCCCATCGCTTCCTCGAATAAATGCGAAATCTGCGAGTGACCGCGGCTGCTCCGTCTGGCTCGGAGAGCTCGAGCTCCACTCGTCGAGCTCTCGTGATCATGAAGGTGCGGAGGAAACAGGGACCTTTTTCGTCGCTCTCAGCCGCCGGGCCGAAATGGCATCCCGCGCGCTCCGTTGCCCATCAGCAAACTGTTTGCTCTGTCAGAAAGGCAGCCGTCTCGGCCTCGATGCAGCAGAAGAAAAGTAAGGTGATTTCAGAAGACAGCTCGAATTTGCAGACAGGTATCCGAAGCAGCCGGAGGCGTCCGGGACCGCCGCGTCTGTTGATGCCGCTGCAAATTACATCCGGCTTTCGACAGCATACAGGAGGCTTCATGGATAGCTGCAAGTAAACTTCGTCAGCTCCTCATCCTTTCCACGTCTGCTCGAGCTCGTGGGGGACAAGTGGCAGTTTCCTGCTGTACTCTTCCTCGTCTCATTTTTTTCGCTGCCATGTGTAACAGCTAGACCTGACATCTGAGTATCTCCTGGTTTTGCGGAGGAGGACACTTTCGGAATCGGAGGTGAGTGAATCAGATTAGATCTCTCCCTCAGGATGAACGTGAAATTTCAATTCATTGGAGAATCCCGTCCTGTTGGGGCGACTTTTCGATTATCAATTTCTACGACAGTGCCCCTCTCACCGAGGCGATCTCTTTGGATTCTGAGGAAGAAGTCACCGTGCCGGATGGCAAACTACCCCCATGTAATTCGGGGGGATCGAGTGTTGACCTAGACGGCCCCTTTCAGATCCAGTTGTCATATCGATGGCGACGACGCGACGAGAAAGACTGCGAGCAGGACAAACCAAGGATCATTGAGACAAGGGACGAAGACTGGGGGTCACCCTGGATCATCGTTAGGGCTCTGAGGAAATCGCGGAGACCGTGCTCTGTCGCGGCGTGTCGTCGCGATCCTCCCTGAAGAATCAATGGAGGCCGCGATTTCCCGCGACTTAGCGGAATTCCGCCGCGACAAATTCGTAGCGCTGATCATCGACCTCGGGAGAGGATCACAATAACTGTTCCCATTGAATGCAGCTCGATTGATATTCGCTTTCTGCATCACTACCGTCCTTTAGGAGTCATGCTAATTCTAGAACGTCGCTCGCACCATGGGGAGCAACCGTCGACGTCACGTTACAATGTTCCGATGCGTGCCGTTCCAAGGAAGCGCCCTGAAAGGGGGTTCTCTGATAGACGGAGATTGAGCTTTGAGATGTTCAAGGTGGAAACTGTATTCTGTGAGGATCATTCCTACGACATCCATCCCCTCGCTTTATTCCGCCCGACCTGGAAATTAATGAGTTCCTCCTGGGATTTCCCCTCGGTGAGCCCGCGCCGGATCTCAACGGTGGAGTACCGTTCCTGTGAGCGAATCCCGAACGCGGAAAGAGCCGGACGGATGAAACTCGTGACCTGCATATCTTGCTGGCCGCTGGTATCCAACCTTCTCAGCGGAAATGTTACAAAGCACTCAGAACAAGTTTCCCACTCAAGATGCTGAACGTGCCGGCCTATCGAGGCCGCCTAGAGCGGATTCCTTTGTCAGAACACGGATCGTCATTTTGCGTTCGAGCATCTGTGATGCTTGCGATTTCCGGCCGGATGAACTTCCCAGGTCCCGATGAGCTCGAGGGAGCGGGGTTCCCCATCCAGATCCGCAATCGGAAACGAAGCGAGCGATAAAGACTTTCGCTCAAGTTCCTCGGAAGCCTCGAGCGCCGCCCGTGGAACCCGTGTAGATCGAACGGCAACCCACCTACGCATCGTCGAAGTTCCACTTGCACGACAGTGAAATGCTCTCATCCCTCATTGAAGCGGGAGCCGCCTGATTACTCACAGACGATTTGCAAGTCGCGCATGCATGGCGATGCCTCTACGTGAGTACGACTGCGCCCACTCTACTTGATGTATGTTCGGATGTCATCTAGCTGCCGAAACATTGAAACCGTAGACACGTTCTCTCGCGTACCGATCTCGTTCCAACAACGCGCTATCGAAACCTCCAAGGAAACGCTGTTCGAGGGGAATTTATTTCAAGCTTCATTGTCGAAAGTTCTCAGAGCCGCATCGCGAGCGTGACGCCGCCCCACGCAAGCCAGCCGTCCCGTATAAGATTTGTTATTCCTTATCGACCCGGTTGAAATCAGCTATTATGTTGCAATAGCCGCACTCGTCCCGCGCTCTTGCTTCTCCTCGGCTTCCTGATGTCGCAAGGCTACGCATGACTTATCCAGCAAAATACGTGCTCATCCGATTGTTCCCGACGACGACGACGCGGCGGTCGCCCTACGCATACCGAGCAGTCATCGCCCGGCCCGGGAGGCGGATCCCCCGGAATGCAACATAGAAAGCTCGGATTCCACCTCGGGTTCGGGTTCCAACCCGGGTTTTACGCGCTCCGGGGGAACACGTCAAATGGAAAGATCTCCCCGTGTTCATTTTTCGTCTAAGTGATCTTTGGCACCTGCTTTGGCCGTGACCTTGCCCATCTTCTCGCGGATGACTCGCGGAAATGCGATGGAATCGATGCACAGCCAGAAATATGAGCCAGAAGTGCTGTTGGTGTTCTTTCAGTTAATCCGAGCGATTGTCTGGCCGGCTCTTCCTTGAATCCACAGTAACCTCTCCCAATCACAGCATCTAGTGTCGTTTGCTTGGACGGTCTCAAGCTCCCATGTTGACACTGTAAACAGAAACCCTAGAAGCAAAGCGACTGCCATATATGTATGGATGAGCAGCTCCGTGGCCAAACATTGGGCAACATCGATCGATCGGGAAAGTCAGGCCGGACCGCGCAAACGATCGGACAACTTAGCCGAGCGGCAGTGATTGCGGGCGTTCCTCAGCACCACCGGTCAGGAAAGATCGACTGCAGACGGAGACTCGGATTTCTCTCGGACTCATGCCGCTCGCAGACCTCGCCCGTGGCATCATGTCTCAACTGTGCAGTCGCGAGGCTAAGGCAGCGCTTAGCGATGATTTCATGTCATTCGATCGCAAATTGTCGATGTCTCCGTCTCGTCGCTCGCGTTTCGTCCCGAATTTATGTCGAGACCAAAAATTCGACTCGATGTCAAGATCCGGTCTCCGGGAGGGTCGCTCAGGAATATTTGAACAGCTCCACCCTGTCAGCGGAAAACGTTGCTCCGAGGAACTTCTTAATCTGCCTCAAACAATTTTCTTTTTCTTCCGCGTGGCTTGGTCTCGCCCCCTGAGGAACGTTTACCGGTCGTCCTCTACTCACGTCCAGAAATCCTCGCCTTGGCTACGTGAGAGGAAGCTTGCTTCAAACTTCTGAAAAATTTCCCCCTAGATTCCTTTCGCTGTGTCTCCTGCGGATGAGACATGACCTACAAGACACACTCCTTGGACGTTCCGATCGAAAAACTCGTTGTCTGCCAATTTGTGACCGCCGGAAGGGAGAATGCAATGACGACAGAAATAACTTTTGTGAGTGGACCCTCCGAGGAGTCGAGAACAACGACTCGAGAAGAACCGACACGGACGGACACGTCTACCTGCCGCAATGATAGAGGGGCGGATTTATCAGGCGCTTGTACGAACTGGAACATTTCATTCTTATAGGTCCTAACGTCCCTTGTCGTCGTACGTGTGGCCGAAGTCCACACGTCAGACACTTCGGGTCTCGTGCTGGATATCAGAAGACAGTATGCCTCGGTGTGGAGAGGGTTTTTCTTTCAGGAGAGGGGTGAGGAGCAGCTGGCTGCCTCGGGATATCCACTGGTCCCAGGGCCGAGTTCTGTCAAAGAAACAGCAGGTTGTCCCTGCAGATATGATGCTCTCCATTGGCGCTTCTGCGTCGGGAACTTCACGAAGCCAGGAGGATTCCTTCTCTTCCGGGTGAACTAATCACCAGAGCTGAATCTGTGACGTTGCCGACAAGTGATGATTCACCATCTATCCACTAATCAACAGAGCATACCGATCCAATTGGATGAAGACCACAGGGCGAGCCATGAGAGGACTACCTACTCTGATTAAGAGTGGAAAAAGGGGAGAGAGGGGACGAGAGAGCCCCGGCTGTCACCGTTCACAGATCATGCTCCCATGACGAACAGATCGTCGGTGGACTCCATGCAGAATATCCTGATCGCCCGCTCCCCTGCGCTTTCCGTTCGAAGCCGTCGCGTCCCTTCGATGGATGAACGAGGAGGTGGTCTTCAGGCGCCCGCGGTTCCCAGTTACGCATGACCCTCACTGACCTTCGGAGAATTATTGCGCTGTCTCCTTTCTGACAGCATGGACAGAGAGAAGGAAATCCTAAATTGATCGCTCGCTCCTGACGCCGGGAAACAAGTAACCTGTTCTCTGCGCGACTCGTGCCTCATGTCGACCCTTATCGCTTGAAGTTGACGAGAGTCGACAGCTTGCTCTTTGACGCCATGGTCGATCGATTTTCGCGCTATCTGGCCGAGGACCGGGGCGACGAAGGCGAGGCTCCACTAATATTGCAAGCAATCTCGAGCCCTCCCTCGCTTTGAGACAGAATTTATACTGCACGTTCTGCCTCCCTCGCGATTCGCGGCGGAGTTCGTTTCGGGATAGCGAAAGCGAAACCATGTGTCGCAAGCTTGAGCGGAATGTATCCGCCTGAGCACTCTTGCTGGCCCCGGTCCCTTGCGAGTATAAATCCGCATGAGGGCCGTCTTGTTCAAAGCTTCCGTTGCGATCTAAACCCCTTCCAGCTGAACGGTCGACGCCAGTGAAACTCATCCAAACCTGATTTGGAGAAGACGAAGGGAGCCAGACTCCAAGGGATCATACTTCAAACGCCGATCGAACGATAAGTGGGATATGATCATGAGAAGGTCTGCCATGTCAGGCGAGAGGGTCTCTCCAAGTTTTTTATCGGAAGACAGCGGGTTCTGGAAGATAGCGTGCAGTAGAAGCGGGGCATCCGTCAATTGAAGTCGGTTCAGCGCCCTTGGCTCGGGATCTGCCTCCACGATGACTGCCGAAGAGTATGGCCGCTATCCTCGCGGTGCTCACGGCTTACACTTACGGGACAGATGCGTTTACCGGTCATTTCACAGCGAACTCTTGAGGAGCGTGTGCGTCGTCTTCTTTCGAGAATAAGACGACGACATGATAACACGCTACGTCGTGACTCATGATGATTGGTGCCTCGTGCACGCAGCAGAAACCGGCTCGTGGCGGCATGACGCAGCTCGCGTAGCGATAAGTCCCCGGGCTCTATCGCTTGAATTCTTGAGTCCTTGAGTTCTTGTGAGAGGAGCTTTCGTGCAGCCGAATAATAAAGCAAATGATGGAATTACTCATCTCGGTGACGCTTAATGCGGAGAAATTGTTTCCGCTAGCTCTCCGCACGAGATTCCGGAAGAAATGTGCCGAGTTCCTCTGAAACGATCCCGCATGTGTCGAGCTCGGCTTCTTGTGAGGGGAAACAACAGCGATGCAATCGATATATCGAGCTTCTTCCGATAAGTCGTGAGAATCGAATAGCAGATAAGGGAGCTCATTACTTATGAAACGTCTCGCCGTACTCAGAGGCTTGCTGTATTTTCTTTTCATTAAATGCATATTGTGCGAATGACCTCGGGCTTTTCCGGTCGCTGAACCCGAAAGGCATTAGCTGTAAGCGATGAGAGTCAAGGCAAGTTCTCAGCACGCGATCCGTCTCCTGTTTTCTCGGCTTTGGACGGGGAGCTAAGCAACTCAAGCCCGGAAACTTCGAATCTCCTGACCACGAGGCCTTTGTGCAAGACACCGAGCATACAAACCGTTACATGCCATGACTTCCCTCAAGTGGAATCCTTTCCACACGTCAGGAGGTCTCCGAGTTACACCCCCAACAGTGGCGCGCCCACGGGGGGAGGAGGCAAGAGCCCCCCTCAAGATCTCTTCCTGGCCCATAGAGTTCCATGTTGCGGCTCATCATCATCGGTGGTTAGCTCCTACCAAATCAATGGCCCTCCTCCCCCCCCAAACGAAATTCCAGGGCACTCGCCTGACCCCCGGTGACAAACTCCGACTTATCCGAGAGCAGCCGTACTCGTAGCCATCTGACGTTCGTTCCTCCTTGCCGAACTCAGAGAGCCCGTGTTGCTCCCGGTCGGAGAGAATGGCGGCTTGCTTTTGAAAAGAAGAGGAACGGAGCGAATAGGCGGCAAGGAAATCAGAGGCCACCATCACCAAACACTCCTCACAAATGCATCCGTGGAGGCTTGCCGCAAAACACACTTTTCAGACATACGGACTGCGAGCGTGTGCATGTTCACGCAAGCAATTCTACTGAGTGAGAATCTTCGAGGTCATCGTTCCCGGAGGGCGGGGGTCTCGCCTCGAACGAGTGGCTCGATGGAGGTCGACGGGACCGAATAAGGCAGGGTGAGGAGAATACTCCATGCATACGATTTTCTCACCTTCCGGAAGCGCTCCGAGTTTACCAGGAGTGGTGACCCAATGGAAGCTCATTGGAGTTCGGAAAATAATGGCGATCACAGCTCGAAGAAGCTAAATTCACCTTCAATCTGGATCTTTAGAAAAGTATTCGTTGTAGGCTCTCTACTCTGCGTGCTCGTGTCGATCGAATCAATGCTGATAACGCTTTCGCATGTGGACTCAGGGCGATAAGCAGGATGGCGGGGTCCATCCGAGGAGTGCTGGGCCCCGAAATCGACGGTCTGTCAAAAGGGCGGTCAACTATAGAAAATTCTAGGGCCCAAGGAGGAAAAAATGCTGCCGAGCCACTTCCCGAGCCATCTCAGTGGAGTGGAGCCCCTCAAAGAGTGACGGAATCGACGATCGGGAGGCAGCCAGACTCGATGATACGCTTCAGCCCCCGTAGAGGAGCAGCGGATCGTCGCTGTCGAGGAAAAATCCAAGAACGAAAACGACTAAGAGGTGAATAAGAGCTTCTCGATACGAGCCCCTATTATACGTACCTAAACGTAGGGCACCCGTCCGGTCCACGAACTCCTCATCCAATTATTTTCAACAAAGCACACTAGGACAGCGCAAGGACAGCGCAGGCTCGGATTCCAGTGGAGGCCTCAGATGGAAAGTGTCACTCAGTAGCTCAAGGCGATCTCCAGCGCGGAACGACGGGGAGCGGCGCGCCGAGGGATTCTGACTTCGGTCGGAAGTATTCAGGGAGCGGGATGTAGTTGGCTCCAGCGACAGTCGGGAGTTCAAGGCTTCGACGGAGAGATCCGGAATGGAGTTGTTCCTGCTCTAGAGTCGGCGCCCACCTTTCCCATCAGGAACCTTGGGCGGTGACGAATTAAATTGGGCACCGCCCAAGACTAGTCGTGGAGAACTAGCTGTCGGCTGCCGACAACTAGTTCCCCGCGATCATCTTGCGCAGTCGTGGGAAGGTTTGCATCATGAGTGCTCGCGATTTCTCGAGCTCGACAACTGCTCGGGATCAAGAGAATTTCCTGGAAGTGATCAGGAAATCCTGCCCGGATGCCATCGACGACTTCATTGACGGCTCAATGATCTCAGTGTGAGTGTGTGAGACATCGATCAGCTCGACAATCACGAAAGATCTCGGTCGCCCCGCTGAAATACTCTCCTCTCCCCTCCCCTCTATATTCAGTTTGCTTATGCCTTCCATGCATTTTTCGGTGCGATCGCAGTGCAGACCGAAAGGTCTTCCGCGAGCTCCCACTTGTGACGTCGATGGCTCCTTGGATGAGTCTCCTCAGTATTGAAGCAAAATCTGCTCGCTGCTTCGACGGAGCCGTTTTTCTGTCCCGTATCGTCTCGGGGTCTCTACTATTTCTGGATGAGGGCGGCCTTCAAGGAAGAGTCGGAGTCGTGCCTTCCATTGTGTTACCACACAAGGAAAGATGCTTGCCTGCTGACGACAGAATAAAACCTGCTCGCTGTCTTGCAACTGAGAAATCAATCTAGGTATCGAAGACGCCAGCAGACGGCGAGGCGGGCAACGCACTCATCCGGGTCGCTTGGAAGCTCTTCCATCCCAGGTGAGTCGAAGTTTCGGAACGAGATCCGAGATCGCGGACGAGCGGAGTTTTGTTCGTGCGTCAGCGCCCGCAGAAAACTGAATCAACACAAAACGAGTTCAGCGTCATCTCCTGCCGGTCGTCAGAGGAAAAAGTTTTCGAGCAGCTGCGACGAGCCGCAGATGCCTGTCATTGTGTCCGCGCTCGTGGACGGAACCGAATAACAGCGTTTGGCATAGGGAAATTTCGCGTAACAAACTTCCGCGGCCTTTTGTAACCAGATGCAGGAGCTTGTCGTATAACGCTTCGAGCGATTTGTAGAGACTTCCGGATGGTTGCAGGTCGGGCGAGATGGAATTCATGGCACAGCTTCGGCGGAGTCTGCTAATGACGCTCATCGAGCGACGAAGCGATTCCAACGAAGCTCAACAAGTCCTGATCGCAGAGGGCCACGTTTCACGAGTGTCAGGAGATTGGAACGAATTTTTCTCGAATACCGAGAAACAGACCTGTTTTATTCCGCCTCCGATAACCCCCCTCACCACCGAGGCCCCGAGAATGTCGGCCGTTCGCGCTGTTTCTCACCCGCGATACCTTGAGGAGTTTGGCTTCCCGGGAGTAAATTGCTTTCTATATATCCCAAATCATGCAATATCCGCTCCGTTCTCCGTGCGCAGCCGTCATTCGTTACTCTGTCTCGTTAATTATCGACCGTGCGCGTCCGCTCCGGAAGTTTGTTCCGCGGAAGATGTTTCTAGATGGGAATCGCTGATACAGCCCCTGGGATTTTATGGGTTTTGAGCGGAGAACGAGTACCTCTCTTCCGTGGTACGCCAAAAAACGTCTCCACGGGAATTAAGGAGTTGCTTCCCTCTCGACCATGATCCGTTCAATGCGTCTATCCCCGCTAAAGCTCTGCATCTATCGTCGCGAGTCCCGTCCATTTTTTCTCTGATCGTTCGAAACGATCCCGTCTGATCGAAGGGGAATCAAGCTAATACGACTTAAGCCGAAGTTTTGATTATCGGCTCGCGGAGTCTTCATCGAGAGGCGCCGAAGGATTTCTTGATGATGACGATGATTATAAAAACAACGACGGGAGATCCGAGTTGCGCGCCGGTGTCCCGAAGGTCGCGGCATGCGAGCGCAAGCCCAGAATAATTATTGGCAAGCGGCTCGATTCGGAGTTCATTAGATAGGTTCGCTGTTCTGTGGAGCCCAGTGGAGCAAGGAGACCGATGGAGGAGATGAGGAGCTCCGGTTCGTTCCTGAACTTATTCCTCAAGAGACGCTTACACTGCCTCGATCTCGGGGGGGAATTCCCGATGCACATGCAATGCTTCCCCGGTGCTGGACATGGGACAGACATACGGAGGCCTGGGTCTCACTTACTCAGCGATGGGCTCCTTGGAATCGTCCACAGGGCGGGAGCGTGACAGCAGAACCTTGCTCATGGAAACGAAACGAAGCCATCTCCGGCTGGAGGCCCGGAGCGGAACGAAGTGCCGGAACGAACTCCAGCCTTCTCTTTCACGAAGAAATGCTTTCGCTGCCACGATCGCATATCGCTCGGTGCCTTCGCGATCACCAAGGAACACGGATTCACGCACAGAACACGGATTCACGCACAGAACACGGATTCACGCACAGAACACGGATTCACACGCATTCACACGAGACGCAGACTGCCAGCAGGTTGCAAAACGGCTTTGATGATTCGGGGCAAATTATCCCGGCTCCAGAAGAATTCAGGCCACTTCCGAATCAATCGATCAATCGACGACTCTTCCCTGAATGAACACTACAAGCATGCTCTCGTGGGGGAAGGAGGGTCCATATCGAATCAGCTCACATCGGGGGGATAGCGGTAACATTCCTCGCTCCCCGTATCGACTCTCGGAACGAATTCCAAAACTCCCGATTGCGCGCAAAGGCTCACTCTCCGAGTTTCTCCGATATGCGCGTTTCGAAAACGTTGAGCTGCTCCTGGAGAACGCCATGGAGCGGCGCCGGCGGCGCGGCGGTCT
Source organism: Galendromus occidentalis (assembly GCF_000255335.2). Classification (NCBI taxonomy): domain Eukaryota; kingdom Metazoa; phylum Arthropoda; class Arachnida; order Mesostigmata; family Phytoseiidae; genus Galendromus; species Galendromus occidentalis. The sequence continues at coordinate 619,924 of NW_003805518.1, read as the reverse complement.
CGTTGCAGTATTCACTCGGGTGGACGGCGGTAATTCTTAGTGCCTGGTCGTTCCAGGTTATCTATGTACAGAAGTTCTGGGAGTCGAACTAATCGCGGGGGTTCGGTCGTGCTCCGTGTGCACGTGAGTTTTCCCCGGAACGCGCTTTTACCCTGCAAGCAAGCGAGCGCGCGAATGAGCGGACGACGGAAAACGAATTTCGTGATCAAGTCTGCTTCGTGCGTAAATTGGGAAACTCTCCCCGGAACTTTTGTCAAGGATCAGGAACAACGGGTCGGGAGCTTTGTCAGCAGGTCTTTTCATCTCCCGCCCCGAGATAAGCCAATGCGGGGGATCCCGTTGCCACGAACACGCTCGGAAAATTCAACTTGTTGTATAGAAATTCCAGCATATTGGAAGTCGTTCAGCGATGCGCATGTGGAATCTTGGACGAGGAGTTCCCGGGGGAGAGTTCCCTATATCGAGTTTCGTCGTGACGAGGCTCCGGTCCAACTCGAGACTCCTTATTCTCTTTTTATCTGAGCCTTTCTCTATAAGTCCACATTGTCAGACATTCTCGGAAGTTGCGCGCTTGTGGAAACAAGTGAGCTGAGGGAGGCTCGCACACACGGTCCTTCTCTCTGCGAGGGGATATTCTCCTCGGGCTTTTCTTCAGTGTGTTTACTCTACGGATTAATCAGCATCTGGGCTCGATAATGTTTTCTCGCTGTGAGCACGTATTCCGGGGCGCGGGTTATGCTCCACGGGAATTATAGGGCTGAGGCTAAATCCTCGTGTGGGAGCCGCTGCGGAGGGAAAAGAGTCTGGTCACAGACTTTCGGAAGGTTCAATAATCTAAGTTTTTCGAGTCTCTTCTGCCTGATCTCTGAATATCGGGTCCGACTGAGACCAAGCACCGAGACATTTGCGGAGTTTTCGGAGATAATCATAATCATCAATGAGCGAGCCTGCCGGCCAAGCCCTCTAGAAACGATGAATAGGCGTTGGCCGCAAAAACAAATGAGTCTCTGGAGAATGAAATTAAGAGGTGACTTATAGGAGCACTTATCAGAACTATAGCACACCGGAAAAACTACCCCCTTTCCCATCTCTGGAATCTCAAGATTTATATCTAGATTCGTCTTTTCAGCTAGTTCCGTCTCCGAGACGCCGGCGCCGTCAAGATTGTTGGCCAATTAGGCCGTGATGGAGAATGAGAAGTCGCCGGAAAATATGAACTCTGCGTCCCATCGTGGATTTTCGCTCAAACAATACAACCGTGTCTCTCAACCCGGATGCATCCGGAAAAAGAGCAAAGAGGGCCCGTCACTCGCCGTGGCGTGCGTAGACACCGTAAGTCTGGGAGGACTGATGCTCGTCGGTGGGTTATCGCTTGTCGAAGATACTTCGCTCCGAACAGACGATCGAAAAGTGGAGTCTGATGCTCTGTCTGATACGCGGGTACGTGCGACTAGCGAAATTCGAAAGCATCACCGACCGATCGGAGATCCAAAGAGGATCGTTGCGCGGACTCGGCTTGGGAAGTTGGGTGTCCCTCGAGCTCTCACTCAAGAGTCACAGAAGTTCGAGCGAAAACGTGAGGGGAACACTTTTCGAGAATCGAGGAGTTGCGCGGGATTCGTCGACGGCATCCGGCAGCACGAGTCCATTCGTATTATATGTACATTCCTAATTCGGGGGCGCCGCGCTGTCAGTCGATCGACATTGGAGGTTCTACGCTCGAGACATCCCGGATCGCGGCCCGACGGCACTACTTGTAAATTTTTGAGTTTTCTCGGAGCTCTAGTCAAGTCGACGGGGTTTTCATTCCGCTGAAATCTCTCGCTGGACTCCATCACGGAGGAGTTGGCGGCGTCTGAGCCCGGGAGGCTTAGATGAACAATCGCGCGCACGCAGGACTTTCTCGGAAGGACACCCATTGAAATGCATGAGAACGCACCGGGAAAGGAATCCTAAGATTTAACGACGCTTCGCAGAGAACGCAGGATGGCCCCGCCAAGGGGTCATCTCTAACCATGAATATGGCCACCAGGCCTCTCGGCACCTGAGGGCTCCCATGAGCAAAGCCCTGGGACCTGATCGATGCATCCCATCCGAGCCTTACCGTACGATACCGTTCCCGCTCACGAAAACGTCAATGAGAGGGTTACCTGAAAACGGACTTGGAAATTCGATAACGACAACACCTCAAGACTGACTTCGAGGCTACTCGAATAGGTTTGGAAATAGGACCCGGTTGATTCAGATCATCCGCCCCTGCCCGTGACCCCTCAGGAGGGAAACAAGAGTTCAAGCGCCCGGAACGCCAGGCGAGAAAAGGAGACAGTGATCAGTAGCGTCGATTTGCGGCAATTTGAGTGTTCTATTGGAGGAGCAGGCCTACCCTGGTCGTGCAAGGGCATGGAGGGGTGGGCAACGGGCTGATGAACAGAGAGAATAGCTGTCGAGCGATCCTAATGGTCGAAGCCTGGGAAGATGAGCGTTCCCCTACAGGATGATACGCTAGATCCCTCGTCTTTCATTTTCTGTCGCGTCAGTTTAGCGAGCAAACAGAAAGTCATTCGCGAAACAGCGAACCTCTGTCTATCGTGAAACAGTAGACTGCATACGGGAACGAATAGGTGGGTACGCAACAGATGTCAACGAAACATTCTGTCGCTGTTTCCTACGCGCCGTTTCCATTGTCGTCTTCTCCAGGGACGGGACTGAGTGAATTGCTTTATCCGCTCCCTGTGAGTTTTGAGAGTTCGAAAAAAAGGCTCCAAGCACTCTGTCTGATGGTTGTCGAACGTTTCGCAGCGCATGGAGTCGGAAATTCGATGAAGCGCCTGAGGTCTATCGGGAAATGGGAGAGATGTGAGATAAGAACCAGAGCGAGAATTCGGGGCAACGTCACGCTTAGATTTCTGATTCGGCGTTGTTTATCACATCACCTATTCCCCCGAGTCTCATTCTCCGGGAGGATATTCCTTGTCAGCGAAATTCTTCCCCCGAGCCCGGATCCAAATCATGGCCGAGGGAGTTCTTCACGGCGAACACACCCACGAAATTTTCCCTCGAAATTCTGCGGCGGGTAACCTGTGGTGGCCAATAATAGAAAGCTGCAGGGAGAAACAACCCTTCCAGAATAATTCAACGGACTTGTTCTTTGTTCTGCGCAAATCGTTTGCCTCACGTGTGCATCGCAGCCACTCGCTCGCCTCGCCTCTCATCCGCTTAGTGGTTTCAGCGGCCCGCCGGCAGTTCTGCGGGAAATTCACAAACTCGTTGTGCCGAGTTGCCACCCTCGCCGCTGCGATGCGTTGAATTTTCCTCCTCAAATTCCTCACAGATCCGTGAGACCCCGTGAGATCTCTAGCACGAACTCATTGAAAATTCGGGATAAAAGTGCGAAATATGAATTGAAGGAAAAATAAATACGAATAATGAAAAGAATCTCTGAAAAAATGAGAACCCGGAAAAATTGCAAGGAAAGGAAAATCTTTCCGAAACTCGCACACTGTCTCCCGAGTCCTCCTTCATCATACCATCGCGGCAGCGGGGTCCCTTGAAATCATCCATGTCCTACCCACACGTACTTTCCATATGAAGGCACACTCGACTCGCCTTGTTCGTCCTTCCTTCCGTTTCCGGAGAACAGCGAGACATTTCCATCAAGCTACATGATGAATTCAAATCTTCAGATGGCGTTCCAAGAAGAGCTCCGGCTCTCGATCGCGAAATATCCAAAGGAGGTCCGCGTATTTCTGCTCCGTCGTAATTACAAACGCGGCCTTCGGCAACGTTGGAAAAGTTCTCCTTGAAGGAATGTTCCTTATACCGATCGGGAGTCAACGTTGCAGCGAGTTGTTCCGGCTCCTCGAACAGAAATCTCCCCCATTGCATCGATAGATAGTCCACGTTGGGGAAACGAGCGGAGCCTCGAGGCTTCGGCCCTTCGCTCAAAACCGCCGACGTGATATTTGATCTGTGGAGGGAGGTCGCGATGCCTCGCGGGAACATGAAGTCATCGGTGCGTTCGAGGAGCTCGTTCGGTCGGGGTCTACCTTCACCGTGATGTTGCAAAGTACGACTGAGGGAGCACGTGGAACCTCTCCACCTACGCGCCTAATATTCTCTTCGTGCAGATTCGAGACACGTTGCCTTCCTTTGTTGAGCACTGTTGCTCTGACCCGGAGAAACGACCTGTCGGAGGACTGGGATGATGATGCTAGACCTCGCGGAGGAGTGCGACCGAGCCTTCGCTTCATTCAATTTTGAAGTTGAAAGTCAGCGGAGCTGCCTCGTACAACGTTCGTAATAATCTCGGGTGTCGCAGCAACCGCTCGTCATCCGAGAATCCTCTTCCCCGACACCGACGACGTCAGCTTCGGGAGCTTCGTCGTCGTTCGATAACGCCCGCTGCGGACTCGGAAGCAAAATCGAATCCGCGTCGGGAGTTGCTGCTCCCGACTGAAAGTGTTCTGACGAATTCAGAGCGTTGCGACGGCGAGTCATCGATCCCCATCAAGCGAGTCGGACTTCGGACTGTGCGTCGGCCGTCCTCGGAACGGTTCTGTCACCCGAGGGTCTGTCCGAATTCTCAATACCTATGGTATCCCTGTGGATCTCTCGTCGCAGCGCGGCTCAGTCTGTTTAAAATTGAAAAATTCCCGTCCAGCGGTCCGTTGATCGCGCTCCCATCGACCGTCATCGGCGTCGTTGTCACGAACGTGTCGAGGGCTCGTGAACAATCTAGGCGTGAATGCTGGACAAGGATGTCCAGAGACCTCACACGGTTGAGAAGCCCGTCTTTCATTGATTCGCCTCCGGTGGAAATGCGGCACATACTCAAGGGCATTTCCGCAGGAATCGTATGACACGACTCGAAACTCACTCAGAGGATACAAGAAAAGCTCACAGTGTTTTCTTCACATGCCGGAGGTTGGCGTTCAGTCGAGAATCCCGTAGGCGAATACATTCCGCGAGAGACCTGCGGTACGACGATGCCGTAAAAAAATCCCAGAGGAGCCCGTACAGGTGGTGCTGTCGCTTGATAGAAGACGCCGGCACCGCTCACCTCCTTGACATACATACCTCGGCAGATTCAAATTTTCATTACGCTGAATTTTTCAAGCCGCGGTCTCCGCTTGTTCGCCGACGGTCCGGCCGGTTTCCAAGCATAGGCTCCGCGCACGCTCAGACAACCGGTGGAACTATCGCGTTTGCGGTACCGGAAGAATAATTTAAGAGTATTCTTCGGGAACGACAAGGGAAGAGCGATGGAAAATTGAATAGAAGTTTTTCGAATGCTTGCCTCGGGACCATGGCAGCAGCGGTGTCGCTCATGCCACCGCGAACATCAAGTAACGACATGCGACAGCTACCAGAGGAGCAACTACGTTTATGTGTTCCGTTGTGGTGACGATGAGGATGTATATGTTTTCTCAGACGGTATCGGCCCGACCATAATAACACCATTCGCTATCGATAGAGGCGCAAGCTCTCATTACTGTTGGGGGTTGTCGATCTACGCGGCTTTCTTCCGTTTAACCGACACCGCCACTATCGAGAGAAGGAATTGCAAACCTAGCCCGGGAGTTTTTACCCTTTAGATGTCGCCCATGCTTTCCTCCTGGCTCAACTTTATCGCCTCGGATATTCCCCATATCATCCCAGGTTCTTGTGTACTTTCTCCAAGAAAACAACGGAGGCCGGAATCCTCAGGTCCCTGGGCCCTCCGCTCTCCGGCAGAATCGATTGGAGGCCACTGGAGCCGGTTCACTAAAAATTTCCGACGCGACGGCGCATACAGACGAATTATTTTGGTTGCCAGAGCTGGCGCTGGTCGCGCACCGAAAACACGATTCGATACCGAGAGTCCCGCGCCTTATCGTCGTCCAAACCATTCATAGGATGGAGGAGCAATATGTTATCCCGGGTTGGAAGAATTTCGACCCTAGGAATTCGAGAGCTTCGAGCGAGCCGTTCGGACTCAAAAGTTTCTACTCCACCTCAACAGTCTGAGGGCATTGAAGTGCTCTACTGCGCCAGAAAGTTGGCACGTGCGGAATCAAGAGAAGACGTCCTGAAGTTTCTCGTGTGCCGGATAGCTGCTCGTTCTTGCGGGCTCGGTTTCTCGGGAGCCGTGAGGTTTTTCTTAAATGAGCGAGGAAGATGAACCGGTACGCTCGTCTCGGAGAAACAGAGATTCTCAATCGAGCGTTAAATTGCTTCCGGCTCCGATACTCCGTGTGTCGCCGTCGACGGCATTGGTGGCCGGTCTTTTGACGTGTCGATCGAGGGATGCAGATCGGATGAAATGTTTGTATTGCATGGAAACTAATCTGAGCCGGCCGGATCGGAGCTCCGCTATCAGCGACCACGGTAGGATTTCCTCTTCACACAGAAACTACCGGGTATAATCTTAGTGCGATGCGTTTATTGCCATTATTTATGACCTCCATAAGACCCGGGCAGGGGACGCAGCTAACTACAGAGTAAGGAACAATTAGTTTTCCAGCTCAGGAATAAGCGGATTTCGTCTCACACGGAAGGATGAGACGACCTCGCAGCAGCGGCGTCGCGTCGGGACTCGGTGTCGGCGGATCGAAGTCCATACAGCACGATGCAGGCTGATTGGATTTTATCGATGGAATTCCCATCAGCTTTCGTCGTGGAAGTTCTCTGACACGAGTGGAATTCATCCGAACTCATGCTGTGAAGCTAGAGGAACGCTTCCAGGAATCCCAAATCCTGAGGTACGTCGGCGTCGGTTGATGTGATGGCTTTCCGATGTCGTTTGGAAAACAGCGAGCCGGATCAGAGACGCTGATAAGTTGCGTCTTGCTCGTGCGTGAGTCTGTCCCTCGCCGTAGGAACAAGCAGTGCTCCCGCCATTTGGAACTTTCCTTTCGGAATTGAACGCAGACACTTGATCAGAGATCTTAATGGTCTCACAAAGGATCTCATTCGGATGTTAGAGAGGCGGGAGTTCGAGCTGGGACTTCGAACTCGGCCACAGCCCCCCAGAATCGAATCATTATTTGAACTTTGTGCTGCAGTCGGGTTCGAGCGAGAAAAAACAGCTCATGTCCAGAGAAATAGCAAGCCGACGGCGATTGGAGGAGCATGAAGGAGACTTGGAGATTTTTCCAGAGATTATGAGCGTCAGAGGAGCATTTTTGCACAGGGATATTTCCTCAGACAGGCTCTCTTTCTCGAGGATCCCAAAGTCTTGAGTTGGATACTTGCTCACCAGAGACGCAGGAGTAGGTATCTTATGTTCGACCCAGAAAAGCAGCACCGGTTCCCGAATCAAGAATCAGGACCTTCGTCGAGTGATTCAAGCTTATGGAGCTGCCTAATTTGGATCGGAAGCAGATATAGCTCTCAAAGACCCTATGGGATGGGATTCCCACTCAATTAGCGGAATAAACTCGTCGACATCCCAGGCTCCAGCTGCCGATCGGGACCACACTGTATCGATCCAAAACATCGCTATTCGGCCGGTGATGTTCCCGAATGTGGCTGGAACGACTCAGGAAACGGTCGGATACAGGGCTGCGGCAATCTTTCGGATGTCTAAACGACTTGTCGACGGGAATTCTAATAATTTTCAATCGATTGTGCTGTTCCCCGAGGGAGCGATCCCTTTCGAATGAACCGGCAGCGAATTCCGGAAGTAAATTCGAAACTCTGGATTGGAAGTGAAGAGTGAATCCGAAACCATCCGAACATGGCTGTATTGATTTCCGGATAAGCCTCATCGAGGATCACGAGCTCGAAGTCTAAACCTTAGTTCAGGTGTGTATCAAACCCAACATCGTTCGGAGCTGACCTTCAATCTGTAGGGAAAATAATTAATACTCGGCAGCAGCTCATAATCTCCATCTAATGGGCGTCCGTCAAAGTTAAAATTGCATCGAAACTAGGGGAAGGCTGCATGGAAACGCTCGCAAACGCATTTTCTGAAATCATCAGCTCCCTCCTAACCGCCGCAGAGGAGCCACGGAGACCAGGCTTGGTCTTTTTCAGAGCGCACATATACCTAAGCGCCAAATCTCCTCAATCGTGGAGGTATAGCGAATTGAGAATGCTAGCCGGGACGGATAGAGGACCATGGAGCAGTGATGAATAAAACTCGGGATCCTTCGGATGAAAAACCCGAGGAGAGGGCTTAGCGATGAGCTTCCATTCATTCGCTGGTCCTGGTTAGGATGTTCATCGCGCTTGTGCCGAAAATCTGCTTCTGGTGCCTTGGGAGAATCTGCAAAGCTGCGTGCTCACATGACTTCGAAGTCGTTATGCGGACGTAACAGCGTGCGGGAGTGACTCGCTTGACTGGCTTTCTTTTGGCAGCAGGCTGCAAGTTTTGTGAGTCTACCAAATGAGTTTGTTCTGCAACAGCAAGCGACTGTGCGAGCATGCTAGCGTTGCAATCGCTGGGATCGTATAATTCTGTATTCTGCGGCCCGTACAGTTGGTAGGATCATGCGTTCAGGCACCACTCCTCGCGGATGTACAGACCGGATGAGTTTTTTTTTTATTGGGTCATGGAATTATTCCGACGACGGAAACGTGCCTCGAGTGGATAATTATTGTGGGGTTCATTTCCGCGGTTCAATGAGTGTGCGAGCGAATGAAGCTAAGATAGCTCTCACGTTCGGAGCTCCCGTAGGTCCTGATCTCTCAGCAACGAGCGGGCACTCGAAGCGCGATTGCATTCTTCTCCTTCGTCTCCTCGTGATTTTACTCCTACCAAGAAGATGCGAGACAGGAGACTGTCCCAATCCTATCTCTCCGGTCCGTCTCGCCAGCCTGAATGCTCTCACTGACTAAGAGCAAACTTCGATCGTTCCAGGTATGGATCTCCCCTCTCGAGCTTGACCGATGTCCATCGCCTGCCTCCATTTTCGTTTGGTCTCGAAAGTGGACCATGCCTCTCATCCACCTCCGGGATTGTTCCTCTCAGCGGCCCCGGTCCGTCGAGTAGGATACCTTGATCTGCCCTAACTCATTTCGTGGTCTTTGCCCGCAATTTTGTCGAAAATCTATGCTACGCGTCAAGAGAAAGATGCATTACTGATATGTTCAAGACGGGAGAAGCCGGCGGCGTCTCCAGCTGGATGCTCGAGTAAATTACACCGGAATCTCGATTGAACTCTCGGCTGGATGATCAAGTCCTGCCGATGCGGGAGGACATCAGTGACATTCTCGACGAAGCATCGACTATCGCTTGCAATAATTATGTCCCCCATTGAGGGATTTCATACCGAGTCTGTGCTTCGCGGCATAGAAATATTCCCAATGGATTCCTAAATTCGAACAAAGTACGTGCAATCGATGTCTTTCTCCCTTTCCGCACTTCCTGAATCGATCTGTTCTCCGACCAACTTTGAATTCCAACTCATGGAGTTCGAGATATTCCGGAAAGTTCAGAGGGAGCTGGCCGGGTTTCGCCCTACTTGTTCAGAATCCAAAGGCGAGAGCAACTTTTCCGTTGCCTTCGTCGCGGAATAGTTATTCTCCCCCACAAGGTACTCCGGATTGCAGGTCCTTTGGACCCAGCCTCGATCACCCGGTCCTCACTCAGAATCGGCTTTCAGAGGCAAAATCGATGCGTGGCCTCACGCTGCTGGAATTTCGTGGATGTCCACTAACTAAGACTCACGACCTCAGAGGCTCGAAATGTTGCGAACAGATCGGGCTGAGCTTCTAGGGACGTATGCGTCCGAGATTCATTCCCTTCCGATATTCCCCGGAAATGTTCCACATATTATTCCTTTAGTGAGACCTTGAATGAGAGTTGGGATATTCTCTCCAATCTCCGGAACGCGAGAATCTCATCAATCAGGGCGGAAGGGAGGGGTCGACCATCAGTTTGTAGATCGGGTACCTGCGCAGGGTTGGTCGTCCTGGAGAGATTTAGAATTCGCCAGCCTCGGCTAGCATCGAGATTCGCCGGTCAAGGGGCCAGCTGAAGAAGTCATATTTCTGTCGCTACAAGGTAGCTCAGCCAACATTCGATCATCGGTCTAGAGAGCCGCTACCAAGCAGAATCTGCGCAGAAGTTTTCCCTCTGAGCCCGCGGGCGCATCTGTCGCTAAATTCCGGAACGCGAAAAGATGGGCAAGCATTAAAAAAAAAAGCATCCCTAGATGTCTCTCCTCTCGAAGCCGCGCGGAGCTTCAACTACATCCGTTCTCTACACTCCCAGATGCCAAAGGCTGTCTGCAGAGAGCTCCTCCGTGAAAGGGCCTTACATGACCCTTGGCGAATGAGAATATGCTGCCAAGTGAGTTTTTGGGCCAAAGTAAACGAGGCTGTCCGGTTCAGAGTCCACTGATACCACCAGAGGAGGGGGACACCTCTCCGTGTTGAGACATTGCCAAGGGCAACGTGTGGGAAAAAATCATTTCGATCCGAGTGGCCTTCCCTAGCCCGGACTGCCTATCCCATGAGATGTGTGTCGACGAAGTCTCTCGAGGAGCTACGACGCGTTGTGCGGCAGACTCAGGAGAGCCTTTCGCACAACTCGGTGCAGAGACTCGGGTTATAAGAGACGACTCCTAAACCCTACTGACTGCAATGTTTGCGCTGAGGCTTACGAAGAGCAACGGAGGTTCTTTTGCATCAGAAATAAAGAAGAACGGCGGAACGACTCCAGTGATATGGCCTTTCGGTCGCGGCGCGGCGTCAAGTCGAGCTCTTTCTCTTTCCCCTAGCTTCTGATTGCCGACAAGCACCGACGGGAGAGAGGTCGAGCCGCGTACAGCCAAATACCCCGGAACGGCTTGGCGGCGGCGGCGTACTCGTCAGGAGAAACTCACGCATTCGAACGCGAGTTCTCAGGAATAAATCACTCGCGGTTCCGACACCGAGTCGGCAGCTCGCCATGCTCGTGATTAGGTCATCTGTGAAATGAGAAATGGAGTAGTGGGAATAAACGGAAGAGCCACGTACCGAGCCCTGTCATTCCTTATCTCTGGTCAGTAATTTCAGTGGTTCGTTCCGCGCGATCCCTCGACAGCTCAGAATGCGAGGAAATAATTAACGAGTTGAGCTCGTGCGGCCCTCGCCGCTCATGCCACTGGTCAACCATTAGACAAGACTATTAGTCTGTATGTATACAGAGAGCCATGCGGAACAATGAAACTTTCGTCCGATGCTGCTCGAGGCGGAATTCAATGAAAGAGATTGATAAGCTCATAGATTGATGAACGCAAATCTCGTCGCACTTGCCGATGGACCGAGATTCTGCAAAGGCTCGGCAACCACCGCAGCGCTGAACTGTCTTGGGTTTGTTGAGCCTCCGCAAACGCAAACGAAATCGTCCTACAGCGTCCGCGATGGCCTAAGTGAGTCGCGAAACTCTTTAGAGCGCTCCGACCGATTCATCTCCTACGGAGCGTCCAAGTGTCACATCCTGGAGAGTTCAGAGTGTGACTGCGTTGGCAGATATCGTTCCTGTTTGAAGCGTTGTGATTGACAGAGTGAGAAACTGTAATTGCACAGAGCGCCCCGCAGAGATCTCGCGAAGCCTTTTTTGCGGTAGTGCTTGTCATGATAATCATTATTATCGTTCGACCAGACCCAGGATCGTTCTGTTCGTCGAGCCACTGCGAGTCCTTTCCTGCCCCGCGTGATTCTTGCGAGCTGGCGAACTGCATCAGGCGGCAGCTGGTCGAATCAACGCTTTTTTTTGCCTCATACCTAAATTCCTTCCGGTGCATGAAGCGTACAGAATTTGGAACGATCATAATCGTTATAGTTGTTCGACGAGCTCTGGACAAAAAGAACCTCAGACACCTCAGAATCACGATGGGCGGTCCCATGTCAGACGACCCCTAGGTTCTTCACGAGGTCGGGCACCATTCTTGGTGATCGCCGATCGAGGCGACAAAAAAAACCAGTGGCAGGTAGTATCTCCGACACTACCGCTAGGCGTGAAAACGTCAGATACATCCGGTGTTGTTCTGCTTATATCGACTGACTAATGTTTTGAACTCGAAATGATTCATTCCCAATCAAGATCCGTGTATGTCCCATATCGAAGAAAAAATCATACAATCCCTTCGGACGATACCGTGTAGTAGATCACTTCTTCCGAATCGAGTTCCAACATCGTGGGAGCCCTCACGCACATATCATGCTGTGGCTGAACGATGATCCGAACGAGAATGTGTCAGAAACGATGCCTCTGACGGTTCAAATGATTGCCGATCTATGCAGTGTAGATGAGCGCGACCTGATTGACTACGAAATGATAAGGAATCAGACGCATGCGCATACTTTAACCTGCACGAAAAGAGGAGAACAGCAGTGCCGGTTCAATATACCATATTGGCCGATAAGACGAACGAAGATCCTCCTGCCATTGAGCAAGGATGACAATAGACGCGAGACTCTCAGAACGAAAGTCACAGGCGCACGGACGAAACTGGAGAGCAAAAATTACGATTCAATTGACGCCTTCCTCGTTGATATAAATTGCGATGACAAAACATATATGGACCTGATAAGATCATCCTTGAAAAGGCCGACCGTGATCTTCAAGGGGGATATGCGACGGAACTGAATTGTGGCACGCTCCTATAATTAATTGAGTGTATGTGAAACATCGTGTCAGCTCAACTTCACCGTCAGAAGAATCGTTTCGACTTGGCTCGTCGATCGATGTTGAAATGTCATTTGATTCGTTTACTTCCCTGCGGGCATCGTCAGCTCCAGTACCACGAGACACGACCGATGAAGTCTCTCGGCGACGCTTCCGATATTCAGCTGACCTCTCAGCAGAAGTTTTCTTTCTTTTCACTGCCCTGCCCGCTGAAGCTTCCGCTCGCCGTATGTTTTGCCTTCTACTGGCGGTTTTTGGCCGCATCATGGAAAATCTCAAATGATCAATGCCGATGACGATCACTAATCAAGAATGTAATGAACTCGACGGATTCCTCCCATGATAACGAAGAACCTTGAGTGGCACTAGGTTTATGTCCCGAGTCCCGAACAAAACACTCGATTTTGGAAGTATAATCTAGATGTTCGGAATTGAG